>NC_087346.1:1527083-1832500 GCF_030014295.1 Loxodonta africana
TCACATACTTGATAGAGTTCTTTATCCCCTCATTTGACACTTAGGGTTCCAGGATTGACCTTTCTATCTGTTTTACTTAGTTTTTTGGGTCTTTGCTATAGCTGGTGGCCTGGTGCTTCTGTCTGTAGGGCCACATTGGCTCTGCCTCCTCTACTTGAATTTTAATTGGTTCTGCAGATAAGACTCATCCTACATCTGTAGATGTAGCAGCCCATAATAATTCGAGGATCAAAGAAAAGGCTTCTAGGGAAAAAGGGACTAGGTTTGACTGAGTCTTGAAGAGCAGCACAAGTGCCTGCAGATTGCAGATAATTTCTTCTTTTTCCTGAGGGTATAGTTGTTTATGAGCATAAGGCAGGTTTAACAGTATTTCTCCTTTTCATTGAACTGTAAATGGTACTTTCATTTAGACAAAAGATCTCTCCGTAACAAATTAACTGCTGTATTAGGGCTAAGTAAAACAGGATGTAGGTTTTCTATGGGACCAATGAATATAAGGATGGGTTGTGAATGTATTAAGGTTTGCTCTTGATTTGTTACCCCCACAATTTTTGCACTCCAGGGCAGGGGCTTTCGTAAATTCCTGGGGTTTATTGAAGATAGGGTGGCTCCAGTATCAATTAAGTATTTACAGAGTTCCCCATTTATATGCAAAGTAGTTCTACTTTGGGCATTTAATGCCACCATTGGAAGAGTCCCTGTTTGGTCCCTGGAGCCTCTTCATTCTATATTAAATCGGAGTTTCTCATGTTTAGATCCCCCTTCATTGTTTTCCCACTTATAGCATTCATTTATCCACTGGCAGATTTTTTGCAGTAATTACAAATGTCAGGTTTTTGTTTATATGAGGGTTTTGGCTTATTATCTTTCTCAGTGTATTGCAGTTGCTGCAGCTGTAGGGCCACTGATTTATTTTGATTTCTTTGTTTTCTTGTTCTAAAGTCTGGGCCAGTTTATACGCCAGATTGGTAAGTTCAGTAATGGGTACAGTTTCCCAAGTCCGTCTGTGGCACTTAATCAATGCAGAGATTTCTAGGTGAAAGCCATTATCATGGACTGAATTGCATCACCCCAAAATATGTCAACTTGGTTAGGCCGTGATTCCCAGTATGTGTGGTTGTCCTCCATTTTGTGATTGTAATTTTATGTTAAAGAGGTTTAGGTTAGAATTGTAACACCCTTACCCAGGTCACATCCCTGACCCAATGTAAGGGGAGTTTCCCTGGGGTGTGGCCTGCACCACTTTTTATCTCTAAAGAGATAAAAAGGAAAGGGAAGAGAGCAGAGAGGGGGACCTCATACCACCAAGAAAGCAGTGCCAGGAGCAGAGTGCATCCTTTGGACCCAGGGTCCCTATGCAGAGAAGCTTCTTAATGAGAAGACCAACAGAGAGAGAAAGCCTTCCCCTGGAGCTGACACCCTGAATTTGGACTTTTAGCCTACTTAACTGTAAAGAAGTAAATTTCACTTTGTTAAAGCCATCCACATGTGGTATTTCTGTTATAGCAGCACTAGATGACTAAGATAGCCATTAAGAAACATACCCTTGAAAGCTGGATGAAGGCCATTAATAAACAGCATTGAACGTGATTTATTCTCCAGTTCCTGTTAGGGATAGATGAGAATATTCTACAAATTTTGTAGCCAGTCTATCTCAATAATTGTAAATATTTTCACCCTTTTCTTATTTACAGTTTTGAACCTTTGTCCAATCAATTTTTGAGGAAAGGCTTTTAAAAGTCTTCTCGACCTTTCTCTGGCCTCCTTTAAAAGCTGGGTGGCAATGGCAGTAGTTTGTTTAGTCAAAGATCCTTCTGCATAATACCAGCCTGGCTGCTCCATCAACAATTGAGGTTTCCTAGGTCCCATCAAAATGTTTATTAATTGGCATAGTTCAAGCATTCTTGGTTGATAGGTTGCACTTAAAATTCTGAATCATCAGTAAATTTGTAAGGATCTTTTTGAGGGTTAGGAAATTCTTTTAGTATAACATGAAATTCAGCTTTTGACCAAGGGGTAAAAGTAACCTGGAGAGGGCCTCTGGGTACCTCAGGAATCTTAATTTTAAAGAACAATTGAAAATTGGGGGTTTCAGAAGAAATTTCAGCTTGATTAGACTTATCAGAAAAGAAAGGAGGTTTTTTTTTGTTGTTGTTGTTTTTTGGCCAAATTGGAAACAGTGTCTTGCAAAGAAGCAAGTTTACTATCTTGATGTTTCTTAGAGGCCTCAAGGTACCAATCAAAAAAGGCATCCCATTGCAATGGCTTAATTTGAGACCCTTTATTTTCAAATTTACTGTGCAGAAAATTTGATTTAGAAAGATCAAAAGATCCCCATAATGGCTGTTGATTCTCCAGACTCTTCTCAGTAAGGGAATGCCAACCAGACTGAAAGGCACAGGTCAAAGGACCGAAATGCTTTTTCACATAATGGTCAGGGGTCCAGGAGGGAGGCTCTGGTCAGCTGTTGGTACTGGCGTTTCCCACACTCATAAAGAAATCTGATAAAATCTTTAAGATAGTAACCTCCAGTGGTATCCTGGTAGAGGGAACTCAAGATTCACGAATGGAACTGAACTCACAAATGAATCAACCAAAATGAAACAAAATTCTTGAGGAAGAAAGATCCCACGATAATCCCAGAGAGCTTCAACACAAGGATGTAGAGGCTGAAATCTGAGAGGTCGCTCACTTAGAGGTGTCCCGAGAGACAAACAGCCCAATCAACTCTGCTGGCACTGGAGCCCAGATCCCCAGAACCTTGGGGTCATGGCAAGCAGTGCACCTTTAGATCCCATTGCTGGCACTAAAAATGTCAAAGAGTAAAGATCAACTAAAATTCTGTTCAAACAAAGCAACGAGTGTATTGTGGGAATAAGAGGACAGTTTAAACTGGGAGAAACACAAAGTGAAAGCAATTCACTGGGTGCTTCCCAGAGCAGTCCAGTTACAGGGGTTTAAAAAGGCAAAAAACAAAAGTAGAGAGGCACAGCTAAAACACTTCTGATTTGTTGACACTCGAGTTAGTTAGAACTAGGCATGGAAAAGTACAAAGTAGGTTAGAAAAGCATTTTTCGAGGTGGGCTAGGGGGCATCTTCTGAGAATCAGCTTAACCATTAAGCTCATATGTTTCCTGGAACACCTGTACGAGGAAAGTGATCTTAATTGCAATCTTACGTAGTCAACAACCCTTGACCTAGTTAGCTAACTTTCTGAGAATTGCAAAGCAGAAATAACTTCTGAGATATAGTCATCTGATAAAATGGAGTTAGGCCTATATTTTAGTCAGAAGCCTCTGCCAAGCCAAGTGCCTTGAATTTTAGAATGCTTTTTGTCAGGGTTAGTACTCAAGTGAAAACTACTTGCACCACCATATGATCTATGGAGGTAACCAAACTGGTATGATTATGAGTTGGACAATAATGGTGATGTGTATACTTGTTATTTTTAAACAGATTATTTTTGTGAGGTAGGGATGAGCATGTACCATTACCCCAAATTTTTCGTGTGTGGATTCTAAAATACGATGCATAAGTAACTAGCTGAACCTCACATTTAAAGTCACATGAAATTCCCTGATTCCCAACAACCATGTATAGGGAGGCAATGCAATAATACGCCTTGGTCCTTTTCACAGTTCTACTCTTTATTTCCTGGGTGCCCTGAAGCCAGAGCCTTCACCTCTTCATGTCTTCATTTACCTTTGTCAAATAGAGCAAATAATTGTTGAAACCAAACTTAAAGAAATGGAGTCTGAAGAAAAGCAAGAGGACCCAAGCAGCTGTCCATCCCATTGTTGCACCCCTAGGGTGGCCTCTTGCCATAGGTCCACGGCAGCTCCAAACGCTACTTTGCGTTTCCTTATAGTTGTTTATTTGAGGAATCATACTTTCTCAGAAGATCCCTTCACTGCCACTATCTTGGTACCTGGGGCTTAAAAAAATTATACATGAAACAATTTGACTGGCAAGTGCCTTACAAAGCAACCAGTGATGTTCACTTTGTTGGAGGAGAAATAGGGGGGAAAAAGGTGAACTAAGGGGATGTACGGATACCGTGGGTGGTGCAAACAGTTTAACACACTCAGCTGCTAACAGAAGGTTGGAGGTTCAAGTTTACCCTGGAGCGCCACAGAAGGTCTGGTGATCTACTTCCAAAAAATCAGCCATCAAGAGCCCTATGGAGCACAGTTCTACTCTGACACATATGGGGTTGCCATGATACCTTGCCCAATTTTCAGCACCTAGGTGCTCAATTAATATTTCATTCTTTATTAATTAAAAAGATTACAGGCTTTTCCAAATAAAGCCAAGATTAAGAATTTTCCAAATAAAAAAGCTAAGATTTGATTTCCAGTCTTTAAATATCATACTTTCTTTGCCATTTACTACATATTCCAAAAAATACCTTGAACAGTGCACAGCACTGGGGAAGCCAGCACAACTTGTCCAAGGCAAGGTCTTGGAATCTCCATAGTCACATCCAAACTCGTTGAGAGACTGATTACTGGGCTGAGGGCTGGGGACCATGATTTCAGGGAACATCTAGCTCAATTAGCATATCGTTTATAAAGAAAATGTTCTACATTTGTGAATAGTGTCTGGGGTCTTAAAAGCTTGTGAGTGGCCATCTAAGATACTTCACTGGTCTCACCCCGTCTGGAACGGGAGAATGAAGAAAACTGAAGACACAAGGGAAAGATTAGTACAAAGGACTAATGGACCACAGCTGCCACAGCCTCCACCAGACTGAGTCCGGTACAACTAGATGGTGCCTGGCTACCACCACTGACTGCTCTGACATGGATCACAGTAGAGGGTCCTGGACGGAGATGGAGAAAAATATAGGAAAAAATTCTAACTCATAAAAAAATACTGGGCTTACTGGCCTGACAGAGACTGGAGAATCCTTGAGAGTATGGTCCCTGGATACACTTTTAGCTCAGTACTGAAGTCACTCCTGAAGTTCACCCTTCAGTCAAAGATTAGACAGGCCCATAAAACAAAATGAGACTAAAGGGGCACACCAGCCCAGCGACAAGGACTAGAAGGCAGGAGGGGACAGGAAAGCTGGTAATGGGGAACCCAAACTCAAGAAAGGGAGAGTGTTGACATATCATGGGATTGGTAACCAATGTCACAAAACAATATGTGTACTAATTGTTTAATGAGAAGCTAATTTGTTCTGTTAACTTTCATCTAAACTACAATAATAAAAATAAATAACATACTGTGAAATGAAGGAGGCACCCTTAAAATATTTCAGAGGCTGAAAATATAATTATTACATTGAAATACCTTAGCCTATGTGGTATTTCTGTAACTTTGTACTTTCAAGACCAGAAAAGCCAACATCAGGGTACTGAATGCCATTTGATAAAATGTTGAAACTCCAATTGCAGATCCTTTCTCTTTTTATTTTGAAGACTATTTAACAACATTATAGACAGTGGGGAAAAGAGGGGAGGGAAGCATTTGTAATCCCACCATCTTAACACAATATTTTCTTTTTTGAATATTCCTTTCAGCTTTAAACCATACACATACTGATTGTTGTCCATATGCATCACAGTTACCATCATGAGCAACCTATAATTTTTATCAGATTTAGATGGAACATGTAAGATAGATAACAGGGAAAAGAGAAGAGCTTCTACACTTGGGAGAAAATAAATATTATGCACGTCAATTAAGTGGTATCCCAAATAGTAGCTGTGAGTGGGGTTGCTTATCCTCCCAGCTAGGAGAGCTAACTGGGGGGGCCAGTCCCAGGATAGGTGGTGGGTATCACCTAACAGCCATTCATATGAAGCCTGGGCCTGTGGTCCCTGCTTCCCAATAACTCCAAGCCTAACCCTGCTTTGTGAGCTGCCCAGAGGAGAAGTGGGCCCTGGAGCAGAAATATAGCCAGCAATGACATAAATGGGCAAAACTGAGATTGAAAGTAAGCAGATTTTCTATAGCTGCTGCTTCTCTGGAGTGGGATGTGGACAGTGCTTTTACCTGCTTAAGATGGCGGGATCCTACAAAAGCAAACACATTGTGGCTGTCTGTATGCACAGCAGCCTCTAATTACATGGAGATGTCACTGTTCTTTCCTTGCCTTTCTGGTAGAATGCCCAGTAACAGCAAGGTGTTACTGGGCATTCTATGCACTCTTCAGACGTTACAGATTCATATGCGTTAGGTCATTGAATCTCCACAACCTTAGGAGTCATGAGGGCGCTCTTTATTCTTTCCACATTACATGAAAGAGAAAGTGAGACTTGGAAAGACAAGGTAATGAAAGTTCAGTTGTTTGGGGGTCTACTAGCTGTTCCAGAAGGGGTAGTAGCCTCCTCTGCCGAGCACCGTGCAGTCACACACACACCTTTCCACACTCTGAAGCAAGCAGCTTTTGCCAGGCATGTACACATGAGTAAATGGGGACCTTTCCAGCTGGGCACTAGTGAGCAGGGTGTAGGGTTGCTGATAAGGGAATCTGGCAAAATGATGTTTGAAAGTAAATGGTTCCTGACCAAGATTGAAAAGGTTTACTAGTCAGCAGGATTGCATGTCAGCAGGCCTACAGATCCAGGTATGCAGTGTCTTTTTGGTGCTACCATTTCTGTCTCATGGTATTAAAAAATAATTTACTTATTACTTCTACTTCAATTTACTCGGCTTAGGGAAGCTATTTATTCTTGAAAGTGGCTAATGTTGGAAATTAACTTCCTTTGCTTTAGCATGGTTTCTAATACACTTTTTTAAATCTCAGGGACCACCCTCTACCCCCTTAACCATTTTTTTGTAGGTTAAAAAAAAGGAACGTTATCAGTTCAGTATTAACAACAGAAGAGCTTCCGCATTTGCTATTTTTAGCATGTCAGGTGCAAGGTGCCTGCTGTGAACTTGATAATTCAAATGTTTAATTCAGGGCTTCAAACCGGTTCGTTCCGGTTGGAGCCCCTGCTGAGAATTTGCATTTCCAGCAGGTTCTCAGGTGATGCTAATGCTGCTGGTTCGGGACCAGTTCTGAGAACCACTAGTAGAACAGTGATTGTCAAAAATCTGTTATACATAAGAATCACCTGGGGATCTTGTTGTACTGTAGATTGTGATTCAGTATATCTGGGGTGGAAATGCAGATTCTCAGCAGGGGTTCATACCAGAAGGAACCGGTTAGAAGCCCTGGTTTAATTTAGCTGCCTCGCTCACTTGAAAGGGAGACTGTTCCAGCCCTCTGACCACCATAGCCCCACTTTTTACAGCTGCTCATAAATTTCCCAACATGCAGAGATATCTTTAGCTGTGACTCCAGATATTTCCTGTTGAGCTGCAAGATGCAATCCTACAAGCACACTGAGGCTAAATATACTGTCAGTCCAGCACTCAGCCAAATAAACAGGGGCAGCGTCAACATGATTTTTTTCCTAGTGCTGAACAGGTTTTTTTTAGTTAGATTAATTAAGCAATTTTGTTTATTTTGGCAATTGAAGTCATTTTAGCTTCCCCTGAGGTTTTAACACCTAAGGCTTCATTTACTGTCTTGATTTCAAGATCCAACCAGAAACCCTGCAACAGGGACCTGCCATGTTTTAACACTGCGTGCTTCTTATCCCTATATTTCAACTCAATTAAACAGATGGCCCCACAGCAGGCAACTCAGAGTAGCCACCTTATACATTCTCATAGAACCCACACTCTTCAGCTTGGTCTAGGGCTGTAGTCATTTCGTGGAGAAGGGAGATGCCAGGATTTTCTTTAAGAAATATATCCTTTTGGGACTTGAATAAGGAGAGCATTGTTCAATTCTTTCCCAGCCTACTCCTGTGGTAGGAAAAATCCTCTCTTCTCTGTAGTTACAAATCCTCTCTGTAGTTGTTAGCTGATCCTGAGTTTGCTCCAACTCATGGTGACCCTGTGTACAGTAGAACAAAATATTGCCCAGTCCTACACCATCTTCAAGATCGTTGGCATGCCCGAGTCCATTGTTGTGGCCACTGTTGTGTTGTTCTGTTGTAATCCATAGGGTTTTCATTGGCTAGTTTTTGGAAATAGATCACTAAGCCTTTCTTCCTAGTCTATCTTAATCTGGAAGTTCTATTGAAACCTATTCACCAGGGGTGACCTTGCTGGTATTTGAAATACTGGTGGCATAGCTTCCAGCACCATAGCAACATGCAAGCCATCAGGGTAAGACAAACTGACAGACAGTAGTGGATGAACTTTTTCCCAGACCCTAAAAAGTTAAATTGTTTCCCCTCTATAAATCCTTGGGTCCTCAGAGAAAGTTCTGTTCATCCTGACTCTTCAATACATATAGTATACAACTAAACTTGCCTTTGACATAATTTGTTGACTAGTGGCCAATGGTCAGTTTCCCTATGATCAAGATTAGTCAATCCCAGGCCACCTGCAGGCCAGGGAGGCACTATGCGAAGAGAAGCCAGAGAAGGCAACATGAGGAAGCCTGACTTTGGCCCTTGGACAACCAATACATACCTCCACTCCTGCCTTCCTTAGGGAGGCCATGGGATTGTGTCTGACCTCACCCCATCATATTAATTGCCCCTCAGATGGTTGTTAGGATTGGAGGGGGTCTAAGGTAACTATTGCTTTCCACCTGTTTTCCACCTGCCTCTTATCCATGGTCCACTTTGGGAGGAGCAGAAGTTTCTGTGTTCAGTCTGACAACAGAGTCTTGTCTGATTCTTGTACACTGTCTTGAGGAGACCTACAAGGATGAGCTTTGGGATTTCCATTGAGGAAATCAATTCCTTGACTCTCTCCTTCACATATAATTTTGTGGCTTATGATGGTGACTATTTCTGTAACTCTCTGTGCTTTGGGGGCTTCTTTTTTGGCTGTTAGTGTTTGGCAAACACTTATTGAGGCTTATTAAACAGAGGCAGACACAAAAGCAAAGGTACTAAGCAGTGCGCTTACAAAACAACAAGATGTGAAAACAAGAAATACAAACAGATCGTAATAATAATAGCTCTCCCTGTTTAGTGCTTACTAGGGCTTTTTTTTTTTTTTTTTTTAGGGCTAGGTCCTGCTCTAAGCACAATATATACAGTAACTTACTGAAACCTCACAACAGCTCTGTGACCCTGCATCCTTTCTATTCCCACTCTTTCTTTCAGTGAAAACATACAGAATTTACTGGTTAAGAGCTTGGCTGCTAACCCAAGGTGGGCAGTCCGAATCCATCAGCTGCTCCTTAGAAACCCTTTGGGGCAGATCTACTCGTCCTATAGTGTCACTATGAGTTGGAATCAACTCAATTGCAACAGGTATACATGCTAAAGGAGCCCTGGTGTTGCAGTGGTTAAGCGCTTAGCTGATAACTGAAGGGTTGGCAGTTTGAAGCCACCAGCCGCTCTGTAGGACAAAGGTGTAGCAGCCCATTTCCATAAAGATCATAGCTTTGGAAACCCTACTGAGCAGTTTTACCCTGTCCTATAGGAAACCCTGGTGGCATAGTGGCTAAGTGCTGCGGCTGCTAACCAAAAGGTCGGCAGTTTGAATCTGCCAGGTGCTCCTTGGAAACTCTATGGGGCAGTTCTGCTCTGTCCTATAGGGTCGCTATGAGTCGGAATTGACTTGATGGCAGTGGGTTTGGGTTTTTTTGGTTATAGGTTTGCTGTAAGTTGGAATCGACTCAACTGCAGTGGGTTTGATTTTGGTTTTATATGTGCTAGTCACTGTGCTGAAACTCGTTGCCATCGAGTTGATTCCAACTCATAATGACCCTATAGGACAGCGTAGAACTGCCCCATAGGGTTTCCAAGGAGTAGCTGATGAATTCAAACTGCTAAACTTTTGGTTAGCAGCCAAACTCTTAACTACTACGCTACGGCTGCCAATCAAAATCCTTGGAAACCCTGTGGGGCAGTTCTACTGTCTCCTATAGTGTGGCTACGAGTCAGAATTGACTCGATGGCAGTGGGTTTGGTTTGGGTTTTTAGGCACTGTGCTAGACACTGGAAATCTCTAGCAATAAACTAGATTGACAAGGTTCCTGCCCTGATGGAACAGAGCAGACACACAGTGATGAAACGAACAATTGCACAAATAATTTCTAAAGGCCTGGGGCCAGTTGGAATTCTGCAGCTTGAGCAGGAATCCTACATGCATGTGAGTCTGTGCACGTGGCATGCACATTGGGCTGTCTGGGCTCTCACGCCCTCCCATTTCTTCAGCCCCATCTCCTGCCATCCTATGCCTTATACTTCACAGCTCAACAACACATAACTGTTTGTCCATAGGGCTGTTTCTCACCTCCTTCCTTTGCTGGTGTTGTCTCTGCTGCCTCTGATACTTTACTTAACCAACCCCTACTCAGCTTCTGGTACCTACTCCCCAGAAAACCCTCCCTGACCTTTGTTGCCCCAGGAAGGCGGAGTTAGTTGAATTTCCTTTATGCTTCCAGGGCCCCTTGTGCTAATCTCTAACACCCTACATGCCTCACCATTTTGCAGGTATCTGTTCAGGGATGTTTTTCACCAGCCTGGTGCTCACTGAGGGCATGCGCTGTTCATCTTTGTAGCCCCCGTCAAGTAGCACAGTTCCTGACACGTAGGCTGCTATCAGGGAGTGTTTGTTGGATGAATGTGCATCTGTGCTTGAGAATGTGCCTTCTCTGCCTTAAGCTGAGAAGGTTAGGAATCGGGAGCCTCATCCTTTTGCCCAACAGTAACTAACGCTCCTGGCAGATGGAGCAGTAGAGAGGGTGTTGCTGCTGGAGGAGGGAAGGGAAGAAGAGGAGCAATTGTGGTGAGACCTTTCCAACACCACTAAGGGATCCTCACCCATTTTCTCTTTACACATTTAGAGTGACAGAGAACACACTGTTTCATCAAACAGTCTATTCCATTGTTGAGTCTGTTGAGCAAACTCAGCTAAAGACTTTTAGAGGTTCTTCCTTGAAGATAGCACAGGATAATTTGATTCTTCTATATAATAAATAACCCTTCACATATCTGAAGAGAATGACCAAGGCCCATGTTAGTCTCATTTTTCCTTACCAAATAATGCTAGTTCATTCAGGGGTGAAAACACACCCCTCTGGGTACTCTCCAACCTCTTTGTGTCTCTTTTAAAACATGGTGTCTCAAACTGAACAATATTCCAGATGGCTTCTGATTGTTATAGAATAAAATGGTACTGTTTCCATCCTGAACCTGTAGCTTAAGTTTGAATTCACTTGTTCTATAGTGGAGTCACTTTGTCAATTCATACTACTCTTATGGTCAAGGAAACTCCTCAGTATTCTGCATACAGCAAACCTTTGTCAACCCACATTTAACCATTGCAACAAGAGCAGCTGCCAGTTATTGAGCACAGCCTGCGCCCATGAGCCAGGCGCTGTACGAGATAAACATTGTATAATCAGTACTTTACTTAATTCTTTGGCCTACACTGAGGCTGAGTGAGGTTAAGTAATTTGCCCAAAGCACTGAGATTTGAGCCCACCAGACTGATTCCAAAGCCCAAGTTCTATCTAACCCACTGCCTTTTATCCTGAACTTGGGCAGCTTATTTTTTAACCTGAATTCTAAACGTGCCTCTGCTAAGTTTTACCTATGTTTTGCTCAAACTTCCCAGGATCTTAAAAACACCATAGGTAGAGTTTTAACTCACCTTTTCTGGTTTCTTGTTTTTTTTTTTTTTTTATCATTGTATCTGCTGCCTTCATCCAGACCAAGGACAGCGCCTTACAGCTCCCCATTAGAAAACCGTCTCCCAGTTGACACCAATCTGGGCACCTGTAAGGTTCAGACTTTCAGCCAGTTTCCAAGCAACCTACCTTTGAATTCAGTGCAGCTTTTTCCATCTTGTCCAAAACTCATCAGGAGAGACTTTGTCAAATACCATGTTGGTTCAAGATACAAGATATATGTGGCATTTCCCTCACCAAGCAGACTTAACAACACTAGGGGATAGTGTGTAAGTTGGCCTCTTTCACTTACAGATTTTCACAAAGTCTGTGTTTAAGCTTCTGTTCTAAAATTTTTCCAGAAATCAATATCATGTTCAGCCTTCCCCTCGTGTGAAAACAGGCCATTGACTTGTCTTTAGTCTTCTGGCCCCTCTTCTATTATTCATTCATTCACAACATCAACAGTGTTTCCAGAACCAAAGCTGCAAAAATCCTTTTACCTCCAATCATTTGCCCTTTCCCCAAATATCAAAACAGTGCATACTTCTTATAGGAAGTATGGGAAACACAAAAACAGGTACCCGTGGCTGTCAAGTCAACTCCAACTCATACAACCCTATAGGACAGAGTAGAACTGTCCCATAGGGCTTCCAAGGAGCAGTCGGTAGATTCGAACTGACAACCTGTTGGTTACCAGCTGAGCTCTTAACCACTGTACCACCAGGGCTTCTAAAAGTAGGTACAGAAAGCATAAAACAAAAATGTCCAATAATCCTGGAAGTAGCCTGTGATATTTGCTAATTCTTTTTATAATCTAGAAGGCAATTTGCCTAGGCACTAAAATTATTCATGTTAAGACCTAGGTTTCCCACACTGGAAGCAGGGACTACAGCCTAGTAAAAAAAAAAAAAAAAAAAACAGCCTAGTAGCAGCTATAAAATCTATGAGGAATGGGAGCCAAGTTAAGGTGGGGAGAAAGGTTAGGTCCCTGGGGCAGGAGTGGGATGGATGGTGGAATGGCGGGAAGCATAGGTCTCTCTGCCGTGTGAACCCCAAGAACACCTCCGTCTTCAGGCAGGTTTGCTCCCTTTAGGCTGTGTACCTTAATATGTTGAGGTCCAAGGCAGTACAGAGTAGTGCCCCAACACTGTTGATGTTGTTTCCTCAGGGGAATTACAGGGCTGCTCTCCTGCTGTGGTTTTTGCTCTTTCTGTTATAACTGTTGTGTCCTGTAATATCCAGTTTTAGAGTTTTATCTGGACACATTTCTCTCTTACCCTCAAATGTCAGTTTGAATATCAGGATTTAGAAGAGGGATCATATGGGCTAGAAGGTTCTCCCTGGGTGACTGTGATTTGTTGGACATCTGTCTCCAAATACATTATGTTCTGTTTAAAACCAGGCTCTCAACCAATCACTGTGATTTTTCACAGATGGATGGATGGACAAACATCTAACAAAATGTCTTGTAGATTCTCGTCAAGAGAAGTTCAGGTGCAGTGCTGCCCAGAGGTCCCTTCTAGCTCAGTGGTTCTTTGAATGTGTGATGGATATTTTGGAAACAGGGGTATCACTTAGCATATTTCTCAATGGTTGGGACTTTTCATGAACTTTAGTATGGTACAAGAAAACCTTGGGGAAGATGTGACTTGTGTAGAGGAATTTGGGGAAGAGACAAGATAGTTGTCAAATGGCAGAGGTAAGAATGTGGAAAAGCCTGATCTTGGAAGGTTGTAGGTGGAAAATAGGGGAGGACCATGACAGGGTCAGGAGAAGTGTTTGATAACATTCAAAAACATAATCCTGGAGTTGAACACTGCAAGAAAGAATGAGGAAAACTGTAGTAACTATCACGTCGGGAACATGACCCCAAAAGGCAACAATAGGTCATATAAATAGAGGTTTCGGATACAGATCAAATCATGTGTCTGGTATCAGACAAACAAGGAGTCCTGACGGTGCTGTGGTTAAACACATAGCTACCAGCCACTCCATGGGAGAAAGATACGGTAGTCTGCTTCAGTAAAAATTACTGCCTGACAAAGTCCTAGAAGCTTCACAGACACATCCAGACTCCCACAGGGACCAAGTTACTGGGCTGAGGGCTGGGGACCATAGTCTCCAGGGGCATCTAGCTCAACTGGCATAACATAATTTATAAGGAAAGTGTTCTATGTCCTGCTTTGGTGAGTAGCATCTAAGGTCTTAAAAGCTTGTGAGTGGCTGTCTAGATACATCTACTGGTTCCACCCCATCTGGGGCAAGAGAGAGAAAAGAAAATCAAAGACATAAGGGAAAAATTAGTCCAAAGAACTAATGGAACACAACTACCACAGCCTCCACCAGACTGAGTCCAGCACTATTAGATGGTTCCTGGCTACCACCACTGACTGCTTTGACAGGGATCACAATCAAGGGTCCTGGACAGAGCTGGAGAAAAATGTAGAACAAAATTTAAGCTCACACAAAAAAAGACCAGACTTACTGGTCTGATTGAGACTGGAGAAACCCCACAAGTATGGCCTTTTTAACTCAGTGTTGAAGTCACTCCTGAGGTTCATCCTTCAGCCAAAGATTACACAGGCCCATAAAACAAACAACAATATATGTAGTTTGATCATATATAAAACTAAATGGGCGCATCAGCCCAGGGGCAAGGATGAGAAGATAAGAGGACAGAAGGGCTGAACAAATGGAAATGGGGAACCCAAGTTCAAGAAGCGGACAATGTTGAAACATAGCGGGGTTGGCAACCAATGTCACAAAACAATATGTGTATTAATTGTTTAATGAGAAACTAATTTGTTCTATAAACCTTCACCTAAAGCACAATTTTAAAAAATTACTGCCTAAGAAACCCTATGGGGCAGTTCTGCTCTGTCCTGTAGGGTCTCTGTGAGTCAGAATCAACTCGACAGCAATGGGTTTTGTTTTGTTTTAATCAAATGAACAGTTGGGTACACATCAGCCCTTGTGGCCACCTCTGCACACACAGATGGTTAACAATCAGCTGTAGTATCCACATCTTAAAATATTAACAAAGAACTTTAAAAGATGTGCTTAGATTCTACAGTGACTTCCCAGGTCTTTTTTTTTATTCAGCAATGTATACATGGCTACATGTGAGGATAGGAAGGCACATCTGCTCTCCCAGGTCCTGAGTTGACCTTTGGTGGGGTCAGGTAGGAATTAAGGAAGATTGTATCAAGCAGCTTCACAGACCTATTTTTGGTCATTCATTGAGTCCCTCCTATATCTATAGGTATTGCAAGAGGCAAATGAGTACAAAGCTGGCAAGGCGCTTACAGCCTAACAGGAGAGATAGACTGTTGAGCATGTAGTTGTAATACAGGCAATAAGGATGCCAGTGGAGAAGAGGCAGAGGGTGCTTTGGAAGCTCAGAGAGGAAGTGACCACTGAGCTGAAGACAGAAGTCTTCCTGGATGTTATGTTAGAGTTCAGTGTTAAAGGATAAGTATAAGGAATGAGCCAGGTAGACAACAGGGCTGGGGAGATTGGAGCCAGAGAAAATAGATAGGAGAGAGCAAGATACATTCAGCTAAATAAAAGTAATTTCGTTGGGCCATTTAGCATGGGGGCTAGGATGGTGGCAGTCAGCAGATGAGGCTGGAGAGCTGGATCATGAAGGGCCTTGTGTGGCTTGCTAAGGGATATGAATTTTATCCTGCATGCAGTGAGGGGAGCCACTGAAGGGTACAAGCAGGATCAGATCAGACTAATCAGAAAGCTCAGTCTCATGGCTGGATGGCTGGAGGGTCTATTGGAGGAAAACTAGAGGGAAACAAGAGAAGACAATGGAAAATCAGTGAGGAGACTAGCAGCGATCCAAGGGAGTGTTAATGCCCTGAACCAATGAAATGCCAGGTAGGATGATACTAAGGACATAAGTATCTACCAGTTTTTCTAATGGATTGGTCATGAAGAACAAAGGGGGAAAGGAAGAGTCTAAAATGATTCCCTGACTCAGACAGCAGGTGAAAAACCAAACCAAACCCACTGCCGTTGAGTTGATTCCAAAACACAGCGACCCTGTAGGGCAGAGTAGAACTGCCCCATAGGGTTTCTAAGGCTGTAATCTTTATGGAAGCAGACTGCCATATCTCTCTGCCACAGAGCAGGTGGTGGGTTCATACAGCCGACCTGTTAGCAGCCAAGTGCTTAACCATTGTGTCACCAGGGCTCTTACAGTAGGGTAGCCCAAACCAAAAACCCATTGCTGTCAAGCCGATTCCAACTCATAGTGACCCTATAGGACAGAGTAGAACTGCCCCCATAGAGTTTCCAAGGAGCACCTGGTGGATTTGAGCTGCCAACCTTTTAGTTAGCAGCCATAGCACTCAACCACTATGCCACCAGGGTTTCCAGTAGGGTAGAAGATGGCAATATCATTTTTACAGGCAGTGAACACAAACAGAGGCGTGAGTTTGAGGCTGGGCTGGGAAGGGCACAGAGTAGCTGATTCTACTCTGAGTCCACTGTTTGGTGTGCGGATTTGCTTCCAAGCTGCTGATGGTTGCAGCTGGATTGGTGTGAGACGATGTCATGCATTCATATCAGGTCTTGCAAAGCTAGAGCCTACCCCTAAAAAAAACTTTGGGGAGAAGGAGGGCCAGGGACTTTGGCTCTGTGAAACCTGAATGTGTTTCCTTCGGGAATTATTCTTCCTTTTTGTTCTCAAGAATACTATGTGCTAATATTCAAAGTATCAACTGTTTTCACAGGCGCCAAGCTGTCAGACATTAACCTAGTACAGCGCAAAAAGTTGCAGGGGTGGGGAGTGAATGAAGAGCGGTCTAAGCTGGCAGGACCTTAAACCAGTTTTGCACAACCACATCCAAGTCCTTTCCAGAAGTATTTTATTACTAGCTTGAATTTGCACACCGGCTTCTCCAACACAGCTTCCCTGTGAGGTAGAAGAAGTCAGCAGGTGCATCTGGGTTCATATAAGATTAAAGTCTTAGAGTGCCATTTTGGGATATTCTGTGAGAATGTCAAGGGACTTTTTAAAGACCATCTTTCTCATTTCAGCCATATGTGATGTTGTTCTATAGACCTGCATACTTCTGGCTTTAGCATCTATGTCTTGAGAGGCGTAATGTTAAAAATTCTCAAAATTAAAGATCCATTTCATTCAGTACGACGATAGATTTTAAAAGTGAATAATCATTTATCAGTGCACATGGCATTTATCAAAATCAACTCCTTTCATGAAAGCAAGGGGGTGTTACTTTTCAGATAAGCTAAATAACTAATACATTGGGGCTAGAAAGTTTAAAGTAGCGTTCTTCTCCAGGCAACCTACATGCTTTGCTATTCTTATGTTTGTGAATACCCTGGAGAAAGTTGCGTTTTTCTTCTGCCGCGTGCAGCTTTTCTAATGAACTATAAAATAACTTTTGAGTAAACCTTCCAATTCCCACTCTTGCCCCAAGAACACTGTGGATGTTCTGACATAAGCTCTGCAGAGCTAGAAATTTGAGTTCAAACTTGTAAAAACCTTTTTTCAACCAGTTTTGAACCCACCAGAAAAATGAACCAAACCAATTGCCGTCAAGTTGTTTCCAACTCATGGTAACCCCCTAGATGTGTCAGAGTAGAACTTTGCTCCATGGGGTTTTCAATGGCTGTGATCTTTCAGAAGCAGATCTCCAGGCCCTTCTTCCAAGGCACCTCTGGGTGAATTCAGACTGCCAACCATTTGGTTAGTAGCCGAACATTTAACTGTTTGCAACACCCAAGGACTCCATTAGACACCACAGTATCCATTAAATAAACTGAATTAGAAACACAGAGTTACAGTTTTGTTTTCTATTTTAAAGATTGTCATATCCTAATCCATTGCCTAACATTTAGATGAACACCAATTTTAGTAGAATTCCCTCCCTCCTGGAGTTCCACCAGCAAAACTACCCAGCGTCCCCTCACAATGTGAGTCAGTATTCAGCTAATACTAACATGCAGAACCTCACTCACGCTCTCACCTCCCTTTTTCACTATTACAGTAAACCATGTATGGGGACTGAAAACCCAATTTGAAATCCTGATCTTTATACCACCCACCCCTTCCCGAATCAATTGCAGCCATCACAGGGCAGTAGATTCTAACTTTATTAGTTGCCCCATTGTTGGCAGAGTTATCTCTGATCCAAAAATGCTGAGGTAATGTGAGGTCCAAGCCAAATAACAAGAGCACGCTTTCTCCAATGTCATTCCAGGCACTTTTCATTCCCAGAGCCTACAGGTGTTATCCTGGCTTAAGGGTGTTGAAATAGGGAACAGCAAACCAGCTGTCATTCATAAAAATTGGCACTAGCCAGCTGGCCAAGCCAACTACAGGAATAAAGACATGCCTTTTCACTCTGATACACAGGGGCCTTGTGTAGACAGCTGAAGAATCTCAGGTGACAGAGCGGGGGAGTAGTGTTGGTGGCGTTCAGGCACTCAGCACCCCAGAGATGGAGAGCAGACACATCTGATGTCAGTGTGCTGACTGAGGAGGGCCAAGGCTGACTGTGCCTGCTCCCCAGGCTTTGGGGGACAGGAAGAGAAAACTTAGATGACTACACGCTATAAATTCATCTTCTTGTGGTGTCTTCTGTTCATTAGGAAGTCTGATAATTGCACTGGGGCTACTGGCCATTTTTAAAAATTGAATCTGAAGTGTAATACAGAAACCCTCATGTATTCCTCATGGGAATGTAAATAGGCAAAACCTTTCTGGAAGGCAATTTGGCAATATATATCAAAACAGGAGCCTTAAAAATATTCATGCTCTATGACACAGAACTTCTACTTCAAGGAAGTTTTTCGAATAAAATAATCAGAGAGATGTACAAAGGTTTATGTACGAGGATGTTCATCACAGCACTAGTTAAAATGGTGAAAAATTGAAAACAATTTAAATGTCCAACAACGAACAATTGGTTGAATGAATGATAACACCTCCATACAATGCAGTAATACGCAGCTATCGTCCTTATTTTACTTGAATGAGTACTGGGAGGACATTGACCAAGTTATTTCTGTTTTATGGTCATGATTACCAGTGATTTTACTTTCCTGTTGTGTTTTTCAGTGTTATTCAGATAAGGTTACGATCAAGACTATGGAAATCACTGAAATATGAGTGCATGTTTGTTTTAGTTTTAAAAAATCACCCTTAATTCACCATCCTAACACAACTTTGTTGTACATACTTCTATTTCTCACATTATGCACCTACGTTTTATACAGTTGCAATCACAGGGTGTATGCCACTTTTTGTTCTGCTTTTCAACTGACATTATGGTTTCTCCATATTATATGTAGTCTGTAGTCATTTTTATAACTTTATAACACTACAACAATTAATGTACAGTCACAGAGTGAATAATATTAATTCTGTCTTGGGGTGGAGAAGGGTTTTCATTACTTCCCCCCCCCACCCCCCAACACAGTCCCCAGACAGAATTAATTATCCCCTCATCTGTGATTTGCTTATTATATAATTATTTGTTTCCATACTTGCCTCCCTCACTGACTTAGGTGTTACTTGAGGGCAGGCCAATGCCTTGTGTATCTTTGTAGCCATGAGCCTAGCACTGTGCCTGGCACGTGCATCACACTTGCTCAGTAATAATGGTGGATGAATAAAAAGGAAAGAGAGATGAACCAATGGACAGACGGAAGAGTGAACAGGGCTAGATTTTGATGGCTCAATATCTACTTGTCTTGAGAAGCTTTACAAACTTTTTAATTCTGACCTCAGCTTCAGGGAGGTACCTAGGTAAGGAACATAACAGGTCTACAATTGCCCTAATACATTTTTTTTCCCTTCTAGTCAGTTCGTAAAATTATATTTTATTTTTGTGATAAGTCTTAGAATCTGGATTATAAAGGTCTGTTTATAGTAGCTCTCTTAACAGCATCTGAAACTCAACTTTAACCTTTCAGTCAGGATTTTTCCTATTATGTATTTGTCATGTTCTTTCCCAAATTTGTATCAGTATCCATAAGAGCAGTTTAAATGCTCCTAGAAATCAATCAATCAATAATAAAAGAACAAAGGAAAGAAGGAGAGAAGGAAGGAAGGAAAAAAGGAAGGAGGGAGGGAAGAGAAGGAGAGAGGGAAGGAAGATAGTGGGGGGAGGGAGAGAGGAAGGAAAAACAAAAGGAAAGAAGGAAGGAAAGAAGTTAAATAGAAATTGGATAGCATAGAGCCAGCTCTTTCTGTAAATCTGCTTTTTACTAGTTGAGCCCTCTCCTGAACAAGATTCAGGACTGCAGCAAGACTTTCTGAAGACAGGAAAAATAAATTGCTCAGGTCTGCATTGTATCCTATTATCTTGACCTAGCAGATAGGTCCAAAAAAATCATCCCAGCCTGCAAAAACTTTGCCATGCCATTTTACTTCCCCCTTTTAAGTCTTCCCGGTGTCACCACAAGGAAGTGTCTGATGACCCTAAGCATTAGCAGCCTGAAGAAGTATGGTTTTAAATGTAGAGGGTCATTTTTCCCCCCTTAAAAGTATTGCCTGCCCATATCTTTTTTTCTTCTACAATCAAAGTAAAATCATTTAGGTGCTAGTCCTGTGTTTATTTGGGTGGTCATGGTATTTCTTATCTATACATGCTCTTTGGGAAGAAATATGTACAATGCTATGTGTGGTAAGGTTTGTTTTTTTTTTTTAACTATCAGCTAGAAAAATGCAGAAGGCGTTTGTGCCAAGCCTTACACTGAATGAGCGAAGCTGTGAGAGGGAAGCTCTGGCTTCCGAGGCTTCCCAGGACCCAGAGCCACTGGCCCACTATTCTGTCCTCATCCCCAGTAGAGGTGAGGTGCGAGCGTCATCACTCCGCCTTTTCAGAGGTGATGCTGTGAGCACAGAGAGGCTGTCACTGGGTCCAGGGTTAGCACCACCCACAGAAGAAAGACTGTCCACCTCTGGACATGGTGGTCCAGGTGTAAGCCCCCCTAATCAGCAGGCCTAAATACCATATTTCATTAATTCCAAAACACAAGATACATCTTAAAATTGACAGCATGCCATCGTTTATGAGGCAGCTTTTCTTCCTCTCTTTTCTTGTTGTTAGTTGCCATCAAGTTGGCGAGCCCATGTACAACAGAACGAAACCTTGCCAGTCCTTGCACCATTTCACTATCGTTGGTATGCTCTGGTTCATTGTTCCAGCCACTATGTATTTTGCGTGCCTTCCAACGTAGAGGTCTCGTCTTCCACCACCATATGGATCTCTTGTGATCTGTAGGGTTTTGACTGGCTAATTTTTGGATGTAGGTTGCCAGTCCTTTCTTCTTCCTAGTCTGCCTTAATTTGGAAATTCCACTGACACCTGTCCACCAGGGGTGACCCTACTGGTATTTGAAATACCGCTGTGTCTTAGTCATCTAGTGCCACCATAAGAGAAATACCACAAGTGGATGGCTTTAACAAAGAGAAATTTATTTTCTCACGGTCTAGTAGGTTATAAGTCCAAATTCAGAGCATCGGTTCCAGGGGAAGGCTTTCTCTCTGTGTCGGCTCTGGAGGAAGATTCCTTGTCATCAAAATTCCTCTGGTCGAGGAGCTTCTCAGGTGCAGGGACCCCGTGTCTAAAGGACGCAGTCTTCTCCTGGTGCTGCTTTCTTGGTGGTATGAGGTCCCCAACTCTCTGCTTGCTTCCGTTTCCTTTTATCTCTTGAGAGATAAAAGGTGGTGCAGGCCACGCCCCAGGGAAACTCCCTTTTGGATCAGGAGGTGCCCTGAGCAATCCTTGTAACCACAGGCAGAGATTATGATTTATAACCCATAGGAAAATCACAAAGCAGAGGACAACTACACACGGCCTAACCAAGTTGACACATGTTTTGGGGGGGCACAATTCAATCCATTACACACTGTCATGGTTTCCAGCATCACAGTAACATGCAAGCCTCCACAGTATGACAAACTGACAGAAACGGGTGATGGTCTTTCTTAAAACAAATCAAACCCAACCCAGTGCCGTCGAGTGGATTCCGACTCATAGCGACCCTGTAGGACAGAGTAGAACTGCCCCACAGAGTTTCCAAGGAGCACTTGGCGGATTCAAACTGCCAACCCTTGGGTTAGCAGCCATAGCACGTAACCACTACGCCACCAGGGTTTCCATGGTCTTTCTTAGTAGTGCATAATGTGTGCCTTAAAATGTATGAGTCTTAGATTTAATGAAGAACAATATATTAGGGAGAACCTAAAAGTTGCCATCTGTAACATTTTGCAGAATCATGGAAATATCTACCTGCATGGAAAGTTAGAATTTGAATCCCTGAGTCACAGGCCAGGAAAAAGACAAGTCTATTTCAGAGTCAGGCAGGTATTTATGAGCTTCAGGTTTCTGCTGCTGTGCTCAGACCACAGTGGTAATAAATGCAATACAGGCTTCCTTTTACATGGGGGCTCCTTGGAGGTCTCTGCTTTGAGTGTGTACTGGTCTTTATGAAAAGGAGCTCTATTGTAACCTTGCATGCAGACCCTACAGGAAATGAGAAGGGATCCATTGTGGATTAGAGGTCAAAGATGTCATTGTAACTCTGTGGCTGGCAGCTGGCACAATTGTTACCAGGGTTGGGTTTGTCTCAGTGTCCACTCCCTCCCTCCCTCCCAGGCACACAGTCCTATCCTCTGGTTCCCTGGGGTCCCTTAAACCCTACCCATCTTGTATGCGACCCCGAAGGACCTAAACACTCTTTAATGTTAGGAGCTATTGCAGGATCCCTGGCTTGGCTGCTAATGCACTTGGCTGCTAGCAGAAAGGTTGGCAATTCCAGGCCATCCAGAGGCACCTCAGAAAAAAGCCCCGATGGTCTATTTCTGAAAAATCAGCCGTCGGAAATCTTACGGAGTGCAGTTCTACTCTGACACACATGGGGTCACCATGAGTCGGAATCAGCTTGATAGCAGTTAGTCAGCATTGTGGGTTAATGTATGCGCATTTCAAGTAGTATATTGAACATCATAGTGATCTCCTAGATAACCTGAACCTACAGGCGAATATGTCATAACGAGACAGGGATATGGGAGAGGTATCTGTAAGAGGCATTTCATTATCTGGCAAATCGTACCGATGGGCAGCTACCAATCCCACGCCCACTTAAGGCTCATCCTTTGCTTCCCTTTCATGCCAGATCAGTAGCTACAGCTTGCACCCTGGGACTCATTTTTAGGTCTGAAGGTCTGTAACTTGGGGAAGGAAGGGACTGGATCACTGAAGACAGCTTGCCAATTGTCCCAAACAGGAGTAGACATTTCCACCCCTATTACCCATAAAAGAGTAATCATTTTCAACTAAGGCCAAAAACCAGAAACATAAAGCAAAACAAAAACCCTTCCTCCAAACCCTCCCCGCTGTCGTCATTTTTAGGAAAGTGTAGCAGTGATGAGACTTGTGGATGGGAAATGCCAGGATGAAAATGTATCACTAACTTGAAATTTGAAATATGGTGGTTTTTGGGAGACTGTGTTTAGGTGAAATATAAAAGGAAGTTCACTGAGCCAAGTGAGGGCCCAGCTACCTCTCTGAATCTATCTTTTGTCGGTACACAGGACAGACTTCTGCACGCGCCGGGGGCGGGGGGGTGGTTCAGGCCAAGTGGGCAGTGGAGGAGTGGATTTCAGTGGTCAGATTTCATCACATGACACGAAATGGTGTAGATACAGCTCAATGGGTAACTCTCAGATTCAAAGAGGATTTAAGGCTTCACATCTCCAAGGAACAAAGCGGGGAGAAAACCCACAACTGCACCAAGGGCCTTTTCTAGAGTCCGCCCAGTTCCCATTTAGTGCAGAGGCAGCAAATGCTGGAGTCTTCAGAAGGGGCATTAGTGACCCACCACCTAGAAGGCATCTCCATCCCTCCAAATCAAATTATTTTATTGACAATTTCTAAAGCTTCCAACACCACCAGGGAAGGGGCTGGGGAATTGTCACCTCCCTCTCCCCTCGTATAGCAGTGCGAGGCGCCCAGGGGATCTTAACCTCCTCCCTTCCCCTTTGCTTAGCATTGAACTATCGTGAGGGCAAGGAGCTGCCTTATCTTGGGGAATTGGAATTCTTACAGATGAATTCCAAAGCCTCCTGTCATTCAGTCTCTGATGTTGTTCATGGCTGTGTCTGGCATCCTATTGGCACTTCAGGGTACAGTCAAATTCACTGTCACTCTTGGGACGTGACTTATCCATCCATATTAATGAAATGATAGCTCTTCCTTATCATCTCTTTCCTTATTTTTAAGCAGGTTCTAAATAACGTGAATTCCACTTTTGAGGGTGGGAAGGGCTCAGGACAGAGATAATGGCATGATGGTCATACAAAATAACTGTAAAATAATTACCACATTGCTCCTGACTCTATTTATTCACCCGTGTAGTGGGAGCCCCTGTTCAGTCCCACCCTTGAGTGGCAACGTCACCAATTAGCACTGCTGCCGCGGGTCTCTGAATTGCATGTGAATATGGAATTTGTCCAGAAGTGCTCATGCAAATTGTGCAACACGAATGCGGCCTCCACGTCAAGTTCTCTCACATGCTCTGACATACTCCTGTCTTTCCGGATTTCTCTGATCGATGGTCCCCACCCCTTGACAGTTACCAGAGCTCAAGAAGCCAAAGGAAATAGCTCCTGTTGCCACGAGCGCAGTGCCCATGGTGAGGTTTAAGAGCTAGTTCCAGGGGCTGGCTTTTTGCCTTCAAAAACAATCAGATCTTCACTTGGATCTGTGAGAAAACAGACTAGGAAGGGAATGTACACAAAAGCCTGTGTTAACGCAACCAAACCTATCCCTTGGCCCCAAGGTGCTTCAGTATCCATTTCACATAGTGAAAACTTAACATTTTTGTATTTGTGTGTATTTCGTGTTTAAAAAATCTGCATTGATAAAAAAAAAAAAAACCTGAAAAGCAAAAGTGTTAGATCAAATATGAAATTTGCCATTATTTTATATATCTTTGTGAATATAGAAACAATAAATTTATAAACCAACATTTGCTTTTCCCCAATTTAGAGAAATTCTTAACTCTTCCTAAGGAAGAAAATACTTTGTTCTGCATGAGTTCCATTTACAACTAACTGTTCGCTTGTTTTTTGTTGGCAGTTTAGGGGGCCTGGGTGGGAAGGAGGAGGTTTCCCCCAGCACCTCAGGGCCCGGGCAGCCACAAATCATGCCCACACTCTGATCACCCGTGACGCAGGCCCAGGGACAATGTGTGCAAAAGGGAAGCCGCCAAGAGAGGCTGTCTTCTGGGGTCAGCTAATCAAAGCCGGGTTGAGTCTGCAGACTTTGAAATTGGCTCCTGACAACATAGCTGGTCAAGTTAAGACCCTCCTTCCTTCTCCCCTGCCTTTCTACAGTCCCAAACCTTGAGGTCAGTCAAAACTGCTCAACATTCCAAAGCGAGCTGCATTTCGACTGACAGAAAAATAAGAATTTTTATCCTAATTGCTCCTTTGTTCTTTGCACCCAGAAACATGCAGACGATAGAAAGCACAGCTTTGATAAGACTGTCTCAGGCCAAGCCTCGTCCTGCTTTTTGGGACTGGGATGGAAGTGGGCTGCTGGCCGGGATCTGTTCTTGGTCTCTTCTCAGCTGGATTATTCTTCACCAGCAGCATCTTGCTCTCAATTTTGGTCATTTCCATTTTTACGTTTTGTCCTCTTCTCTCCCCCTTGGTGTCTTTCTTTGATGTTCCCTAGCAGATAAACTCTTCTCTAGTTGTCCTTGGCCTGAGCCCCAGTCCTCGCAGATTCTAGACTTCTTCCTGGTAGTCAGTGTCCTTAGGAGTCCCTGCGTGGTACAGATGGTTAAGTGCTCGACTACTAGCTGAAAGGTTGGCTATTTGAACCCACCCAGAGGCGCCTCGGAAGAAAGGCCTGCAGTCTGCTACCAAGAGGTCACAGCCATGAGAACCCTATGGAGCAGTTCTACTCTGCACATATGGGGTCACCATGAGTCAGAACTGACTTGGCAGGAACTAACAACACCAGCCGCCTTCTTTATTAGCTCCTGGACGATTTAAAGGGATGCATACGCTGTGATGGAGACTCTGCAAGTAGATGGAGGCTTAATGTGCTGCAGGCCAGTGTGGCTGAGGGTCTCTGTGCCCATCCCCACTTCAAAAGCCCGCCCTCTGTATGTGCTTTCCTATTGCTCTTTATAGGCACCAGTAATAAAACCACACATGCAAGGAATAAATATCATACAAAGTTTTAAAAAGTTCTTCCTCAAAAAATTCATCCCCTGGCTAAACGGATACGGACACTTGAAGGAAAAGTTCCTGTCCATAAGGGGAAAAATCACCGTGTTCTGTACCTCCCTCCGCCTCCCCGCAGATGCCCGAGTTATAGCTCCTTTCTCAGGGGAACAGATAGTGTGTTTGGTAGTGAGTTTTAAGGGTTTAAATAGATTATTTTTTCCCGCCCACTAATTCCTTCAGATTGTCTAGAATCTTGAAAAGTCGTCCGTTCTACCTCTTCCCTCGCACATTTTGAAGGTAGGGCCTCCCTCCATCTCAGCGCCTGCTTTCCCTAGAGCAGAGACTTGAAGGCACTGAGGGCGGCGTGGGCTCAGGTGGCTCAGAACATAGAAACACTGAGGAGCTACTGGGGCTGGCCTTTGACTCTGAAGACCCTAGGGTAAATGGGGAGCCTGTGGCCCAGAATATCTTCAGATGAACTGGCAACAAGAGAGCTAGCCTAGCCCTGGACAGCAGACGCCAGCAATCCCCGCCCACCCCTGCTTTCCCTGGGAAGAAAGCAATTGGTCTGTCTTATACTTGTTTAATAAAAGAAAACATAATCATCCTTTGACACATTACTTTTGGTGGATGCACAGAAAGAATATCCTATATGAAAAAGGGAGAGAAGAGAGGAAGGGGGGAGGTGAAAGGAAAACAAATTGGCTGCCTGCGGAGGTCCAGTGTCAAGCGTCAGAGGAATCTTGTTCCTTCAGACACTGGGGGAAAGTCCATGGCAACGAGGGGCCCATAGAGCAAGAGAGAGACAGATGGGGAGATTTGCGGCCCCTCCCTTAGATTAGAAGACAGAACAAATAGGTGAAGCAATCCATTTTCCAAAGCCTGGTGGTAATTTCAGAGTGTTGGAGACCAGAATATCTGCTTTTCCTCAATGAGGAATAGGAAGATTTTAAAAGGGAAGGTTTTTCGTTTGTTCAAGGAAAACACCAAGCCTCCAAATTGCTGACATAAAGCATGTTTTCATATCAGCTGGAACCACCAATGTATTCTTGACTTCCATCAGAAATTTTTAGCTGCCTGACTAGTTTTGTCATTAGTAAAAATTTTCTTAGACATTATTTTTATTTTTATCTTGTTTAGATTTAAAAGATTTCTGGAATAAATACAACATTAACTAGCTTATAGAAATATTTTACACCATTTCCATTACAAACAAGTTGCAGCAAAAGGCCAAAGGTTTTCTGACTTAAAATTTTTGCCCAATACAGAGCTTAGACCTAACTAAGCCTAGGAAATGTTTGGTTATCGTATTTGTTATGAATCCTAACAGTTGCTGTTGAGTCTATTCCGACTCATGGAATATACATGGAACCCATTGTGTTCCACAGGGTTTTCAATGGCTGGTTTTTCAGAAGTAGATTGCCAGGCCTTTCTTCCAAGGCACCTCTGGGTGGACTTGAACCCCCAGCCTTTCTATTAGCAGCTGAACACGTCAACCAGTTATACTGCCCAGGGACTCCTAGAATTAGGGTAGGAACAGTTTATGAATTCTACTTGTCACTGTTGTTGTTAGCTGCCACTGAGTTGGCCCCCAACTCACGGCAACCCCACGCGCAGCTGGATTAAACCATGGTGATCCCTAGGGTTTTCACTGGCTGATTTTCCGAAGTAGATGGCCAGGCTTTTCTTCACAGTCCATCTTAGTCCAGAAGCTCCGCTGAAACCTGTTCAACATCAGAGCAACACGCAGGCCTCCGCTGACAGACGGTGGTGGCTGCACACGCGGTGCGTTGGCCAGGAATTAAACCCGGTCTCCGCACGGAAGGCAAGAATTCTACCACGAACCCCCAACGGCCCTTCCTGCTTACCACTGAAACCCCTTTATTGGGTCACCAGATAACTTTCATTATTACTTGTTAGGCTTTCTTGAAAAATATTAAGTAAAACACTTAGCAGAAAGTACAAGGTTGGAAAAGCAAGCTAAGAAGCATAAAAATTAAAAGCTTTCTTCTTCTAGAAGTCATTTTGGTCAGATTTCCTATTATTGTTTGACATCTTCCCTTCATCCCCAGGATATATTTTTAGGGCTTTGAAAATATTCAAGGTGTACACCTAATATTCTATACCCCGTTAAAAGCCAGGCGGTATGTTTAAAATACTGTATGCTAACTTCATTTCTCTGTGTGTGTGTGCTTTAAGTGACAGTTTACAGTTCAAGTTAGTTTCTCATACAAAAATTTATACACACATTGTTATGTGACCCTAGTTGCTCTCCCTATAATGTGACAGCACACTCCTCCTTTCCACCCCAGATCTCCTGTGTCCATTCAACCAGCTCCTGTCCCTTTTTGCCTTCTCATCTCAGCTCCGGACAGGAGCTGCCCATTTAGCTAACTTAACATTTAAATAAATTCTGTTTTTGTTTTTTAAGTAAGGAGAACAGGAAAGACTGGAATTATTAACACGCAATTTTTTTTTTTTTTTTTTAAGCGGAGATGGATATCTCTGCCAGATTCAAGATAGTGTCATGGGCTGGGCAGAGTGAGACTAACAGAGTCTAAAAACGAGTAGGAGGATTTGGGAATGCGTGGACCAAAGAGTAACCCCAGACATTTGCATATGGCAATGAGGTGCTAGAATTCTTATTCTTGTCTAAATACAACTTGCAGTTAAATTGGACTCTTTACGGTTGGGTTCCCACAGTCAGTAACCACGTCTGGGCAGTGTCTTTTCACCTCCTGACAGGGTTACCACAATGGCTGCCTTTTGACCCTTCCTCCCTGCTTTTCTCCTTCTGATTCAGCCCCATTCTAATCTCTGCTTTACCTGACACCTGCTTAATCTTCTTAAAATAATACTTTTATCATTTTATTCCCTTTAAGGGCCTAGCATGGCTCCTGGCTGCCTGTTGTTTAAGTCCTTTGTCTCTGCCTCCACTCAGACCTGTGTATGGTCAGACCTGCCCCACAGCTCTCCTCCTCCACACCTCAGCATAGGCCTTAGCTCCGGACAGACATCTCCCTCCTTGCAGGTGACTGCTCCTTCTCTACCCTCTGAAATCCAAATCGACACTCATGTCAGGAATCCCAGTCAAGCCTATGATCCATGAAGGTCTTCTCCAAGCAGAACCAAAGAACATTAGGGCTGTTGCAAATTCCCTGGGTAGTAAAAATGGTTAATATGCTCTGCTGCTAACTGCAAGGTTAGAGGTTGGAGCCCGCCCAGAGGCGCCTCGGTACAAAGTCCTGGCTATCTACTTCTGAAAAAGCAGCCACTGAAAAACCTATAGAGCACAGTTATATTCTGACACACATAGGGTCACCCTGAGTCGGTGTTAAGGATTGAATTATGTCCCCCCAAAATTATGTGTCAACTTGGCTAGGCCATGCGTGATTCCCAGTATTGGGTGGCTGTCCACCAGTTTGTGATCTGATATGATTATCCTATGCTGTAAGTCCTAACCTCTATGAGATTAATGGAGCCCTGGTGGTGCAGTGGTTAAGATCTCGGCTGCTAACCAAAAGGTTGGCAGTTTGAATCCACCAGCCGCTCCTTGGAAAGAAACCTTGTGGGGCAGTTTTTCTCTGTCCTGTAGGGTCGCTATGAGTCAGAATCCACTCAACAGCAACTGGTATGATGTTAATGAGGCAGGATTAGAGGCAGTTAGGTTAATGAGGCAGGACTCAGTTTACAAGACTAGGTTGTATATTGAGTGAATCTATTTTGAGATATGAAAAAGAGAAGCAAGCAGAGAGGAGAGGGAACTCGTACCACCAAGAAAGAAGTGCCGGGAGCAGAGCGCATCCTTTGGACCCAGGGTCCCTGAGCTGAGAAGCTCCTAGACCAGGGGAAGATTGATGACAAGGACCTTCCCCCAAAACTGACAGAGACAGAAAGCCTTCCCCCGGAGTTGGTGCCCTGAATTCGAACTTACAGCCTCCTAGACTGTGAGAGAATCAATTTCAGTTTGTTAAAGCCATCCACTTGTGGTATTTCTGTTATAGCAGCACTAGATAACTAAGGTAGTTGTTGACTCAACAGTGACTGGAGTTTCAGGAGCCTTAGCAATAGCCTGGGCTGTCTCGCTCATTTTATAAAGGACGATTCTAAGCTCAGAGAAGTTCAGTGGACTTGCCCCAGGTCAAACAATCCCTAGAACCCACGTACCCCTTCCCCACTATTCGACCCCCTTTCTACAATGCCATGCTGCACTGCTGACCTTGAACCAGAGCACAAACCACACAGTCCCAACCTTGACCAGCTCGTACCTTCCTCAAGCTTTTCAAGCAAAGTAAACCTTGTCTCTCCACTTAGAATTTATTATCTCTACAGGACGGAGGCCAAGCCTGAACTTCGCTTACATTCCCACCGCAGCACTGCCACTGTGCTGGGTGTGGTGGAGGCCCTGAGTGACTCCTTGAGCAACAAAAGTTTTGTAAAAAGCAGGATACATGTATCAGAATTGAAAGAAAACATTAATGGCAAAATATACATCCCACACATGAAGTTCTTGAGATCTGATTTCAGGTTGAGGTTTTGTGGTGTGTGCTTGTTTTACCGGTGTTGTTGCATGCTTGTTTTATGCATTTTGTCCATAAATTACAGTTGCTTGTAGTTCTTTGTTGTTAGGTGCCATCGAGTCGGTTCCGACTCATAGCGACCCTGTGTACAACAGAACGAAACACTGCCCAGTCTTGCGCCATCCTCACACTTGTGGCTGTGCTTGAGCCCATTGTTGCAGCCACTGTGTCAATCTATCTCACTGAGGGTCTTCCTCTTCTTTGCTGACTCTCTACTTTACCAGGCATGGTGTCCTTCTCCAGGGATTGATCCCCCTGATAATATGACCAAAGTATGTGAGCTGTAGTCTCGCCACCCTTGCTTCTAAGGAGCATTTTGGCTGTACTGCTTCCAAGACAGATTTGTTCATTCTTCTGGCAGTCCGTGGTATGTATATTCACTATTCTTCTCCAACACCACAATTCAAAGGCATCAATTGTTCGGTCTTCCTTATTCATTGTCCAGCTTTTGCATACATATGAGGCAGTTGAAAACACCATGGCCTGAGTCAGGAGCACCTTAGTCCTAAACGTGACATCGTTGCTCTTCAGCACTTTACAGAGATCTTTTGCAGCTGATTTGCCCAGTGCAGTGCATCTTTTGTTTCTTGACTGCTGCTTCCATGGGTGTTGATTGTGGATCCAAGTAAAATGAAATCTTTGACAACTTCAGTCTTTTCTCCATTTATTATGATGTGGCTTATTGGTCCAGTTGTGAGGATTTTTCTTTTCTTTATGTTGAGGTGCAATCCATACTGAAGGCTGTGGTCTTTGATCTTCATTAATAAGTGCTTCAAGTCCTTTTCACTTCCAGTAAGCAAGGTTGTGTCATCTGTATAATGCAGGTTGTTAATGAGTCTTCCTCCGATCCTGATGCCCCGTTCTTCATGTAGTTCAGCTTCTTAGATTATTATTATTATTTAGTTATTATTATTATTCGGTTGCTTACTCCACATATAATTCAAAGCTTAGTTGTATACACAACCCATAACCATGGATTTTTGTGTTCCATTAAGCAAGTCAGTTGTTGGCTTATTTGTTTTGTTTGTTTGTTTCAGCTGTTCCTAAGTATTCTCTAAGGAAAACCAACCCTAAGATCTGGAAACCGAAAGTAAAAAAAAGTGATCAACAGAGGTGCGGTACTGTACACCTTCCAGCGAAAAGCATATGGCTGTAGTTCTTGAACCAGATCCCTGAACTTATATTGGGTTAACAGCCTGGGCAGTATATTTTACTGACCTAGTCACCCTTCTTTATCTGAGCCCCTTAAGCAGAAAATGATCACAATATTCCAAAACCTCTCTAGATTCCTACTGCAGGATATTTTTGGGCTCTTTCCCCAGGAAACCTCTGGAAGGTCCTGAAAATGACTAGGACCTTGATGTTGTTGTTAGGTGCCATCGAGTCGATTCCAACTCATGGAAACCCCATGTGACAGAGTAGAACCGCCCTGTAGGGTTTTCTTGGCTGTAATCTTTGCAGAAACTGATCACCAAGTCTTTCTCCTCCTACAGAGCCTGCTGGGTGGGTTCAAACCACCAAACTTTCAGTTAGCAACCAACAGCCCCAGACAGTGCGTGGGCTCTGTGGCCACGAGGATGGCCCCTCCACATTGTGAGACTTGTCTCGGCTCCTTCTATACCTTCTGCATGGACATTCACTCCCTGAGGGCTTATGTTTACTTACTGGTGGGGATTCAGTGACCCTTTCTTTCCTTGGAAATTCTCTACAACTGTGTCAAAGAGGGAGTGAAAGATTTGCCTTGTCAGCTTTCTGTACATGCTCCTAAATATGAATTAAGAGGTAGTGTTCACTGAGCCTTATATAGAAAATAATCTTCGGTAAAAATTGAGCCCTGAGAACCTACGATAAACAAAGAAGGCAGCCTCACTCTCACTGCCTTTTCCTGTGGGTTGCATAAGGGGGACCTGAGACAGATTTGAAGTTCAGTTTAGAGGTCTGTCATCCCCCACTCCACCCCTCCTCAGCAAGTTTCCAGCTATTTATGTTTAATCTCAGCTTCCAGAAAAAGTTCGGTTGATTTGGGAAGGATTTAATAATTGCTGATTGAGTAATTGTCTGTTCTTCAGATGGGAGGAAGGATGAAGAGAAGAAGAAACACAAGGGAGACAGTAATCATTGGACAGAAGTAAAAGACCCAGATGTGTCTATTAGATGGTCACAAAGTGGAGAAGACCAGAAACGTGATCCTGAGTTGTGGGGAATGCTTTCTCAGGTTCATAAATACCCTGAACAGCAGGCTCGCTCTCCCTGTCCCACTCCAGCATTAATCAGCCCAACCCTCTTTTTCTGATTTTAACTTCCTGACAGCAGTCACCTTTGAAAGTCCTTGTAAAAGCTCTTCAAGGAGCCGTGTGGTTTTAGGTGCATATCCTAAGGAGCCCACCTAAATCTAGGAAGCATAGCAGAAAGGGAGTACTAAAAAAGCTAGCCAGAGAAAGAATGAGCACAAGAAACTTTTAGGGAAACTAGGGAGAAAAGGGGTATTTGAGGTGATATTATGGTAAGGAGGTCAAATATGGCTCCTGGTAGAAAAGAATAGGAAACTGGTGATAAATCCCATATGCTTAAAAAAAATTCTTTATGCTTTTAAGGGGATAAGGGGGCCCTGGCAGCGCAGTGGTTAAGCGTTTGGCTGCTAACCAAAAGGTCGGCAGTTCGAATCCACCAGGCTCTCCTTGGAAACACTATTCGGCCGTTCTCCTCTGTCCTGTAGGGTGGCCGTGAGTCGGAATCAAGTCAATGACAGGGTTTTTTTTAACCCCAATCTTATAAGCCCTATATTGTTATTGTCAACACAGGTAGATTTATTCCTCAATAAGATGAAAGTTTGACACAAATTTCACCTTTCATTCTAGGGTCTAGGTCCATATTTAGCAATAAACTTAATTTTGATTATAAGCAAAAGGTGGCCTTTGGTGAACAACAGACATCCTTTCCTTCATAAGGCTGAGGAACTGATCTGACCATTAAGAAAGAACAAAATATGAGTTGAAAACATAGGCCCCTCCTAAAGTTTCTAATTTCCTCATTATTATTAATAGTGATGATAATGAGAGCAAATATTTATGACCTCCTGCTATATGCAGTTGGTCATCTAGTGCTGCTATAACAGAAATAACACAAGTGGATGGCTTTAACAAAGAGAAATTTATTTCCTCACAGCCTAGTAGGCTACAAGTCCAAATTCAGGCGTCTGCTCCAGAGGAAGGCTTTCTCTCCCTCTCAGCTCTGGAGGAAGGTCCTTGTCATCAGTTGTCCCTGGACTAGGAACTTCTCAGGGCACGGACCCTAGGTCCAAAGGATGTGCTTTGCTCCCGGTGCCACTTTCTTGGTGGTATGAGGTCCCCCTGTCTCTCCACTTCCTTCTCTCTTTTATATCGCAAAAGAGATTGGTTTAAGACAGTATCTAATCTTGTAGATCTCATCAACATAACTGCCACTCATCCATCTCATTACATCATAGTGGTAGGATTTACCACACATAGGGAAATCACATCAGATGACAAAATGGTAGACAGTCATACAATACTGGGAATGATGACCTAGCCAAGTTGACAGATATTTGGGAGGGACACAATTCAATCCATGACACCAACCAACTGTAAAAACAGCTTGAGGGCAGTATCTGACCTCCTCCAACTTCATGAGGTATCAGCATAGCAAAACCTTTAAAGACCTGTAGGTTCGGCCACTGTACTCTAACCCAGCAGTGCCTCCCCCTTAGTCCACTCTTCTATACTTACAGCTTCTACAATTACAGTTTTTACAATCACAATTAACCTTCTTAACACTTAGCATTCACAGCTGAATCATGTAATCCTATCAACATCTTCTCCTACCCTGTCTTCCCTAGACCTATCACTAAAAGTAGAATCTATTCAGTGGGGATTCTCCCTTGTCCCCCTCATTTAATGTAAGCACACTCATGAAAGTGTGTAAGCCAGCTACTTCATGCCTGTATCTGCCCCTTCTTTAGATAGCCAATGTTTAAATTGCCCTTCCCTGTCAAACCAATGGACCCCTGGTGGTGTAGTGGTTAAGAGCTCAGCTGTTAACCTGAAGGTTGGCAGTTCGAATCTACCAGCTGCTCCTTGGAAACCCCATGGGGCAGTTCTGCTCTGTCCTATAGGGTCGCTATGAGTCTGAATCGACTTGACAGCAATGGGTTTATCAAACCAGTGCTCTCAAAGAATTTCTGATGAAATGAGTGAAAAGTTTAAGATTTGTGAAAAAGATGATTACCTGTTGTTTCCAGAGTCCTTTATCCAGGCTATTGTGTGTTTGGTGCAGGGCTTCAAACCAGTTCTGCCTGGTTTAGCCATGGCTGAGGAAGCAAAACCAGAACAGACCCAGATTTTTAAAATGTTGGTGATCTGGAACGAAAAAAATCACGGGTCGAAGCCCTGCTAGAAGCTTAACCTCCATCTTAGAAATCAAGGGCACTGTAGGTGTTGCATAGCAACCAAATCTCTTGTCCTTCAGATTTTGCACATGGTCAGAAACAGCACTGCCCTGCTCAAAGATGGCAGCCAACCACGCTGCTTTGAATATGTGTTACTCTCCACAGTCCTTCCAGTAACCCAGCCTCCCACATCAGGCACCTGAAAAGCCTCACAATACCTCTTCCAAGTCTCCCGTTCCAGGGCTTTGACCCATAATTTTTCCCATTCCAGTTATCATTCCAATTACCCCAAATTGTAAAAATTTGAGTCTGTTTCGATTTTGCTTCGTCAGCCATGACTACAAAGGTTCAAACTGGTTCAAAGCCCTGGTTGGGTGTGGAATCAGGAGCTGTGTTTATACTGCAACACAAGTGGAATTTAGAGAACTCTCTTTGAGGTCCATATTTCTTCTAAGACTATTTTTATCCCAGTTTGTCCCCAGGACTTCTCAAGGTTAAGAAAATACCTGAGCCACTTCCATGTTTTGGAGTCACCAGGTATAATTTAAAAACGAAGAAATGCCAATAGGGTTTTTAAAAAACTAATGTGTTTATCTTTTTTGATAATACAAAGCAGTGTAAATTATGCCATTCAGAAGATACATTAAAGAGTATTAATTCATAATGTACTGAGAGCCATCTGATCTAATAACAGGGCACAGTTTAAAGCTGTAAAAATAGATGGTATCTTTCAATCCTATCAGGATATCTCTGTGACTCTATGTAAAACCTTCACTGAAGAATATATGTAAAAATCTAAACTCAAGGATCTTTATGGATGTAAGGTCTGTACGTGGCCAGATGGCCTTTATACCCCACATCCCCACCCACAAGCCCTCCCAGACCCTGTGTGAGCCTGTCTCCTAGACTTACTTCCTCTAACAAGCTGGCTTTTAGCCAAAATCTCTACATGTATAAAGCACCACCCCAGATTTCTAAACATTTCTGTGCTTTTTCTGCCAGTGTCACGTCCTGCCCTGAGTTGTAGCCTCCTCAAACCCTACCACAACTGCTGGGCAGGCTTCTGCTCTTAGGAGCTTGGGCAGCTGCAGCCTCACATCACATGATCACACTTGGTTTGCCTACTACACATGGGTTCAGCAGTCAGAAAACCAGCAGAGCAGGCTGACATAAGCCCTCCCTCTAGCAGCGTGTAGAGGGAGAGAAGAGGAGGGGGCCACAGAACAAGCCGCTTTGGCAGAAGTGGCTCTTCCTAGGCCAGCAGAGCTGGTCTCCTCTCCCTGCCACCCTCCAAAGGCTTCTGTGGGGATGGAGATGGTGGAGAAAGCACCCCGCCTGCGCTTCAAAGTATGTGCTCCACCTTGGAGCTTCCTTTCCTTCTTCCTGTCTTGTAGTGGTTGCAGCAGAGAGCTCCATTTGGCAGCGTGGTGGTGCTCTGGTCTATAAATGGCAACATTGGCCCATCTCCCAGTATAACACAAGATAGGCCTATGCATCAGTTATGTAATCTTTGGTTTGATGGCTTGATTAGAAAGGGAAGGAGCAATAAGAAAGAAAGGTACGGGTGGGAAAACCGTAGCTCAGGAGGAAAAAATCTTGCCAGCAGCTCGGCTGAGGACAGCTGAGATTCCCTCCCTTCCCACCCCCCGCCCCCCACCCCCCCACCATCCCAGCCATTTTTAAATCAAGGAAAATAAGTAGCAAACATATGGGTAAAAATCCTAATTCGTGGAGCAGCTGACAAACCACTTGTCGTCCACGTTTCCTGACAGCAGCCACTTAGATGCCAGCAGACAGCGAGCTCGGGGAGGCAGGTTTCACAGTCCCTGTAGCTTAGGGTTTTCTTACAGCCCCATGGAGAATACAATCTATAGAGGCAAATGATGATTTTCACCCATCTCCGGTGTTATTCAACTCTAAATGTTGGGCTGGTTCTGGTCATGCTCTGTGGTTTCAATGGAGAGAAATCACCAAGAGCAGGGTGATGCTACAAAGGGCCAGCTGATCCCGGTGGGTCAAAGAATCTTGGACGATGGTCAGTACCCTTCAGAGCCTTTTCTGGAGCTGGGACCTCGTTGTTTAAGCAATGAAAAACTGGCCTAGTTGGTGAACCTCTCGCCAAACCCAGTTTGTATGTGCCATGTTCAGGTCTTGAGAAGGAAATTTCAACTTAGGTGTGTCTTTTGCACACTCCAGATCACAAGCTGGGCTCCAGTAGAAATAGCTTTGGTCCCAGACCTAACCTGGGCCCTTCTGGAACTCATTATATTCCATCCTATGTCAGTTTAGATTTATTCTTAATTTGTTTTTTTAGTAGTATTTATTAAAAAGTAACACAGGTTCATAATAGAAAATTTGAAAAAACTATTAAAATCACTTGTAATCCTTAGCTAACAATATTGTTCTGTAGCTAGGGTTTTAAAAACTGCTTTTTTTTCCTCTCTATCACAACTCTATATTGTAAGCTTTTCTCTGTGTGATTAGATAGTCCGAGAAGGCATGATTTTTATTGGCTGCCTAGTGTTTGTGGTATGGACGTACCATAATTTATTTACTCCAGCTGCTGTTGTTGCACACTAATGAACTTTTAACCAATTTAGAGTTGCTTTGGTGATGGAATTAATCACAACAAAGGGATCAAAAGGGCTCTATAATTTACATCAAAGACAGAAGAAAAGCATAACTCTCCAAGCTGTGTTTCCGCTGGAGGGACTTACGGCAACTTTGTTCAGAGTGCTGATAAGGACAAACGGTGTTTTTGTTGTTTTTACCCCAAGAAAGTCCTTGAGAGCCTAACCTTCCTATGGCCGGTGGTACTCTCACATCTTGCACCAGACTGCCAACTTTAACCCTTTCTTTAATCTTCAGAGGAGAATCCGGTCAGTAGCTTGAAGAAGCAGCCCATTCTAGGGCCATCATTTTTTCTCCTCGCCAGTCATAAATACATGATATAGGCATACCTCAGAGACATTGTGGATTCTGTTCCAGATCACCACAATAAAGCAAATATCGAAATAGAGTCATGTGAACTTTTGCTTCCCAGTGCATATAAAAGTTATATTTACAGTATACCGTATACCGTAGTTTATTAAGTGTGCAATAGCATTATGTCAAAAAAATACATACCTTAATTTAAAAATATTTTATTGCTAAAAAATGCTAACCATCATCTGAACCTTCAGCAAGTCGGAATCTTTTTGCTGGTGGAAGGTCTTGCCTCGATGTTGATGGCTGCAGACTGATCAGGGCGGTGGTTGCCGAAGGTTGAAGTGGCTGTGGCAATTTCTTAAAATAAGACAACAATGAAGTTTGCTGCATCAATTGACTCTTCCTTTCACAAAAGATCTCTCTATAGCATGTGATGCTATTTCATAGCATTTTACCCACAGTAGAACTTCTTTCAAAATTCAATCCTCTCACGTTGCTTTATCGACTAAGTTTATATAATATTCTAAATCCCTTGTTGTCACAATGTTCAGAGCAACTTCACCAGGAGTACATTCCATCTCAAGAAACCACTTTCTTCCCTCATCCATAAGAAGCAACTCCTCATCTGCTGAAGTTTTGTCATGAGATTGCAGCAATTCAGTCATGTCTTCAAGCTCCACTTATAATTCTAGTTCTCTGCTATTTCCACCACATCTAAAGTTACTTCCTCCACTGAAGTCTTGAACCCCTCAAAGTCATCCATGAGGGTTGGAATCAACTTCTTCTAAACTCCTGGTAATGTGGATATGTTGACCTCCTCCCATGAATCACAAATGTTCGTAATGGCATCTGGAATGGTGAATCCTTTCCCAAAGGTTTTCAATTTACTTTGCACAGATCCATCAGGGGAATCACCATCATGGCAGCTATAGCCTTATGAAATTTATTTCTTAAATAGTAAGACTTGAAAATCAAAATTACTCCTTGATCCGTGGGCCACAGAATGGGTGTTGTTTTAACAGGCATGGAAACAACATTAATCTCCTTGTACATCTCCATCAGAGCTTCAAGACTTGAGGGGAGGAAGTAACTTTAGATGTGGTTGGAATAGCAAGAGAACCAGAATTATAAGTGGAGCTCAGAGATGTGACTGAATTGCTGCAATCACAGAGTTCTTGGGTAACCAAGTGCTTTGTCAATGATCAGTAATGTTTTGAAAGGAATCTTCTTTTCTGAGTAGTAGGTCTCAACAGTGGGCTTAAAATATTCAGTAAACTACGTTCTAAACAGATGTTCTATCATCCAAATCTCGTTGTTCCACTTACAGAGCACAGACAGAGTAGATACAGCATAATTCTGAAGGGTCCCAGAATTTTCAGAAGCAGCACTGGCTTCAACTTAAAGTCAGCAGCTACATTAGCTCCTAACAAGAGAGTCTGCCTGTCCTCTGAAGCTCTGAAGCCTTGAAGCCAGGCACTGACTTCTCCTCTCTAGCTGTGAAAGCCCTAGATGGCGTCTTCTTCCAGTATAAGGCTGTGTCATCTGCACTGAAAATCTCTTGTTTAGTGTGGCCACCTTCGTCAGTTAATTCAGCTGGATCCCCTATAACCTGCTGCAGCTTCTACGGCGGCACTTGCTGCTCCACCTGGCACTTCTATGTTATGGAGACGGCTTCTCTCCTTAAAGCTCATGAACCAACCGCTGCTGGCTTCACACTTTTCTTCTGCAGCTTTCTCACCTCTCTTAGCCTTCATAGAATTGAAGAGAGTTAGGGCCTTGCTCTGGATTAGACTTTGGCTTAAGGGAGAGTTGAGGCTGTTTGATCTTCTATCCAGGCCACTAAAACTTTCTCCATGTCAGCAATGAGGCTGTTTCACTTTCTTATTGTTCGTGTGTTCACTGGAGTAGCACTTTTAATTTCCTTCCAGAACTTTTCATTGCATTCACAGCTTGGCTAACACACAAAAGGCCTAGCTTTCGGCCTGTCTTGGTTTTTGACATGCCTTCCTCACTCAGCTTAATAATTTCTAGCTTTTGATTTAAAGTGAGAGACATGCCAACTCTTCCTTTCACTCGAACATTTAGAGGCCATTGTAGGGTTATTAATTGGCCTAATTTCGGTATTGTCACATCTCAGAGAATAGAGAGGCCCGAGGAGAGGGACAGAGATGGGGAATGTCTGGTCAGCGGAGCAGTGAGAACACACACAATGTTTACCAATTAATTTTTTCGTCTTACATGGGCACAGTTCATGGTGTCCCAAAACAATTACAATAGTAACATCACAGATCACTGATCACAGATACATTAATAATAATAAAGTTTGAAATATTGTGAGAATTAGTAAAATGTAACACAGGGTCACGAAATGAGCACATGCTGTTGGAAAAATGGCACCAATAGACTTGTTCAACTCAGGGTTACCACAATTTGTAAAAAATGCAGTATCTTTAAAGAAAAAAATACAGTATCTACGAGGTGCAATAAAGTGAAGCACAATAAAGTGAGGTATGCCTGTATTAGTCTAGGCTGAAGTTCATCATAGCCAATTAGTCATTTCAGCTTAACAACCATTTATTCCACTGCAGTTGTGGACCTAGCTCTGTGGTGGATGCTGGGAAGAGGAATAGTCCCTGTCCCCAAGGAACCTAAAGACCTTGCAAGAATGATGTCATAAGGATATCATCCTGCCAGAAAATTATAACTTGTAAGCATTTGAAAAGTTGAAACTTTCTACCTCTACCATGTTACTTAGTAAGAGATAGTGGGGTTCGTAATGACTTAAATACCATGAGCATGGAAAATATATGCTACTGTATGGGGGCAGGGAGAGGCTAGGAGGAAATACAGAAACATGCCAAAATATTAACAGCGGGCTCGTGGTAGAGCTAAGTTTCTCTCCAGGCCCCTTGGGCCCCCCATGTATACTGCTTCTTCTTACAGGTTGAACAAAGAACTTGGCTGAACCCATCTAGCAACCTTACATTGGGCCCCAAATGACTGCCGTTTCAGTGATAAACTTCCTAAACTGATAAACTCTGCCTCAAATCTCAGTTGTCTTGGGGACACAACCACCATACTTCATAAAGGAAATCTTTTTATCTAAGCTTCAATAATCTGCTGAGAGAGGGGTGTTTATACAGGGTAGGCCCTGTTGGAGCTCTGCTATGAATTTATTATAAGCAACTGTCCAAGTGCACAGTGAGAATTTGTACTGGAAAAAGAAAGTCTCTAAAAGAAGCCACCCACCTGAAACCAAATTTCTGCTCTGACTCTTGATTAGCTTCAAAGAGAATTGTAAGGTTTTACTTCATTTTGTTTCTTCCTTCCACTTATAGCTGAATGGTCTAATCTTACACCCTTTCTGTAAATGTCGAAATTGATACCACAGATAATCCCAATTTTGGGTATTAGGCAAAATATTAAAAAAGGATGTCTATTTTGGTGCTCTTTCAGTGTCATCCTTTGATTCCAGTAGTTCCTACCTTAATATTCTGTGTCCATCTCCCTTCCCCCCAGTCCCGTTTCTTTTTACTCCAGAGTCCTCCTGGGTGGTCTGCTCAGTTTAGACCAGATGCATGTTAGGGTTGGTGGAAAAGTCAGAATCCCAAAGACTCCACCACCAGCTGTGGGACCTTAGGCAAGTTACTTAACCTCTGAGAGCATCAGGTTTTTTAAAATCAACAAAATGAGTCTAATTACACAAGTTAAAGCATCTAACAGAGTGCTTTGAATATAGTAGGTGTCCCATAAGTGTTACCTGACTTCTTCCATCGTTGGCTTCCGGTCTTCTCCCTATTAGAAAAATCCTTTCCAACCAGAGGGGACTTTCCTCAAATCATAACTATCCGTAGTTCTACCTTGTGTCAGACCAGGGGGCGACATCTAGTGATGTTTGGTCCTTCCGTAGCCAGCAAGTTACACTGGACTCACCCCTTCCTTGGTCTTGGCTGCTCCTCAGTCTGCACCACAGAGTTGCATCTTAACTTTCCCAGAGGAATCATGGTAATGGGCTCCTTTCAGAGTTCTTGGGCTTGCATTGCAGACATCACCGACCTGATCAGCCCGTCTGCAAATGCAGAAGAATTTGCAATAGAAACCTAAGCAGCTCTGCACACTGACGTGCTTTTGAAAAGTGCAGGGTTTACAATCTAACCAGGGCAAAGAGTGTGGATTGCAGCAGGGCTTCAAACCGGTTCGTTCACATTTCCACCCTAGATATACTGAATCACAATCTACATTTTAGCAGGATCCCAGGTGATTCTTATGCATGATAAATTTTGAGAACCACTGCCCTACTAGTGGTTCTCAGAATTGGTCCCTAACCAGCAGCATTAGCATTGACGGGGCACTTGTTGTTAGGTGCCATCCAGTCGGTACCAACTCATATCGACCCTATAGGACAGAGAGGAACTGCCCCATAGGGTTTCCAAGGAGCAGCTGGTGGATTTGAACTGCCTGTCTTTTCGTTACCAGCAGAGCTCTTAACCACTGCGCCACCAAGGAACCTGTTAGAAATGCAAATTCTCAGCACAGGTTAGGGACCAGAAAGAATGTGTTCCGAAGCACTGGATTAGTCAGTGCCCATAATCCAGAATTATTTGCCCCAGTGACTCTAACTGCACACAACATAATCACCTGGAGGGCTTCTTAAAACACCCCCCCCCCAAAACCCACTGCTGTCCAGTCAATTCTGACTCATAGCAACCCCCAAAGCGTTTCCAAGACTGTAAATCTCTACCGAGGCAGACTGCCACATCTTCCTCCCTCGGAGCTGCTAGCGGTTTTGAACCTCTGGCCTCTCAGTTAGCGGTCTATCCCTTTAACCGCTTGGCTACCAGGGCTAGGTAAAATACTCCCAGAGGTTCTAATTCAGTGGACCAGGGGTGGAGCCGGAGAATTCCTATTTCTAACAAGCTCCCAGGTAATGCTAATGATGCTAAATCCTGGAACCACACTTTAGAGAACCACTGTGTCAGCTCATTAGTTTTCCAAATGGCCCCTGCTGGAAGTAGGGGAACCTTTAGTAACTTCTTAACCATTTCCTTTCTAACATGCCTTATTTCCCATTTCATCTCCAACGTTTCCATTGTCAAAACCAAAATTCACTGCTGCCCAGGTCGATTCCGACTCATAAGCCACCCTATAGCACAGAATAGAACTGCCCCATAGGGTTTCCAAGGAGCGGCAGATTAGTAGCCCATCTCTTAATCACTGCGCCACTAGGGCTCCTCCCTTGTCAAAGAGGTGTCTTAAGAATATGGTTTTCATTTGAGGCAGTGAGGACTGAGACAGGAGATCAGATGGCTTCCCCAGGCCTCACCACCCTTGAGCCTTCGAAGTCAGAGCCAGGGGCCTCCAACCAGCCTCCACTGTAGCCTCCACTGTGGGTGTTGGATTCAAGAGACCGAAGAACTCTTCCCCGGCACGTGTGAGGTTCATTGTGAAACGTTCGCTGTCACCTTTGAAAAAGACTTTTTCCTGGAATTTGAAACATGAATAGTACCATGTCTATGCAGGAGAAAGCCTTTAGATACTGGTGAGAGGTTGGACATAGAAGTCTCTTGATTTATAGTATTGTCAAAATTCCGTTTGGGCTGAAGATTTTTTTTTTTTTTAGTTCAGTGTGTGAAAAACAGATTTGTTTTCTAGAACATACTTCTTTACGTTTTTATTTGTACTTTTTCCGACTATAACAATCCTCCTCTCCGTCCCCACGTTCTCTCCTCCGGTTTCCTCTCCGGCCACTGGCACCCACGGTGTTGCTGGGCCTGGGAAGCGCGCCAGCCGGCACGCGCGCGCGCGCGCCCGGGCGCAGCCTCCGGGGCCCTGGCCGGCGAGTGGCGTGCGCAGAAGGCCCTCCAGGGCCCCTCGCTGTTCATAGGAGGCCCCCTGCCGTCCCTGTCCGCGCCCAGGGCCGCCTGGGCGGTTTCTTTGTTAGGAAAGCCAGCGCAGAGAGGCATTTTCGGGCCTGCGGGAGCACACAGGCTCAACTCTTGACTTAGTCGGAATCCCCTAAAGACTTGTAAGGATATAGGCTTGAGTCGAGAGGCTAAATTATGCCCCACGGGACTTTTTTAATAAAATCCTAAATTTCATTTAGGATGTTCGTAGGCAACGCGATTGCAAAGACTCTGAGCCGAGGCACGCTCCTCACCAACCCCTCCTCGCGCTGGCTTTGTGAAGCCCGGGTGACAGGTACCCTGCCCCTCTCAGACTGTCTGTCCTGGGGTCGGCTTTCCGCCACTCCCTTTCCCCTTTCCGGTAGCCACTGCTGTCCATCTTCTCCTCCCGCCCCCCAGCCCTTCCAGTTTCCTTCCTCGTCCTCTTCCCGCGCCCTCCCCCATCTGAAATCGCCCTCCCTTCGGGCTGGAGGAAGAAAAGTCGGTAATAAGAAACCAGTTTTTTCTTTCAGTGTCAGTCGGAGAGAGGGGGAGATAACCCTAGAGACACATGGCAATGGAGAGAGAACTCATTTTGTGCAAAGAGGGCCTGGAGTCACCAGGGAATTCCTGGATTGTCTCAGGCTGTCGTGTGTGATGTCCATCACGCCGTGCGAACACCATCTGCTCGGTATTATGCTCTCAGTTGCCAGGCTACCTGCTGTACGCAGTAACACTTGACTGCCTGGCTCCACGTTCGCCGCGCTGGCCCAGACGCGCGGGGCGGGGGCCGGGGAGGAGGAGGAGGAGGAGGAACGGGAGTCATGATTAAGCCATCTGCAAGTGAGGGGGGACGTGAGGAGGGGCGGAGCCGACGGGCTGCGCGGCGGAGAGCCGGGCTGACACCACCATCTGCTGGGCCAGAGGAAGAACGGCAGCTGCTCCTTGTTTCCCTGGCTTGGAGAGCCTGGAAAAGGCTGAGGCCCTGGGCATCCTCCAGCCAGTTATCCCCAACGTCCTGTCACCCCCGTCTCCTCCCTGCAGGCAGCCTTTTGTGGTCCCCTCTCCAAGGAGCCTGCAGTCTTTGGTTCACCGCCAGCAACCCCGGTCCCTCTCACCCAAACACTATGCTTTTTCTTGAAAACGCTTCAGAGAAATAAAGCTTCCCTGCGCACAGATTTATAAATAAACAGCTGGCTTCTCTTGGGAGATATTTTTACCACAGCTGTTTTTTGAAGTCAAAAACTGCCTTTTGCGGGGAGGTAGGATGTTGTTTACACCTCCCACCTTTCTCTCTAGAAATTTAGAAAATTGCTGAGATCTTTTCTCTAGAGGGGAAGATATGTAAAACAGGTTCATTGGTTTTGATATTTTTCCCCCTCCCTTTAACTTACCAAAGAGTGAGAGCGTACCGGGAGTAACGATCTATATGGGGCCAATTGGATTTCTGGGGGGAAGAGACTGTTTTAAGATTCTTGGTAGAAGGCATGAGAGGTCGTTGGGCAGGGGGTGGAGTGGAGAACAAGCCAGCAATTAAAACTAAAAATACTGCATCATTTGGCTTCAAGGCATTACATTTAGTGAGGAAAGCTCAGCCTGGTTTTCTCTAATTGCATAAGGCAGTGTGTGTCCTCCTTAGAAACAAGAGCGGTGGCTTCAAATGCTGAGATTTGACAGACTATTTCTCATTAAGCCCTCTTAGACTGGAGGTTAAAAGGAGCCTCTCATGTGAAACAGTTAATAGCCTCAGCCAGCTTAATTTGTAAGGCAAGTCACTTGGTGCATCTTCACACTTCGGAATACACACCTAAGGCTGGGGCTGAGGAGATGGGGGCAGCCCTATCACCCTCTCTCAAATGCAGCAGAGCTCTTTGGGAAAGCCTTAAAGGTTTATCAACCTAGATTTGCAGGTGTTTAATATGGCTGGCAAGGTCCCTGGGTGGCACCAATGGTTTGCACTCAACTACTAACCTAAAGGTTGGCAGTTTAAACCCACCTATAGCACCATGGAAGAAAGGCCCAGCGATCTGCTTCTATAAAGATTATAGCCAGGAAAACCCTATGGGGCAGTTCTACCCTGTAACCTATGAGGTTGCCATGAGCTGGAACCAACTCCACGGAAACAGATTTGGTTTTTTTTAGTTTTTAATAGGGAGGGCAACCGTTTAAGAACACACATAACCTCTCCTGCCTCCGGGTCATTAGTTCTTCAGTGAGAAACCTGAAGGCAAAACCTTTGGGAGGGAGTCATCTGGAGAAATATATAATCTGAGAAGTAATAACCTGACTATCCCTTGGGGAAAGTTCCCCCCTCCCCCCACCACCACCACCACTGAGTTTTTGAAGTATTCCTTTTGCTCCAGGAAGACAGGGGCAAAAAGTGGTAAAAAGTATCAACACTTTGACCCCACTTGCCTCTCCCTTTCTTTCCCTTGGCGAAGAGGGGGCTAGGAAAGCAACACTTCTCTGCTTACCAGTTCTTCTGTGCTGGGTGGTCACAAAGGACAAGAATCTCTCGAAGTACATAAAGATAAACAGGGCCAACACATACCAGCCCTCTGATAAAATCAAGCTGACCAAAACCTTATCTTTCCTTGGGTCTTTTACTTTCCAGCTGTCTCCTCTTTATCAAAACTGGCAAGTATTTGGTATGAAATATACTGATATATCAAATATACTGGTATATACAGAAAATATATCTGTATTTTTGCTGATTGGTTAACTACATTTCTGTGTGAATTAAAGTGTTAAGTCAATAAGCCATTCGTCTCTAAAAGGTGGCAAGAAACAGCTTCTTCTCGTTGGAAAGAAGGGGTTAGAAAACAGACAAGTATCAGAATAGAGGGTAGGGAATACCCTGAAATATCAAGACCCCTGCCTGAGTCCATCAGAAAGTAAGCTTTCTGGTAGCGTAAAGGTTCCTGGCGTTTTTTAGCCTAAGGTCTTTTTATTAACATCGAAAATATTTCTTAGCTCTCTACCTAATAAATGTCCATTTACTGAGAAAAGCAGACAGACAAAAACGGTTACATTAACTTTTCTTAACTTCACCAACAGCGCTTACATACATTTGAAAAATAGAACAAAGTGGATTTATGGGAGACACACTGTATTGCATCTTCAGGCAATCCTGAGATGCACATTTGGCATCGTGACCCATAGCCTGGGGATGGCCTGTGTTAGTGGAAGGATCCCGCATGTGTCTGTCAGTTTGTCATACTGTGGGGTCTTGCGTGTTGCTGTGATGCTGTGATGCTGGAAGGTATGCCACCAGTATTCAGATACCAGCAGGATCACCCATGGAGGACAGGTTTCAGTGAGCTTCCAGACTAAGACAGACTAGGAAGAAGGACCCGGCAGCCTACTTCTGAAAAGCCTCCTCCAAGTAGAGTCAACCTTAATGATGTGGATGGAGTCGAGCTTTCGGGACCTTCATTTCCTGATGTGGCACGACTCAAAATGAGAAGAAACAGCAGCAAACATCCATTAATAATTGGAACCTGGAATGTACGAAGTATGAAGCTAGGGAAATTGGAAATCGTCAAAAATGAAATGGAATGCATAAACATGGATATCCTAAGCATTAGTGAACTGAAATGGATTGGTACTGGCCATTTTGAATGGGACAATCATATAGTCTACTATGCTGGGAATGACAACTTGAAGAGGAATGGTGTTGCATTCATCATCAAAAAGGACATTTCAAGATCTATCCTGAAGTACAGCGCTGTCAGTGATAGGATATGCCTACAAGGAAGACCAGTTAATACGACTATTAGTCAAATATACGCACCAACCAGTAGGGCCAAAGATGAAGAAATAGAAGATTTTTATTAGCTGCTGCAGTCTGAAATTGATTGAACATGCAATCAAGATGCACCGATAATTACTGGTGATTTTAATGCGAAAGTTGGAAACAAAGAAGGACCAGTAGTTGGAAAATATGGCCTTGCTGATAGAAACAATGCTGGAGATCGAATTATAGAATTTTCCAAGACCAATGACTTCTTCATTGCAAATACCTTTCTTCACCAACATGAATGGTGACTATACACATGGACCTCACCAGATGGAACACACAGAAATCAAATTGACTACATCTGTGGAAAGAGATGATGTAAAAACTCAATATCATCAGTCAGAACGAGGCCAGGGGCCGACTGTGGAACAGACCATCAATTGCTCATATGCAAGTTCAAGCTGAAACTGAAGAAAATCAGAGCAAGTCCACGAGAGCCAAAATATGACCTTGAGTGTATCCCACCTGAATTTAGAGATCATCTGAAGAATAGATTTGACGCATTGAACGCTGGTGACCGAAGACCGGACAAGTTGTGGAACAACATCAAGGACATCATACATGAAGAAAGGAAGAGGTCATTGAAAAGACAGGAAGGAAAGAAAAGACCAAGATGGATGTCAAAGGAGACTCTGAAACTTGCTCTCGAACATCGAGCAGCTAAAGCAAAAGGAAGAATTCATGAAGTAAAAGAACTGAACAGAAGATTTCAAAGGGCGTCTCGAGAAGACAAAGTAAAGTATTATAATGACATGTGCAAAGAGCTGGAAATGGAAAACCAAAAAGGAAGAACACACTCAGTGTTTCTCAAGCTGAAAGAATCGAAGAAAAAATTCAAGCCTCAAGTTGCAATAGTGAAGGATTCTATGGGGAAAATATTAAATGATGCAGGACGCATCAAAAGAAGATGGAAAGAATACACAGAGTCATTATACCAAAAAGAATTAGTCAACGTTCAACCATTTCAAGAAGTAGCATATGATCAGGAACCGATGGTACGGAAGGAAGAAGTCCAAGCTGCTCTGAAGGCATTGGTGAAAAACAAGGCTCCAGGAATTGATGGAATATCAATTGAGATGTTTCAACAAACGGATGCAGTGATGGAGGTGCTTACTCGTCTATGCCAAGAAATATGGAAGACAGCTTCCTGGCCAACTGACTGGAAGAGTCCATTATGGCTATTCCCAAGAAAGGCGATCCAACTGAATGTGGAAATTATAGAACAATATCATTAATATCACACGCAAGCAAAATTTCGCTGAAGATCATTCAAAAACGGCTGCAGCAGTATATTGACAGGGAACTGCCAGAAATTCAGGCTGGTTTCAGAAGAGGACTTGGAACCAGGGATGACATTGCTGATGGTCAAATGGATCCTGGCTGAAAGCAGAGAATACCAGAACGATGTTTATCTGTGTTTTATTGACTATGCAAAGGCATTCGACTGTGTGGATCATAACAAATTATGGATAACGTTGCAAAGAATGAGAATTCCAGAACACTTAATTGTGCTCATGAGGAACCTTTACATAGATCGAGAGGCAGTTGTTCGGACAGGACAAGGGGATACTGATTGGTTTAAAGTCAGGAAAGGTATGCATCAGGGTTGTATACTTTCACCATACCTATTCAATCTGTATGCTGAGCAAATAATCCGAGAAGCTGGACTATATGAAAAAGAACGGGGCATCAAAATTGGAGGAAGACTCATTAACAACCTGCATTATGCAGATGACACAACCTCGCTTGCTGAAAGTGAAGAGGACTTGAAGCACTTACTAATGAAGATCAAAGACCACAGCCTTCAGTATGGATTACACCTCAACATAAAGAAAACAAAAATCCTCACAACTGGACCAATGAGCAACATCACGATTAATGGAGAAAAGATTGAAGTTGTCAAGGATTTCATTTTACTTGGATCCACAATCAACACCCATGGAAGCAGCAGTCAAGAAATCAAAAGACACATTGCATTGGGTAAATCTGCTGCAAAGGACCTCTTCAAAGTGTTGAAGAGCAAAGATGTCACCTTGAAGACTAAGGTGTGCCTGACCCAAGCCATGGTATTTTCAATCACATCATATGCATGTGAAAGCTGGACAATGAATAAGGAAGACCGAAGAAGAGTTGATGCCTTTGAATTGTGATGTTGGTGAAGAATGTTGAGTATGCCGTGGACTGCCAGAAGAACGAATAAATCTGTCCTGGAAGAAGTACAACCAGAATGCTCCTTAGAAGCAAGGATGGCGAGACTGTGTCTTACATACTTCGGACGTGTTGTCACTGTCAGGAGGGATCAGCCTCTGGAGAAGGACATCATGTTTGGCAAAGTACAGGGTCAGCAGAAAAGAGGAAGACCCTCAACGACTGACACAGTGGCCGCAACAATGGGCTTAAGCATAACAACGATTGTGAGGATGGCTTAGGACCAGGCAGTGTTTCGTTCTGTTGTGCATAGGGTTGCTATGAGTTGGAGCCAACTCAATGGCACCTAACAACAACAACAAGTGGAAGGATCGCTGAATTTAGAATCAAGTTCAGTGTTCTATTTCTGGTTCTCCATTTACTAGCTGTGTGACCTGGGCTACTGGACTGACTAACCTTCTGCTATTGTTTCCCAGGTGAGAGGAGCTGTGGGTTTTGTTTTATTTAACATTTTCCATTTGTTTGCTTGCTCGTTTTGTTTGGGTGGATGGAGGGAAGGGAGGGAAGAAGAACAACAGAACATGCCATTCAGGCATCTCATAGATGGAAAGAAAAGCATGAATGGCTTGTTGTTGTGTGTTGTCAATTCTGACTCATAGGGTCCCCATGTGACAGAGTAGAACTGCCCCATAGGGGTTTCTAGGCTGCTAACCAAAGGGTCAGCAGTTCAAATCCACCAGGCACTCCTTGGAAACTCTATGGGCCAGTTCTACTCTGTCCTATAGGGTCGCTATGAGTCAAACTCAACTCGATGGCACTGGGTAGGGTTTGTTTTATTCTTTACGGGAGCAGATCGCCAGGTCTTTTGGTTAGCAGCCAAGCCAAGAGGCAAACAGTCCTGAATTCGACTCCCCACAGCTTAGGCTTGCTGCCCTCCCTTTCCTCTGTTGCCCAGTACTGAGCCACTCATAAGGAGCCCTGGTGATTGAAACTTTAATGAATTAGGAGGAACATTGCTGTGGGATGTTCAGACAGTGCTTGCCATTGCCAGCTGTGCTTGGCAGAAGGAACAGGAAAAGGAAGTGTCTCTCCACTCCTAGAAACTGAATCTTAAGGCACTCTTATCCTTCTCTTCAGGCATTTTTCCCTAACAGTCTACACCGTCTGGCTGTCACAGAATTCCCTCTGAGCACATTCCCTAAGTAGTGACTTGGGCCATGGGTGATTAAGTCCTTAACCACTTCACCTCGCGTTCCCTAAGGACCAGTCCTTAGAAGTTGTTGTCATTCAACTGATTGACACATAATTATAGAAGCAAGAGACTTAGCCCACCCACCCACATTAAAATTACCCCAGACGTATGAGACACAATCCTATTTTTAAAGATGTTGGGAGATTGCATAGCTTTGGCCAGTGTAAACTATTCCCAACTCTCACCATCAACAACTTCTTTTATATCTGTATCTATATATGTGTGTGTGTGTGTGTGTGTGTGTGTGTATGTATATGTACCAAAGCTGTCAAATGTTGCAATTAATTAGAATCCATCAAATATCACATGTGTTGATTAATAAATTCCAGCAGTCTTCTGTAAATGTTTCTCCTACTTGCTGATAAGAAGTCCATTCTGACTGGGTAGACAGTAAGAACTAACAGGTAAGGTCAGGATGTCTACATTCCAGACTTAAGGTGAGCCCAGCCTGAGGACTTCTTCTCTTTCCTTTGGGGGAACCCTGTCCTTAGCCATTACTCAGTCCCAACTCCCATCTGAACCACCCTGGACTTGGCCCCAGATTTCCCAGAGCTATGCTCTGTTACTGTCTTCCTGTAGCCTCTTTAGTTCCACTGCAGAATGGCCGGGTGTGAGGACTAACTGGAATGTTCTTAAGGAAATACAATGTGTGCCGCTCAGGACCTGTGTTTCCCTCCTCCTTTGCTTCCTCTTCACATGACAACGAGACTCTGTGTGGACGCCTTGCATCTCTCTCTTCCTGCCCTCCCAGGAGCAGCACCCGGTCGGGCTTGCCAGGACCACAGGCCCCCTGCAGTCCTCGGTGCCCCCAGGCTCAGGTGGCATGGTCTCCGGAGCCAGCCCTGCGGGTCCTGGCTTCCTGGGGAGCCAGCCGCAGGCAGCCATCATGAAGCAGATGCTCATGGATCAGCGGGCCCAGCTGATGGAGCAGCAGAAGCAACAGTTCCTGCGAGAGCAGAGGCAGCAACAGCAGCAGCAGCAGATTCTGGCCGAGCAGGTAACACGCACCCATGGAGTGATGCATCCATTCAGCAAGCATTTACTCAGCACCAGCTGTTGCGGAAGGTCACAGTTCATGTCCTTCATCCAGATGCTAACAGTCTAGCATTACCCAGGATCACAGAAGAACCTGTAGAATTTAGCCCTTTCAGTTAGGCTTTTTCCTACAGGGCTTGAAGTCTGTTCATTCCAGCTCCAATCCCTGCTGAGAATTTGCATTTCCACCCCGGATGTACTGAATCACAATCTGCATTTTGACAAGATCCGCTGGTGATTCTTAGGTATGGTAAATATTGAGGACCACTCATGGTTCTCAGAACTGGTCCCCAACCAGCAGCACTACCATCACCTGGGAACTTGTTAGAAATGCAAGTTCTCACCAGGGGTTCGAACCAGACAAACCAGGTTCTAAGCCCTGTTTTCCTATAATGAATTGGTTCTTAAAAAAGAGGCTTCAGCCATCCATTTGAAGGCCCATTTACCAGAGACATTTTTTTGATTGAAGCCTGACTGCTTCTAGTTTCTGATACAGGGCTCTGTGTAACCAGCACACAGTGGGTGGCAGGGGCTGGCGGCGGGGGCGGGGGGGGGGGGCGGGTGCTGACTGACATTCTTCATAAGCCCTCATATCTCTAGCATGAAGAAAAAAGAAATAATTCAGAGAACGTTGTTTCTTGGAAAGAAGTAGTGGGAGGAGGGATTGAGGAGAATGCTGTCAAATTGATCATGAACAATGGAAGGTGAACAATAGCAGAACAACAGGGCCAGCAGAACTACCTAGAAACCTGAACTACGGTCACAGAAAGGGTATGAACTTAAAGAAAATTCCCAAGAGTTTTTAAAAACAGCTCAGGAAATCTTTGAGTTAAAGGAAGACCTAACGCAAATAAAGCTTTACCTTAGGCATCTTTGTCCACCCTTGCCAACTCATCCCTCCAGCTTTGAGAGCAAGCCTTCCCTGTGGGCTGTTCCTGTAGGTTTCCATTTGTTTTGTTTTTAGAGACATCAGCACTTGATTTAGTATTATCCCAGGGAAAGCCTCCAGACCTTCTATGAGCTATCCCTAGGGTGTGGCTTCTGTGGGGGCCCGCACAAAGCACCTACCACATCAGGCTGTTATAGGAGGTGAGATGTTGTCATATAAGGCTCAAGGCCCAACAAATCTCTGTCCCACAATTACCCTTCTAGACTGTTCCTTATGGGATCAAAATTTTGGACATTTATCTAGCATCCACATATATACGAGATACTCTGTAGAGCACAGGCATGTCGAGGTCCCTACTAACCAAAAGCTTCATTTCAAAGCAATGCCAGTCATTCCCCAAACAGAAAAATTGGACCATTGAACACAATTCACTTACGTTCCTTTTTTTTTTTTTTTTTTTGCTTTTGTGTTCCTGTACAGCTGTGTAATTATCTCCCTTTTTTACCAAGGTCAGTCAGCCTCCTGGGAGCTATTGTACAAACAAAGCTCTATTCCTCTCACCCCGCATGAGTCATGTGGCAAGGAACCATGCTAATCTCTCAGGCAGTGATAAATGGAGCTACTGAGGGGAAGCTGGGTTTCCTAAATCCTCTCCTCAGCCAATCCCAGGGAATTTCAGGTGTGCCCAAAGTTTTGAGTGATGACTTTCAATATGTGTGCTGTGGCCGAGGCACAGAGGGGACCAAGGGCAACCAGGTAGAACTCAGTTATGTGAGCGCAGGGCTGTTCCCATTCAGTGAGATCAGCCAGACCCAGGACTCAAACCAGACCCGGGGCATGAGGAGAGAGGTGGAGGAGTGTGATAAAGAGAGATGTAGCCAAATAATAAAATAATGTAGACTAGAAAGCAAGAGATAGGAGGACCCTCAGAATCCAGTAAACAGGAAGATAGAGCACCGCATCCTTAGAAAAGATGAGGGAATGGGAAGGTATGACCTGAGTAGAATTCCTTAACGACTGGGTGCATCAGGAGATAATGAGGGGCTGAGGAAAGATGTGTGCGAAATTCTTTGGCAGCTATATTCCGCACGCAGATGTGTGTGGCGACCTGTCACAGGCCACTGGTGCCCAGGAATATGATGTAAGAGCTGTGGCCACATGTGCCAGCCATCAGAAGTGAAACAGATACTGCGTTTAAAAAGCTCTAGTCAGTGTATTACATGCATCTTCCCTGCATCTGGAGAGACAGTGCTCATGTATGCAGACTATCTGGGGGTCTGGAGTCCCTGGCTGTTACACATGGTTAATGCACTTGGCTACTGACCAAAAGGCTGGAGGTTTGAGTCCACCCAGCGACACCTCAGAAGAAAGACCTGCTGATCTAATTCTGAAAAATCAGCCAGTGAAAACCCTATGGAGCACAGTTCTACTCTGACACACGTGTCACCATGAGTCCGAATCGAGTCCACAGCAGCTAGTTATCCTAGGGGTCTACCCGTGGTAGGCTCTCAACTCTTTGCTTTGAGAATGAACGTTGCCACATCTATCCCAAGCTGATTTGTCTTGGTCTCTACAGGATTGAAAAGTGCCCTAATTAACGCATATTGGCAACAGTGGATTTAAACCCCTCAGGTTTCCCAAGGAAAAACAGGAGGATGGGGGATCCTGCATATCTTTGGGAACTTTAAAAGGATTCTCAATGGACTTGGAAATCAGAGCAGGGTAGGTTGAAAGTAGGACTGAATTAACATTTAATGCCTTGGTCTGTCAGAGTTCAGAATATGTCACCTCTCATCCATTCACAAAGGTTCGACAGAACTTAGAATTTTAGATCTGAAGGAACATTAGATATCATGAAGTCCCATCATGTCATATGTGAGGAAACTGAGGTCATATGTATGATTTATCCGGATCACAGAGCTAGAGAGGCAGGCCCGGGACTGGAATCCGGGTCTGCTGGCTCCTGGTTCAGGGCTGGCTGCACCGCAACCCACCACAGGCTACCTCAGGATTAGTCCTCACTGTAAGGGGGACAATTAATTTTCTTATTTAATATGGGAAGTTTGGCTGAGGAGAGGCTTTTAAATATTCAACTTACTCTCAGTAATGCCTTTATTGCTGCCTAAAAGATTAGCGTGGTTTGTCTACACTTTAATGTAATTAATTAATCAGTTTCAACAGTTTTGTGCCTTGTGGGGAGTGGGGAGGAAAGAAAGAAAATCACAGAGCTGCCTGGGAACAAAAACAAAAGGAAGAAATAGAAATAATCACATGCATTAAGAAGTGGTCAGTGTGTGTTATTTTTATAATGAACACTCTGAAGAGCAGCGACCTTGTTGTATGTTCTCTGTAGCCCCTGCAGATGAAAGGTGCTTAATGAATATTCACCAGCTGCAGGAAGGAGGTTAAATGACAGGCCAAAGGTCACGCTGCTACTTGATGGCAGACCTAGAACTGAAAGCCCCTTTCTCTGCTCTTTCCACCTCACTCCTGTTTTCTCTCCCTTTTCACAAGCAGCATGATAATGATCGTAATAGCTTCTCCAGTATACTGGTTACCACGATAGCAGTGCAGAATTTCCATGAGTGGGAGAAGACTGAAATGCATGGCCCCTGGCTCCTGGTATCTGGGGAGTCCCACACGTTTTCCCCCAGTTACCAAATGCTGTATGTCTTGCTTGTAGAAATATATTTTACAGGCAGTGTGGCCTCACAGGAGTAAGATCCTTTTTTACCGCCCCAGAAAATCCAGTCTTCCTCTGCCCGAAGCATCTACTTAGGTCATTAACAATTAGTTGCTTTTCCCTTTGAGTGAGGACCTCCCTCCGTCAGCATTCCTTATGATGCATCAGAGTGAGTATGTATGTTCACCAAAGGCATGTACAGGGAGGGTCAGAGCAGCTGTACTCATGACAGCCCCAAACCGGAAGCACCCTAAATGACCATCACCAGTGAAATGGCTAAATACGTTATGGTATATTCACGTGATGGAATATTATTCAACAGTGAGAATGAACAACACACATACTTAACACGGATGAATCTCACAAATACAGTGATGAATGCAAAAAGCCAGACACCAAAGATTTATTTCCATATAACTAACCTGTTATTGAAGTTAGATGCCAGTTGAGTCGATTTTCAACTCATAGAGACCCCATGTGACAAAGGAGAACTGCCCCATACGGTTTCCTAGGCTGTGGTCTTTATGGAAGCAGATCACCAGGTTTTCCTGCATGGAGCCACTGGGTGGGTTTGAACTGCCAGACTTTTGGTCAGCAGCCAAGCCCTTAACCATTTCATCACCAGGGCTCCTTATAACTAATCTGTGTTGTTAAAAGTTAGGATAGTGGTTTGCCCTGGGTCTGAGGGAGGGTACTGGCTAGAAATGGACATGAGGGGTTTCAGGCAATGTTCTTTTTCTCGATCTGGGTGCTGGGTGCTGGAGTGTGTTCATTTTGTGAAAATGGATCAAACTGTACATTTGGGATTTATGCACTAATCTGTATGCTTGACATTCTTCAATAAAATATTCTCTTTAAAAAAAAAAAAAGCAAAACCTGCCCACCTAGAACTGCCAGGCTATTTAACTGCATGCTCTTTCCCCATCTCACCCCCATTTCCTCTGTTGTTCCAGCAGCTGCAGCAGTCCCACTTGCCCCGGCAGCACCTCCAACAACAGCGGAACCCGTACCCAGTGCAGCAGGTCAATCAATTTCAAGGTGAGGCCAGAGCACACATCTTCCGTTTTATACCTTCCACTCGGAATGTGTAAGTCAATGTGTAGCCAGTGACACTGCCTTATAATGCCGTTTTTATGCCCAAGTAATAATCAAAGTATTTAACAACCAATGGGATGGATTCCTGAGGCCTCCACCTGTGCCAGGCGTTAAACTTTTGGTTTCTGGACCCTGGAGATGCCCTTGAGGGGCTCAGGGGAGGAGTCTGGGTGGCTGTGAGGAGGGGGACTCTCAGGGACTAGGGCATTGCTCTTTAACTGTACCAGAAAATCAAACCCATTGCCACCAAGTTGATTCTGACTCATAGCAACCCTACAGGACAGAGTAGAACTGCCCCATAGGGTTTCCAAGGAGCGCCTGGTAGATTGAAACTGCTGACCTTTTAGTTAGCAGCCATAGCTCTTAACCACTACACCACTAGGGCTTCCACACTTCATTTGTGGTACAGAAATATTTTGATAGTTTAGCAACCAATAAGGACATACTGGAGCCCTGGTGGTGCAGTGGTTAAGAGCTTGGTTGCCGACCAAAAGGTCAGCAGTTTGAATTCATGAGCCGCTCCTTGGAAACTCTCTGAGGCAATTTTACTCTGTCCTATAGGGTCACTATGAGTCAGAATTGACTTGATGGCAATTGATCTGGTCTGGTCTTAAGAACATACTCTTGGCCCAATATCAGCCTTGTTGATGGCTAGATCGTCATTTTAATGACTACAGGGGGGAAATCCTGTGTGGCTTCTCTCTTGCTAATCTCATCAGGTCAGCTGGCCAAAGCCCTCACTTCTAACAGCCCAAGTGGAAGAATCTGGCTTGCAGCAACCACTGATCTTCTTCTGAATATAGAAGACAAAGAGGGCCTTGAGGCCAATTGCCCTCTCTTGATCCTGTTGCCTTTTGGGGAATTCCTGACTCATGACCCTAGTAGCAGTGGGTGTGCTGTGGGCCCAGTGCTGTCCTTCCTTTGTAAATATAGAAGAGCCACTCAAATCTCAGACCCTCTCATCTGCAGTGGAAAGAGCCCTTGAGGGTGTTATATGACATGACCTGAGGACCCTTCCCAATCTCATCCACAGGAGTTTTCAGCCCTGGTGGTGCAGTGGTTAGGTGCTCTCCTGCTAACCAAAAGCTTGGTGGTTCAAACCCACCAGCCACTCCATGGGAGAAATGACGTGGTAATCTCCTCCCGTAAAGATTTATAAAAAACACCAAAGCCATTGGCATCAATTCCAACTCATAGCGACCCTACAGGACAGAGCAGAACTGCCCCATAGGATTTCCAAGGCTGTAAATCTTTACAGAAGAGACTGCCACATTTTTCTCCCACCTAGGAAACTCTATGGGGCAGTCCTACTCGGTCACATGAGGCCGCTCTCGGCTCAACAGCACACAACAACAGACAACAGAAATCCTAATTCCCATCCTCTACCTTTCTTGTTGGACCTAGAGCAATGTGTCCTAATTCCTTGAGTGTTACTGATGCCTTTAAGAATTTTCCAGAACAGCCTGATGGAGACTGGAGAAACCCTGAGAGTATCGCCCCCGGACACCCTTTCAGCTCAGTAATGAACTCACTCAGGAGGTTCACCCTTCAGCGAAAGATTGGACAGGCCCATAAAACAAAACAAGACTAAAGGGGCACACTAGCCCAGGGGCAAAGGCTAGAAGGCAGGAGGGAACAGGAAAGCTGGTAATAGGGAACCCAAGGTTGAAAAGGGGGAGTGTTGACATGTCGTGGGGTTGGCAACCAGTGTCATAAAATAGTATGTGTACTGTTTAATGAGAAGCTAGTTTGTTCTGAATACCTTCACCTAAAGTACAATAAAAATTAAAAAATCCACCAGAACACCTTGCTAACTCAGAACTGAATCCACTCCCGAAGTCCTCCTTTCAGCCAAAGATTAGACAGCCTTATAAAACAAAAAATAACACACGTGAGAAACATGCTTCTTAGTTCAGTCAAGTATACGAGACTAAGTGGTTGACACCTACCCAAAAGCGAAGGATGAGAAGGCAGGAAGGGACAGGAAACCTGGACAAATGGACACGGAACCCAGGGTGGAAAGGCAAAGGGGGAGAGTGGTGACACAATGTGGGGATTGCAACCAATGTCACAGAACAATTTGTGTATAAATTTTTGAATGAGAAACTAATTTGCGCCGTAAACTTTCACCTAAGGCACAATAAGATTTAAAAAAAAAAAAAACCACTGGCAGCAACAACAAAAATAAAAGAATCTACCAGAAGCTATGAAGCCCCTTCTGCAGAAATATGCATACATGTAAATATATACAAACTTTGTGTATCATATATACAAACTTTGTGTATCATATCACAAGGATGACAGACCTTCCTAGGCCTTATTAATAAACTGGGTAAAAACAGCGTCACTAGGAGGGTGCAGGGGGTGTGGACCACACCGGGTGACACTGTTAGAGGGGGTGACACCAAAATGACCATAAAATTTTTGTGCAGTGTTTCAGCAGAAATTTATAATTTTTATAAAACATCCCTGTAGTTAGTTTTAACAACAAAAACATTTTTGTAAGCCCCATCTCACATGTATCCATATACCTACAAGGCTAAAACTCTATGCTAATTTACTATTTGAACGTTTGGAGCCCTGGTGGCGAAGCGGTTAAGAGCTTAGCTGCTAACTAAAGGTCGGCAGTTTGAATCCACTAGCCGCTCTTTGGAAACCCCATGGAGCAGTTCTACTGTGTCCTATAGGGTTGCTATGAGTCGGAATCGACGTGGTGACAGCAGGTTTTAATGCCCTCTGATCAGAGCTGTCATTGTTACCCAATTACAAGGATGCTTTGAATGACAGTTGTATTTGTACGTGCTACAAGCACCCGCTGTTGTTTTCGTTGCTGCTGCTGTTTTTATAGTCACTGATTTTGTAAAAATTTTCTGGTGTTTTAGCTACAATATTGTGGTAATTAGTATCTGTGAACCTTTATCAATAACTTTTTTGAGAATGAAGTAGTAATTAAAGGAAAAGAAAGAGTGATATACAGGAATTATGATTTAGGTTACATCAGTACAAAAAGCATTACTAAGGATTCGGTATGGTCTGGTAACAGAGGAGGTCCGCGGGGCGGGGGGGTGACACCATCACCCCTAGTGACACCACTGGATAAAAAATTCCTGATATAGGGTAACCCAAAAGCTCATTGCCACTGCGTCGATTCTATAGTGACCCTGTAGGACAGAATAGAACTGTGCCATAGGGTTCCCAAGGAGCAGCTGGTAGATTTGAACTGCCCACCTTTGGGTTAGCAGCCAAGCTCTTAACCACAGCACCACCAGAGCTCCTCTGATACTAAAAAAAAAAAAAAAAAAAAATTTTTTTTTTTTTTTTTATATAGGGTAGCATTTATTCACCTTTGGTTTGCAACACATTAGTAGGTTGTAAAAACAATTTAATAGGTCACAATCAACATTTTTTTTTAATGAAACACAATAGAAAAGAAATTATCAAAGCATATCACAGTAAGGGAATCTTTTAATTCTGGTATAAACCTGGGTGCATATACTGGATTATAATGTAAAATATGTTTCATACTGTGGATTGTGGTTTAAAAAGTCTGAACACCACTGATGTCTACTGCTGGCTCTCACCAAACAGTGCTTGTGAGGCTCCTAGAGCTGAGCACTACCATTCCCTTCCACCCTGGGACTCTGTTCATTTTATATCACTCTAGATGTCTTCGGATTTGACATCGGAAGGACAAAAGGGATTGAACTATCCTCGGGTATTCTGTGCACTAAATCTGTGCCGGGATTCTTTGAAGAATTCTGTTCCTTATTTTGTCATGGTGGGGAAGAGAATGGAATAGCTGTTCTTACACATGCAGTTTCTGTTACAGATGCCCTCCCTGTACGCCTGTAGTTCTCTCACTTCCGCCTGTAGTTCCCTCACTTCCGCCTGTAGTTCTCTCACTTCGGCCTGCATCACAATCACCGCGGAGCTTCTTAACACACAGGCGGCTGGGCCCCACCCCAGGGGTTTTCTGATTGACTGGGTCTGCCAGGGGTCCTGAGAATTTGCTTCTCTAACAAGTTCCCAGGTGCTGCTGATGTTGCTGGTCAAGGGACAGTGCTTTAGAAACATAAAAATCTGATTAACCTGGCATAGCGTCCTTTCAGTTTTCTAGGTTCATAACTCATTTATTATTATTATTTTGAATAAAGGGATCAAACAAAATTTAATCATTCCTCTGCATTATGGAACATAGACATATTTTTGAATATGCTATTCTGAGTGCTTTGGGTCCAATTTCTTTTTTTTTTTTTTAATTGTACTTTAGACAAAGGTTTACAGAACAAACTAGTTTCTCATTAAACAGTACACATTGTGATATTGGTTAATAACCCCATGACATGTCAACACTCTCCCTTCTCAACCTTGGGTTCCCTATTACCAGCTTTCCTGTTCCCTCCTGCCTTCTAGTCCTTGCCCCTGGGCTGGTGTGCCCCTTTAGTCTCATTTTGTTTTATGGGCCTGGTTGGGTCCAATTTAAAAGCTTTATTTCTTGAACTTTTATAAAACCCCACATCACAGGTAATCAACGTAAAAAACCCAGCTGCACGTAAGTAAGCATTAGCCTATGACTAGTGACATTTAGGATCCCTCAGCTGATTGATTTGAAATATGATCATTTTTTTCTACCTTCAATATTCTTATATAGTTTACTGACACCCTCAATCTCATGGTGGTATACATCTGGGAAAACAGCAAATTGATAGATAAAAATATTGCCCTTGGAGAGCAGTACTGTCAGGAGTAACTTGCATGCCGCTCCTATACCATCCCCTCACCAGTATACATTTCAAAGTTCTTAGTATCTATCTCTCCTTGAGTTTTGTGCCTCTGGGCGATGTTACATGCCTGTGGGGAAATGCTTATTTTTCAAAAATATAAGCTTCTTGTGAGTGAAAATAGAACATAGGCCTTCTAGGACAAAAATTGCATATTATCATTTCATTTTGAAAATGGAAGATTTTCTTTGACATTGTGGTATTAACCAGCAGACAAGAAAATTAATCTGACTACAGTGTCTTACGAAAATATCTGTTATAGCCAGAAAAAAGGAAGAAGTAGTAATAGCCTGGTGTTTAACATATGTATAGTAACCAGATAAAGACTGAAGGCAGTTCTTGGGGTGCATTTGAGTTTTTTTCCTTTGTATATTTAAAATTACTGAAGACGTAAAAAGCTAGATTAATGAAAGGCTTTTGTTTCTCAAGTTTAAAATATAATTGCTGATTGCTGATTTTTTAAATGGCTTTTTTAAATAAAATTACATCTAGATAGTACAGTCATTTACACTGAGTGAAAATGAAGGTTGGCTTGGATTAATGTTGCAATACCTGTTAGAGGGCATTGCAGCATCTCTGTCCTCTGAAAAAAGATCCCTATCTCTCATTCGCAAAATTAGTCCAGACGATATCCGGTCCCTCTGCTTCAATATGTCCATTATAAACACGCAACAAAAGTGTACAAATTATGAAAGTTCTATCGTCTATTTCCAGCAGCCCAGTAGTCTGTTTATATAATTTGGATCCATCCCATCAATCTCTGAGTCAGCAATATTTTTCCCCTAGCCTTTTTTTATAAACAACTCAATAACCCATTTCACCACAGTTGATCAGATTGGCCACGCGGTCAATACAGATTTAGTCACTAAGGTCTCAAAACCTTATAACAAGATTGCAAGTGGCAGTATAAACTACCATCTGTTGTTTACCAGGGACTTTTGCGTTTTTGTTTTTGTTTTTGTTTTTTTTTTTGTTTTTAACTCATTTAGGCATAATTAAGCTTAAAACAAACCATTGAAACATTTCTAAGGACACTCTTCCCCACACCTTTCTGGTTTTCCCGCAGTAACCATTTCATTTTCCAAAGCAGCATGATATTGATCTCAAGCTACAAAAACTTAACTCATAATCAAAATTCCTGTAATTTTCTTTCTTAAAGAAAGAAAGAAAATATGGAGACATATTTGCTGCTCAGAAATCAATAACCCCATCAGGAAGACAAAAACACGCTTCAGTTATCTGCCATGGTGCCAGGTTTAACAAGGTTAGACTCTTCTCATCTGGTTTCTCATCACAGGTCCAAGGTGGGATAGAATTTGCTTATAGTATCGATTGGCTCTGATACATCTTCTCTAAATGTCCAGGAAAAACTATTTTTCTTTTTCTCACAGACTTAATCATTAGCAGGGACACAGAAAAATCCATTCGTGTGCACCTCCCAGGCCGTTACAACATCGACTAGTCTTCTAAAGGTGACATTTCCAGTCTCCTGGTCAGTTTGGAAATTTCCCAAAAACATGTGAAGAGGGACTCACTCAAATGCCTAATTAGGGTCAAGTGACTTGGCATTGATACTGTGGCCACCTCTTCAACAGCATTGTTAAAATCGCGTTAGCAATCTGTCCAGAGAAGTCATCGTTGCCGATTTAGTTGTGGACTTTGCTGGAGAGATGCATGAAGTTCATTGCCAAGCAGCAAATAGCGGGAGGATTTCTTTTTCTCACTCCAGAAGGTGGCCGGTTGGCACTGACATGTTAAGAAGCCGAGAACCTGGAGCATGTGGGAGTCAACAGAGTGGATCCAAAAAATTTCCCGTCTGTCGAAATAGCTTCTTAGCAGAAGCAATGGCCTTTAACCTCTCAAGTCCTACTCAGCTCTTAAGGGAAATTAATCTAATGGCTTTTATTGGTAGTATTCTCTACTGAACCATGTTCCATTTCACAAATAGAATATGCAAAGTGATCAGCCGTTTCTTCCTAAATTAGCCCAGGAGGTGAATTACCTCTCACCTCTGAGGAAAATGGTATTGGTCGAGGATGGCTTCCTATCCAGAAGAGTAAGAGAGAAATTGCTTTTGAAATCGTAACTAACTAAAATATTGTTAGAGTATATTAAGCGGAAAAATAAACTACAAAAATGTGTACAGTATGATCCCAATTTTTGTGTGTATTTATTTATATATAAATAAAAGGTTAGCAATGATCACCTCTGGATGATAGGAACTCAGGTGATTTTAATTTTCATCTTTGAGCTTGTCAATATTTTCCAATTTTTTCCACAGTCAGCATATATTATAATCTTTTAAAAAAAAAAAAAAACCCACTGCCATGAGTCAATTTTGACTCATAGTGGCCCCATGGGACAGAGTAGAACGGCCCCATAGGGTTTCCAATGCTGTAAATCTTTACGGAAGCAGGCTGCCACATCTTTCTCCCTCAGAGCAGCTGGTGGATTCAAAATGCTGACCCTGTGGTTAGCACCCGAGCATTTAAACACTGCATCACCAGCGCTCCTTTTAATACTAGTTTTTATTAAAGATTTATTATTAGAGGAGATCTTTTCTTATAAAGGAATTTTGTCATTAATGACTTGTTACACTGTTACTTATCGAGTAGACTGAGTGGTGTGTGTCCTTTCTCGCTGCAGGTTCTCCCCAGGACATAGCAGCCGTGAGAAGCCAGGCAGCCCTCCAGAGCATGCGAACATCACGGTTGATGGCACAGAATGCAGGCATGATGGGAATGGGACCCTCCCAGAACCCAGGAACGATGGCCACAGCGGCAGCCCAGTCAGAGATGGGGCTGGCCCCTTACAGCAGCACGCCTACCAGCCAACCAGGCATGTACCCTATGAGCACAGGAATGACCCAAATGTTGCAGCACCCAAACCAAAGTGGCATGGGCATCGCACATAGCCAAGCCCAGGGGCCGAGGCAGCCTGCCTCTGGGCAAGGGGTCGGAGTGGTGAGTGGTTTTAGTCAGAGCATGCTGGTGAACTCGAGCATTACCCAGCAGCACCAGCAGATGAAAGGGCCTGTGGGCCAGGCCTTGACAAGGCCCCAAGCCCCTCCAAGGCTTCAGAGCATTATGGGAACGGTCCAGCAAGGAGCACAAACCTGGCAGCAGAGGAGCTTACAGACGATGCCCGGGAGGACTAGTGGAGAATTGGGACCATTCAACAATGGCGCCAGCTACCCACTACAAGCTGGGCAGCCAAGACTGACCAAGCAACACTTCCCACAAGGACTGAGCCAGTCGGTTGTGGACACCAACAGCAGCACAGTGAGAACTCTCAACCCAGCTGCCATGGGTCGGCAGATGATGCCGTCACTCCCAGGGCAGCAAGGCAACGGCCAGGCCAGGCCAATGGTCATGTCTGGCCTAAGCCAGGGCGTCCCTGGCATGCCAGGGTTCAGCCAGCCCCCAGCCCAGCAGCAGATGCCCGGTGGCAGCTTTGCTCCAAGCAGCCAGAGCCAAGCCTATGACCGGAACCCCCCTCAGGACATGTCATACGGTTACAGTGGTGAAGGAGCAGGGGCCTCCTTCCCTGGCCTACCGGACAGTGCAGACCTTGTGGACGCCATCATCAAGGGTGGGCCAGGGGATGAGTGGATGCAGGAGCTTGATGAATTGTTTGGAAACCCCTAGTCAGGGGGGAGGCGGAGTCATGAGCCACGACTCCAGTGGTTATAAAGTTTTGAAAAGTGAAAAAGAAACAGGATGTTGACCCATCCTTGTTTTTTGTTTTTTTAACCCACGTAAACTGAGCAAAACTGCAAGTGGCTGATGGGAAGATCCAGGTGGCAATTTACAGCCCCAGTGGGCTGGATTTTCACACCGCAGTCAAGACATCGTGCAGATTTCTGCTGTGAGACGGGGAGGCACACTGAGGGGCAGGTGGGGAGACTGAGGCTTGGCCCTCCCTGGGATCACCTGGCCTCGCAAAAGCTGCTCAAGCCAAGAAGGTCTGTTGCCCAAGATGAGGCATCCATCAGCCCCTCCTGCACCAGGTCCAGAGGCTGCAGCTTTGGAGACACAAAAAAGACAGAGCCTCGCCCCAGGGAGATACCCACAAAAGCTGCTCGGTGATTGCACAGGCCAAGTGCACAGATCAGAAAAACGCTGGACTTGGTGAAAAGAGAGGCTTCAAGACAGGCTACTGTATCTGGAGAGGAGGCAAGAACAGTTCTATCGTCACAGGGAGATGACAGCGGATTCTGTCCGCCTCTGGCTTCTGCCCCAGGATGACCCTCAGGAATGTTAGAGGCATCTCTGCCAGCTGCCTCATGAGGATAGCCGACCGAGCTTGGGGGAGTGTCTGTCCACAGTCCTGATGAGGGAGCCCTCTGATGGTAACAAGTTGTGGCTGTCACTCCGGGTAGATGGGCGGGAGCCTCCTGCGTCTGGTACAATAACACGCACACATCTAGGCTGTTTGCACCTTCTAGCAGCCGCAGGGTGGAGAGAGCACTGTAGGACTCCGTGTCTGGGCCACCCAGCACTGCTCACCCCAGCCCTACCCTTGCTCCTCCTTACAGACTATCCAAGAAGAAATGGAGTTTTTTGTCTTTAGGGAGCCTGGACTGAGTCCAAATAAATGAAAGAAGAACTTAGACAATACCTGAACCGCAAAGGAGACACTGGAGTTTTCTTTCTCTAAAACATGTAGACTTGAATGAATATCCTCTGCCTGAAACTTAGAGGGCTGCTCAGAGGTCTGGGGGTAGATTTAGGTGAGCCACACCTAATACTTCACACACACCTAGAGAGGAATGGCCGGTCTGACTCCCTTTGGGAAAATCCCAGGGTGAGCCTCTGAAATCGGCCTTTTGCTTACCATAATCTCTACTCACCAAAAAGACACATACAGAACCCTGAGAGATTGAGTGAAAAAAAAAAAATCCATTGCTACACTTTACAGATTTGGATTATAAAAGGGAAGGATACTGTTCCTGTCACTTGGGCAAAGTAAGCCACTTCAAAGTTCTGTACAGCTGTTCTCTGTAATTCATTCAGATCGGCCCTAGGTGAAATCTGTCAGGAGGAATCCACAATGCCCCCCACCCTAGGCTTGTTTCTTCAGTTCTTGCCCTGCCCGCTGCCCCATTTTGGAGGCCATGTGGCGTAATTATTTTCGCAAGCAAGAGTGGCATGTACTTGACCCTGTCACCCTCCCTCAATGTCCCAAATGCTGGTTCCCTTCTGTACACTTCCATTCCACCCACCATACCACAGTCAGAGCCTCTGGCCTGGATTGGCTTGTCCTGGGGGAAACTGCAAAGAAGTCAAGGCTAAAGGCTGGGGCAGAGGGGATGCAGAGAGGAGGCAGGCAGGCCGACCTTGCCCTTGACTTGCTGTCCGTATACCAGGGTTCATACATGTGCTCAGCAAGGGGCAGGATGTGAGGCCAGAGGTGGCCGGGCTGGCGAGAGCCCGAGCAGGATGACCGTGAACTCCCTGAGTGATGAGGAACACCACCAGGGAAACTGAGTGGAAACAGATGAAAACCAAAAATAAATAAATAAATGAAAAATTTAAACATATATAAATGAGAGGACCCAGAATACATAATTACCTTTTTCTGAAAGGTATGGGAAATAAATATATAAGCAATGATGAGACGCTGGAGGGGGCTGAAGCAGAAACGGAGGCTCCCGTGACCTTTGAAAAGCTTCCTCCAAAAGCTCAGGCCTGGGACCAACAAATAGAGAGGTCAATTTTCATAAGGTCGTTTTGTTTTTTGTTTTTACTACGGTGCTGATGTATATGTAATGTCTTAAAAAAAAAAAAAAAAGGTTATTTGTAAATAAGTTTTTACAATACTGCAGATATCGCTGGGTCTACTATCTGTAAAATATATATATATATACATATAAATATATATATACTGTTTGTTTAAAATAGAGTATTTTTATTTCACTCCTTAACTCATCATCACAGCAGTGGTATGGCACTTCAGATGACATCCTATTACTAATTTGTACTGTATGACCTGATGCCAGCTTGCTCCATTTTATTCAGATTTTTCTAGTTTTCTGTTTTTACTTTGTACATTGAGCATTGCTTATTTCCTTTTAAGAAATGTACAGAGCTCTGAAATGTAGAAATGAAGTGATGTTGAAATACCACTTTTAAAGGAAAAAAAAAAGCAAATAAAAGGTGATTATTGGAATCAGTCCAAAGTATAGGGTCGTCCCTGGATCTACCTACCACCTGTAATTAAGCAGATACGTTACTCCTGGGTTTTAGCCGAGGAACTCCGGTTCTTTTCTCGAGGTTTTGATATCCTTTTTAAAACATTTATTTAACAGTAGGCATCAATCATCCCCAGCCTTTTTAATTCAGCCACACAACTAAAACTCTCTAAATTGGCCACAGCACTCCAAGGGCTGTGGCAAAGGGAAGGGAGGAAAATCAAGTTTGAAAAACCAAAAAACCAAACCCATTGCCTTCAAGCTGACTGCAACTCATGACGACCCACGTGCTACAGATTAGAGCTGAGTGCCATAGGGTTTTCTGGGCTGTGATCTTTATGGAAGCAGATCACCAGGCCTTTCTTCCTCGGCCCCACTGGGTGGGTACAAACCGCCAACTTTTTTATTAGTAGCCTAGCACAAAGCATCTGCGCCATCGGGGGTCTTTTGGCTTTGAAAGGAACATCCTTAAGTGCATTTGCAGATTCAGTACAATGACATTTTAATTTCTAACTGGTTCATTCACCAACCAACCAAAAACCCATTGCTGTTGAGTCAATTTTGACTCATAGTGACCTTAGAGAACAGAGTAGAACTGCCCCATAGGGTTTCCTAGGAATGCCTGGTGGATTCCAACTGCCGACCTTTTGGTGGGTAGCCGTAGCGCTTAACCACTGCTCCACCAGGGTTTCCAGTTCATTCACAGGACTTGGAAATTTGACAGTAGAGTTTTTATGTAAAAATGGGGGTGGAGGGAGGGAAATCAAGCAATATACTGGGGAAAGTCATAAAAGGGCCTGGCCCCACTGTAGTGGACACTGTCAGTAAACCCATCGCCCCTTCGTGGGCACTTTACTTCGGCAGCCCACCCTGCAGCTCTCTTTGGAGGGCTGCCCTGGGCCACTGGCCACTTTTGTCTGCACCACCCACAGAGAGTTGAAAGAACTTAGAAGTTTACATCCCTCCAGACTGATCTTCAGCCAGTGACTCACGGGTGACGACTGCGGAAGCTCGGGTAACTTGCCTGGACAAACTCAGAGCTCCACTGCAGGATCAGGCAGAGGCTGGGGCTCTGCCCGAAGTTGCCCCCTTGCTTTTGGCTGCTTACCTTTCTCTGTCCTGTTCCCCCTTCTGCCTTTCCATTTTCTCCTCTTAGGGCTCCTCCTTTGATAACTTGCATACATATGAATCTACCTTTCAAGGTCTACATCTACGAGATGCATCCTAAGATTCTGCACCAAACTTTAAAAAGTATAGTAAATAATTAGATAGTAGATAAGAACTACTTTAGGTGAAGGGAAAGACAGCACACAATATAGGGGAGGACAGCACAATTGGACTAAACCAAAAGCAAAGAAGTTTCCTGAATAAACTGAATGCTTCGAAGGCTGGCGTAGCAGGGGCAGGGGTTTGGAGACCATGATTTCAGGGGACATCTAAGTCAATTGGCAGAATAAAATCTATTAAGAAAACATTCTGCATCCCACTTTGAAGAGTGGCGTCTGGAGTCTTAAACACTAGCAAGCAGCCATCTAAGATGCATCAATTGGTCTCAACCCACCTGGATCAAAGGAGAATGAAGAACACCAAGGAAACAAAGTGATTACGAGCCCAAGAGACAGAAAGGGGCACATAAACCAGAGACTACATCATCCTGAGACCAGAAGAACTAGATGGTGCCTGGCTACAACCGATGACCGCCCTGACAGGGAACACAACAGAGAATCCCTGAGGGAGCAGGAGAGCAGTGGGATGCAGACCCCAAATTCTCATAAGACCAGACTTAATGGTCTGACTGAGACTGGAGGGGCCCCGGTGGTCATGGCCCCCAGACCTTCTGTTGGCCCAGGACAGGAACCATTCCCAAAGCCAACTCTTCAGACTTGGATTGGACTGGACGATGGGTTGGAGAGGGATGCTGGTGAGGAGTGAGCTGCTTGGATCAGGTGGACACTTGAGACTATGTTGGCATCTCCTGCCTGGAGAGGAGATGAGAGGTTAGAGGGAGTTAGAAGCTGGCGAAAAGAACACGAAAAGAGAGAGTGGAGGGAGAGAGTGGGCTGTCTCATTAGGGGGAGAGTAATTGGGAGTGTGTAGCAAGGTGTACATATAGGGTTTTTATGTGAGCGACTGACTTGATCTGTAAACTTTCACTTAAAGCACAATAAAAATTATTTTTTAAAAAAAGTATAGTAAAACAGTAAGTTTTAAAATGTCTGGGTTTAGCAGAAACATAGGCCACAAGAACAGAACAGAATCATCAGCAAAAATAGAACCAAAACAAAGGTGAGTTTTAAGAAATGCAAACCAAGGAGAGAGAATGAATTTGACTGTGGAAGAAGAGGTCAGCCCTACCCGTGGACTGTGGTTCCAGACTGCTGGCAGATACCATGGAGAAAACAAGGTTACACCAGACTTTGGCCCCTATGTGGGCTTAATAGTCTCTAGCAGATAAGGCGGGGTAGAAGAATGAACTGGTTCAGAGGGAGGAAAAAAGGCTGACAATACAAGTAAAAACATGGAACTCTGAGAAGTATTGGATACTCCTAGTTCCAATTAATTAAAATCACAGATTTTTTTAAATTTATACTAAAATCTGTCCACTGGATGAATGGAACACCTTTCTCATTTAAAACCACTTATTACGTGTTTCTGGGTCTTACATGTAATCTTATTGATCTCATAAAATCTATGTGATTAGTGTGTGGAGGTCAAGAGGGAGGGAGAGGATAAACATCTGTGTGGGAACTCACTATTGGAGTTTCCACAGGGCATCTGCCCCAGTGCAAACGAAGCATTTTATTATTGCTAGATTGAAGAAAACAGTTGCCATTGAGTTGATTCAGACTCATGGCGACCCCACATATGTCAGATAGCACTGTGCTCCATGTGGTTTTCAATAGCTGATATTTCGGACGTCGATTGCCAGGCCTTTCTTCTGCGGCACCTGTGGGTGGACTCAAACCTCTGACCTGTGGTTAGCAGCTGAGCACATTAACCATCTGCACCACCCAGGGACTCCTGCTGATAGATTAATGAACATTCAAAAGCATTTGATGACCTGTTTCTGCCTTTGACTGCTCTTCAAGGAAGAGGAAGACTGGAGAAAAAGGATATAAAACAAGTTACCTGATTTCTTCCTTATTAATGACTTAACTTTAACTCCCAACTCCCCTACAAAAAGGAAAACGGGCGAGGAAAATTATCTGTGGTGGGAACGGGCCCTGCTTAACTACCTATTTACATGTTGCTGTTGGAGCCCTGGTGGCGCAGTGGCTAAAGCATTTGGCCACTAACCGAAAGGTCAGCAGTTCAAACCCAACAGTTGCCCAGCAGGAGAAGGATGTGGCAGTCTGCTTAAGTAAAGATGACAGCCTTGGAAACCCTACGGGGCAGTTCTGCTCTGTCCTATAGGGTTGCCATCGAGTCAGCTTCGAATTACCGCGACCCCCTTGGCAGAGCAGAACTGCGCCCGCAGGGTTTTCTAGGCCTTAACCTTTACTGGGGCAGACTGCCAAGTCTTTCTTCCGAGGAGCCACTGGGTGGTTCATCATCATGCCAACAAGGCTTCTCTTATTTTTATAACCAGTCCTTACCTTTTGGATTTTTTTTTTTTTTTTTGTCCCCTCCTCTTTACTCTTCAGTTTTCTATTCTCTTCTTTCTTTTTTGTTAAGTTCTAAGAGTGTTAGGTTCCCATGCTCAAGTCCCCTGGATGAATTGCCTCAAATACCTGTCTCATTTTCACCAGGCGCTCCTTGGAAACCCTATGGGGTAGCTCTACTCTGTCCTAGAAGGCTGCTATAAGTCAGGTTTGATTTTTTTAATTTTGGCGCCAGCTGGTTGGTATGTTTGAGTCCATTGTCGTGGCTGTTGTGTAGTGCTTTCCAACCTAGGGTGCTGATCTTCCAACACCATATTGGATGACATTCTATTGTGATCGATAGGGTTTTCATTGGCTGCTATGTGGAAGTAGACTCCCAGGCGAACTGCTCCACAGGGTTTTCAGAAGCAGATCACCAAGCCTGTTTTACAAGGAGCCTCTGGGTGGGTTTGAACTGCCAGCCTTCCAGCTAGTAGTCAAGGGCTTAAAGATTTTCACCACCCAGGGATTCCTTTTCGTGCAGTAGGTGAAGGTAAGTACTTGCAGCTTCCGCACACTTGGGCTCAAGTGTCGCTGCCCACATTCAGGACAGCTGCCAGACCAGCACAAATGCTGTGGCTCTATCAATATCACTGGATCGCAAATCGAGCATACAAAGCAAAACTTAAAAAAATACTACCAAGAGCGTGACTTAAGATTTAGCTTCCCTTTGGTTTTTTAAACGTTTTATTATGAACATTTTCAAATGATCAGAAGAGGAAAAAGGATAGTACAATGAATACATAAACTACCAACTAGATTTAACAATGAACATTTGCCATCTGTACTTCATATATGTATTTTGAAGAACCATATATACGTAAGTAATACACGTCCTGCCACTTCACCCCTGAATGCCTCAGTGCACAGCTCCAAAGTATTAAGGGCATTCCCTTACCTTGCCACCATATCATTATCGCACCTGACATAATTAAAATGAATTCCCTAAAATCACCTAGTTCTCATTTCATATGCAGATTGTCCCAGTTATCTTCTAAATGTCTTTCATAGCTTTTTTTCCCCCCCGAACCAGGATTTGATCAAAGACCCATGTTATGGATTGAATTGTGTCTCCCCCAAATATGTGTTGTAGTAAATTCTAGCCTCTCTGCCTGTGGTTATAATCCCATTTGGGAATGGGTTGTCTTTGTTATGCTAATGAAACAGGCTTAGTGTAGGGTGTATCTGGAGTCAATCTCTTTTGAGATAGAAAACAGATTAAACAAGCAAGCTAGCAAGCAGACATGGGGGAAGATTGATGCCAAGCCACATGGAGATCTCCAAGGAACCAGAAAAGAGAAGCTGAAGAGACTAGGACCTTCCCCCAGAGCTGACAGAGAGAGAAAGCCTTCCCCTAGAGCCAGTGCCCTGAATTCAGACTTCTAGCCTCCAAAATCATGAGAAAATAAATTTGTTTGTTAAAACCACCCACTTGTGGTATTTCTGTTACAGCAGCACTAGATAACTAAGACAATCCCATATAGCCATTTGGCTTCTAGGAGTCCCTGGTTTTTTGGGTGGTATGAATGGTTAAGCACTCAACTACTACCTGGGAGGTTGGTGGTTCAAACTCACCCAGAGGCTCCTTGTAAAAGAAGCCTGGCGATCTGTTTCTGAAAGGTCACAGCCTTGAAAACCCTACGGAGCACAGTTCTACTCTGCACACATGGGGTTGCCAACAGTCGGAATACAATACCAACAAAACTCTTTTAGCAGCGAAATGTTCTTCTCCACTCCTTTTTCATGACATTGACTTTTTGAGGCAATGAATCTGACTTCTAAAAGTGAAATAAGTCAATTCACTAACAAAAAAAAATGTGTAACTGTCTAACAGGTCAGAAACTCCTGAAACTCATATCTCTATGGCCAGCACATTTACTCCTGTTAGCCAAACCTAATGGGAATTAAAATAATCAAGATGTTGCCTGGTGACAGTGGAATTTAGAATAAAGGAAATAAAGTCTATGCTTCAAATGCTTAAAGACACAGAGCTCTGACAGCTTCACGTACCCACTGCCACAATAGAGAAGGATATTCCAGGTGGACAAAATACTCAAATCAGCCTAAAAGGGCACCCTCTCCCAGAGCCCTTTTTGGGTGAGCCCTGCCAATATCTTCTTTTGCAACTCATCTTTTTTTTTTTTTTCTTTCCAAGAACCTCTTTTGAAAACTCCTTTTCCCACATTTTGTTTAACCAAATTGTGTGTGTGTGTTTATATATTTTATTTAGATCCAATTTTGGTATAAATCAGAAATTGTTTAAAAATCCTCAAGTGTAAGATTTGAAAAGTCGTGTGGGTTTTCGTTCGTTTGTTTGTTTCCCTTCCAAAGAATGTGACTACACAGTAATTGAGCTTTAGGGTCACTAATTTGCCCTCTCTCTTCCTTCCTTGTTTTCAGTGGATAAAACAATTAAAATATCACAATACAAGTCACTGCAACTGATCAGAATACAAAGGAAAAAGGGCATAGGGCCATATACCATTTTAAAGTATTAGCTCCATTTTACCTAAGAGAAAACCGAGGCACAGAGCTAAAGCAAGTGTTGCACTGCCAGCAAGTGGTAGAACAGGCTTGGCATAGGTTGGTTTTAGAGTCTTAACTACTTTGCTACAGTACTGCCTCTTACTGGCCAGGTGCCTTGTCCCAAGCCCAACAACCAGTGAGTGGGGGGACCTGAACTAGTATCCCGATATCCCCAGGCCCAGGCCAAGAGGTCCTCAATAGTACTTTGAGATATTTAGCACTGCTATTCGGAATGCAAGAGGTTGTTTTATCTTCTCCGCTACTATTCCGGAAACGCCGGTGCCTAAATGCCTTTCTTTTTGTTTTCATAGCCTTTGTAACTTCCTTTGGACCCACAAAAAAGAGAAGGCCCAATAGATTCTTGAAGATGGCCATACCAGATTCAAGGTTGTCCAATATTTTTCAGAAAAATTGACAGAGGGCTCTTCGCCTGAAGTTAAAATGTGTTATATAAATTCACAATCCCATTTCCCTAAGGTCCTTGAACACTGGGAGGTGGAATCGTTCCAATTTTACAGATGAATAAAGCAAAGAAAAATAATCTCCATTGTGCCAGAACAGTCCCCCAGACCCCAGTGACACCGAATGGGCAGTGGAGCCCAGTCCAGATTGCATAGCCTGACCGTCTTTCCCTTCCCCAGGGGCACGACTATTCATTTAGCCCTAGTCTCTGGGTAGTTCCTTGAAAATGATATGTCTTTTTTTTTTTTTCTTTATGAAGTACATTCCACAGCCAGGCTTGTTTTGTACTATTCGTTGATGACTCTCTTTGGCTACTCTATGTCTTTGCCTGACTCCCCCAGTGCCAGCCATCTGTTGCTTTCCTACAAGGAATGAAGAGGGCTTGGCTGCTTATCAGCATCTGTCTGGAACTTTCCTTCAAGAGAGAAGTGGTTCTCAAAGGCAGGCTCCGGTGGGGTCCAGAGAAATATGTTCCACAGTCAAGCTGCTTTGTCCAGATGCAAGCAGTCACAACCCCAGCACGCACCTTTAAAGCCAGAGTCAGCGCACAACTGGCGATACAGACACGTCTCCCCCAAAACAAGCCTCAGTTCATAAACACACCGGAAATGCATTCTCCACAGCAGGCGTTTTAACAACGTCATCTCAAGAAAAACAAAGCAAGACTTTTATTTTTTAAATTTAACTAGCTGACACCATATTGCCTGTAGGGTGAAAAGAGCATCTACAAGCATTAAGGGGAAGGGAGGGGAAAAGGTTAGAGGTGCCACCTCAGTTTCTTGGCAATATTGAGGTCCAGGTATTCATCCAGAAAGCTGTTTGCGATGCCCAGGGTGCCTAAGAAGGTCAGCAGGGCCAAAACCACCAGGCTCAACCGGAAACCTGTGACCCTGCGATCATGAGGGAGAGAGATGACAAACTGGAGAGTAATGACAAAGAAGGCGAGTCCTAGCTAGGCTGCTCATCATTGACACTGCCCTGAACTTGTGTGTTTTTTCTGCCATTTCAAAAGTTTGATTCACCACTTAAAGGGGTTGTCTAGCCAGAGTGGCTAATTGGCTTCTTTGAACATTCAGAAGATTATCAAGACTGGGCAGGATCATTTCCTTGGCAGCTTTTTGGAAGCAGTGCAAAATTTTTACAAGGATTTAAAGTATAGTGGTCAAGGAGCGCACATCCAGCGCACAATTTTATACTTGTATTTTTCCATCTCACTCCTAATTGTGTATGGCCTCAGGCAACATGGATCGCTTTTGCATCTATAACCATCAGTAATGAGAATACTTCCCACTAACCCAGACACCAAATGGGAAATTAATCCAGACTTTTTCTATCCTGCTACTTTTTGCCTAACTGCGTTATTGAGTTCTTACCTTTTTTTAACAGCTTCTGAATATCCAAAAAAGTACTGGTGACGGGCATACATGTACACCAGACCCAGAAAACTTGCCAAAGCTGTAGAAGAAAAAAAAAGAAGAAGATACAGACTACGATGGCAGTCTCTCAAAATGTGGTGTAAAGACTGAGAAAATATTCACAAAACATATATCCGATAGAAGACGTGTATCCTGAGTATACAGAGAATGCTCACAACTCAATAATAAAAACAACTCATTTTTTAAAATTGTCAAAAGATTTGAACAGACACTTTATATAGGAAAACAGGCACATGAACAAAATCTCAACATCATTGTTGTTGTTAGGTGCCGTCAAGTCAATTCTGACTCATAGCAACCCTATGCACAACAGAACAAAACACTGCCTGGTCCTGCGCCACCCTCACAATTATTGCAATGCTTGAGCCCACTGTTGTAGCCACTGTGTCAATCCATCTCATTGAGGGTCTTCCTCTTTTTCACTGACCTTCTACTTTACCAAGGATGATGTCCTTCTCCAGAGACTGATCCCTCCTGATAACGTCCAAAGTATGTAAGACGCAGTCTCGCCATCCTTGCTTCTAATAAGCATTCTGGTTGTACTTCTTCCAAGACAGATTTGTTCGTTCTTCTGGCAGTCCACGATATATTCAATATTCTTCACCAACACCACAATTCAAAGGTGTCAATTCTTCCATCTTCTTTATTCATTGTCCAGCTCGCACATGTGTATGAGGTAATTAAAAACACCATGGCTTGGCTCAGGTGTACCTTAGTCCTCAAGGTGACATCTTTGCTTTTCAACACTTTAAAGAGGTCCTTTGCAGCAGATGAGCCCAATGTAATGCATCTTATGATTTCTTGACTACTGCTTCCATGGGTGTTGATTGTGGATCCAAGTAAAATGAAATCCTTGGCAACTTCAATCTTTTCTCTGTTTATCATGATGTTGCTTATTGGTCCAGTGGTGAGGATTTTTGTTTTTTTATGTTGAGGTGTCATCCGTACTGAAGGCTGTGGTCTTTGATCTTCATCAGTCAGTGCTTCAAGTCCTCTTCACTTTCAGCAAGGAAGGTTTTGTCATCTGTGTAATGCAGGTTGTTAATGAGTCTTCCTCCAATCCTAATGCCCTGTTCTTCTTCATATAGTCCAGTTTATTGGATTATTTGCTCAGCATACAGATTGAATACATATGGTGAAAGGATGCAACCCTGAAGCACACCTTTCCTGACTTTAAGCCATGCAGTATCCCCTTGCTCTGTTTGAACAACTGCCTCTTGCTTGATCCATGTACAGATTCCTCATGAGCACAATTAAATGTGCTGGAATTCCCATTCTCTGCCATGTTATCCATAATATGTTATGATCCACACAGTTGAATGCCTTTGCATAGTCAATAAAACACAGGCAAATATCTTTCTGGTGTTCTCTGGTATTCAACATTACTAGTCATCAGCAAACTGCACTTGAAATTTGACAGCACTACAGACCCACCAGATTGGCTAAAATGAAAAAAGATTGACAACACAAAATGTTGGTGAGACTATAGAACAACTGGAATGCTAATACATTATTGGTGGGAATGCAATATGGTGCAATGGCTTTGAGAAAAAGTCTGGTACTTTCTATTAAAACTAAACATACTCTTACCTTTTGACCCAGAAATTTCATTTCTATGTATTTGCCCAAGAGAAATGAAAGCATATGTCCCTAAAAAGACTTGTATAAGAATGCTCATTGCAGCTTTATTCATAACAACCAAGAACTGGAAACAGCCCAGAGGCCTATCCACAGACAAGTAAATAACCAAACGGTGGGACAGTCATACAACAGAATAACACTCGGCAATGAAAAGAAACTACTGATGTGTGCAACAACATGGCAAACCTCAAAAACAGTTTGCTGAGTGAATGAAGCATTACACAAGAGTACATACTTTATGATTCCAATTATGTGAATTTCTATAATGGGAAAAACTAAAAGACAATGAAAAAAGCAGAACAATGTTTGTCTCTTGTCTTTTTTTTTTTTTTTTTAACATTTTGGCAGTCCACGATATATTCAATATTCTTCACCAACACCACAATTCAAAGGTGTCAATTCTTCCATCTTCTTTATTCATTGTCCAGCTCGCACATGTGTATGAGGTAATTAAAAACATGTGGCTTGGGTGAAAGTTTACACAGCAAATTAGTTTCCCATTCAACAATTTATACACATTTTGCTTCATGACATTAGTTGCAATTCCCTCAATGTGACAGCACTCTACCCACTTCCTCCCTGAGTTTCCTGATTCCTTCCATTTGTCCATCTTTCCTGCCCCTTCCTCCTTCTGAACTTTGCTTTTGGGCAAATGTTGCCTTTTGGTCTCATACGGTTGATTGTTCTGAGGAGCACGTTCCTCACAAGTGTTATTGTTCATTTTACAGGTCTGTATATTGTTTGACTGAAAGGGACTGGGTTCAGTTCCAGGTCTGAAGGATGCCTAAGGGCCTTAGTCTTGGGGATTCCACCAGTTTGTATTAGACCAGTAAGTCTGGTCTTTTTTAGGAATTTGAATTGTGTTCCACATTTTTCTCCCATTCTGTCCAGGACCTTCTACTGTGATCATGCTCAGAATGGTCGACTGTCTCTTGTCTTGAAGGAAGTGAGGATGGGGACTAACTGGGAGGGCATGAGGGAACTTTCTGGGTGGTGATCATGTTCTGTATCTTGATAGGGATTTGGTCACACAGGTGTATACACTTGTCAAAACTCAACAAATGGTACACTAAAACTTTGTGAATTTTACTATATGGAAATTTTATTTAAAAAATAAATGTAAAATGTGGTATGATGTTCTGTCGTTTTGTCCAGTGTAAAACATCAATGTCCTTCCTACCTTAGAGACCCTTTTTCTTCCACGGCACCTCACAGATGCAAATTGCCAGAGCTCTCTTGTAAACATTGGAGTCTATCTGTGGGACTCTGATATTGCTGGGTAAAATTACATTCATTATTTTATTTGGTCACAAACTCCTTTTATTTCTGCTATACCAGGTATGTTATTCTAAGCACTGAAAAGATAGAGACGCTACCTGCCTTTATGGAGTTTTCATTTTATCAGCAGACAGACAACAAACAAAATAATTAGAAGAAAATTACAGACTTGAAAGTGCCATGAAGGAAATGAAGAGAAATGGAAATTGGAGGAGGCTGCCTTTAGAAAGGGTCAGAGAAGGTCTCCCTGAGGGGATGACAGTCAGCTTACAGCCTGAAGGAAGGGGCCAAGTCAAGAGCTGGAGAAGTTGGGTTAGAGCCGCTGGCATCTCAGGAAGTCCAAGGATTCTGAGCACGCTGGTGGTTTTGAAACTCCCTATTCTAACTAATTACTCTAATAAAGTCAATGAGAACTGTCCAGGGGCAGTTAAAAGTTAAAGCAACTTACTTTGGAAAAGAAAATAATAGCAAGAAGATGCCCAAGAAATCCTTTCCTGACAGGCAGTTGGCCTAATTCAGCCCTTCATAATTGAAATCCAGCGGGTCAGATGGCAGAGCCTGAGTCCCATTATCGAAAAGCACTTTTCTTATTAGTTGTTAATGTGGTCTTACCTAACAAGGAACAATTACTCTCATTCACGCCCTTAGGGACAAAGGGTCACTTGAAATAAGGTTAAGAAGCCTTCTTCTAAAGAACATTTATCTGAAATTCCTCAGTTGGTGGTAAAAATCATAAGAAAGAGAATAATGGCAGTGCCTTTGGAAGCCACTGGATTTTGCTTTTATTTAAATCGTAGCAATCAAGTGTCAGACCCAAATAAGGCAATGAAATTTACCAGAAAGCAAAGGGGATGGGATTTCTCCGACTGAGGTAACAGGTGCTATGTCTGAGTCCCTGTTAAAGTGACAGACAGGGTTTGGGTAAAGCCCTCAGCTTGCCAAGGATGCCCCAGTCAAATAGAAAGTGGGTGTTTGTAGAGCTGCTACATATAAACATTAGCACTATATCCTTCGAACGTTTACGAAAAGGACCTGGGTTGTTGGAACAAATACCTATAGGCTCTGCTCTGTATCTGAAAGCTAATTTTTCCCTGTATTGGTTAAGGACAAGTTGGACAAATTCTCTGTATCTTAGTTTCCTCATCTGTAAAGTAGGAATTAATGACAGAACCTACCCCATAGGAAGATTTTAAATTCTATAATTATACACACAACATAATGTAAGTGTAAAACTTAAAACGGTACTTGTCACATAGTAAGGGCACAAGACGTATTAGCTATAATGTTTTTTAATGTTTTATTGTGATTTTGGAGAAAATTTACATGGCAAACTAGGTTCTCATTTAACAATTTCTAGACATATTATTCATACTGGTTACACTTTCACAATGTGTCAGCCTTCTCATTATTTCCATTCTGGTTGTTTTCTTCCCATTAATCTTGCTTCCCTATCCTCTCTTACTTCTCATCTCTGGTCTAGGGTAAATGTTGGCCATTAGGTCTCATTTAGATTATTTGGAGGAGCACAGGTGATGTTATTTATTTTATGAGCCACTCTGTCTTCTGGCTTATAGATGACCACCGGGACTGGTTTGAGTCCCAAGTTTAAAGGATATTCCAGGGCAATAGTCTCAGCAGTTCCTCTAGTCTCTACTGGTCCAGTAAGTCTGGACTTTTTTAGATATTTGAGTTCTCTTCTATGTTTTTCTTCCATTCTATCCGAGACCATCTACAGTCCTGCACCGCATAACATCCGTTCAGGCAATGTCTGGGCACATATACGTCTGTGGTCCTGTGATGTTAAAATAAAAAAACAAAACCAAACCCATTGCCATTGAGTCAGTTCCAACTCATAGCCACTCTATAGGACAGGGTAGAACTCCCCCCTAGGGTTTCCAAGGAGCAGCTGGTGGATTCGAACTGCTGACCTTTTGTTTAGCAGCCGAGCTGTTAACCACTGCACCACCAGGGCTCCTAAGGTTACAATAGAGTTCAAAAATCCTGATTGGATTTACTGATTAGGTAGTAGATAAGAACTACTTTAGGTGAAAGGAAGGACAATACTCAATACAGGGAAGGTCAGCTCAACTGGACTGGACCAAAAGCAAAGAAGTTTCCTGGATAAACTGAATGCTTTGAAGGTCAGCGGAGCAAGGGCAGGGGTTTAGGGACTATGGCTTCAGGGGACATCTAAGTCAATTGGCAAAATAAATTCTATTAAGAAAACATTTTGCATCCCACTTTGAAGTGTGGCGTCTGGGGTCTTAAATGCTAACAAGCGGCCATCTAAGATGCATCAATTGGTCTCAATCCACCTGGATCAAAGGAGAATGAAGAACACCAAGGTCACAAGATAATTATGAACCCAAGAGACAGAAAGGGCCACATGAACTAGAGACTTACATCATCCTGAGACCAGAAGATGACTGCCCTGACAGGGAACACAACAGAGAACCCCTGAGGGAGCAGGAGAAGAGTGGGATGCAGACCCCAAATTCTCATAAAAAGACCAGACTTAATGGTCTGACTGAGACTAGAAGAATCCCGGCGGTTATGGTCCCCAAACCTTCTGTTGGCCCATGACAGAAACCATTCCCGAAGACAACTCATCAGACAGGGAATGGACTGGACAATGGGGTTGGAGAGAGATGCTGATGAGGAGTGAGCTGCTTATATCAGGGGGACACTTGAGACTGTGTTGGCAACTCCTGTCTGGAGGGGAGATGGGAGGATAGAGAGGGCTAGAAACTGGCAAAACCGTCACGAAAGGAGAGACTGGAAGGAGGGAGTGGGCTGATTCATTGGGGGAGAATAAATGGGAGTATGTAGTAAGGTGTATATAAGTTTATATGTGAGAGACTGACTTGATTTGTAAACTTTCACTTAAAGAGCACAATAAAAATTATTAAAAAAAAAAAAAAGTCCTGATTGGAGAATGGGATGTAGTGAATGCAAGAGCTTTCCACACGCAATATGTGAATCTCACAGCTCCTATATATGAAGCCAGTGGTACAGTACATATATAATCTATAATACATATGTCTTGATAATCAAACACATATGTTACTGGCTTATGTATGTACTGTACTTTCTATCTAAAAAGTTTACTGTATAACAATGTATGCTTCGACTTATAGGCAGCAGAATCCAATCTTATGTTAGGCGCATCTCTTGAGTGTTGTAGCATTATCTGTTTAACTTTCTTTCAAAAATATTACTGTGAAATGCATCAGGGCTCCCAGACTTGGCAAAAACCAGTGCTAGTGATAGCAGCAGCAAGAGGCAAAGGAGAAGTATCAATTTGGAAATGAAACAAAAGGTTATTAAATAACATGAAGGTGGAAAATCAGTGAATGCTACGGCTGGAGATTTGGGCATGTTGCACTCTACAATCATGATGACCCTCAAAAACAAAGAAAAAATTCTCCAAGGTATTAAAGGATCGATTCCACTGAAAGCTAAATGGCTTACAAAAATACGAGAAGGACCTATGTCAGATATGGAGAAATTGCTAATGACATGGATTGAGGACCAAACACAAAAGTGAATCCTTCTCAGCACGTTGAAGATCACTGCTAAAGCACAAAGCTTAAAGAAAACACAGGACCAGACTATGACATGGTGTTCACAAAACATCCAAATCACATATCATCCTATTTCACAAAACATACCGTGGACACTGAGGCCCTGGTGGCACAATGATTAAGAACTTGGCTACTAACCAAAAGGCCAGCAGTTCAAATCCATCAGCCACTCCTTGGAAACTTTACGGGGCAGTTCTACTCTGCCCTGTAGGGTAGCTATGAGTCAAAATCGACTAGACGGCAAAAGGTTTGGTTTTTTTGGTTTATCGTGGATGTTAAGTGACATATGACTATATTGTGTCTCTGGTCAGAACAGTCAGTAGTGGTGGCCAGGCACCATCTCGTTCTTCTTGTCTCAAGGTAGGTATGCTCATGGTTCATGTAGACTATTCAAAAATTAGTCCTGTAGACTTTGAGTCTTTGGTTTCCTTCTGTCTTTTTTTCTCCGGGTGCATAAAGATCAATAGTTGTAAACCAGAGACTCCATCAGCTTGAGAATGGAAGAACCAGATGGTACCCGGCTACCACCAATGACTGCCCTGACGGTGAATATAACAAAGAATCCCTGATGGAGCAGGAGGAAAGTGGGATGCAGACCTCACATTCTGGTAAAAAGACCAGACTTAATGGTCTGACTGAGACTGGAGGGACCCCACAGGTCATGGCCCCCAGACTCTCTGTTAGTCCAAAACTAAAACCATTCTTGATGCCAACTCTTCAGACAAAGATTAGACTGGATGATAAGACATAAAATGATACTGGTCAGGAGTGTACTTCTTAGCTCAAGTAGACACGTGAGACTATATGGGCAGCCCCTGTCTGGAGGTCAGATGAAAAGGCAGAGGTTGAATGGACATGGGAAATATGGGGTGGAGAGGAGGAGTGTGCTGTCACATTGTAGGGAGAGCAACTAATCACATAACAATTGTGTGTATAAGTTTTTGTATGAGAAACTGACTTGAATTGTAAACTTTCACTTAAAGCACAACAACAAAAAAAAAACAATAGTTGTATCTTAGATGCCCGTTCACAATAGCTGTAATTATTAAGGTGAATTCAGTGTTCTGTTCCTGCAGTTAAATTAGTATTAGACTCTCAGATTTGAAGACAAAGCTCACGTCATTTTCATTCTTGAGTATTCAGCACTCAGTTTCTTCCAAATAAAACAACATATCTACACTGGATTAAATTGTAATTAAACTAAAATTAGCATATCTACAGCAGAGTCCTCTTTGATGGACACAGACATTGCTTATTTTGTTTAAAACGATTTCCAGGGTCAGCGGATGTGCTCCTGCACATCTGTACCACGATAGCTCTAAGCACCACGGTCATCATTAGAACAGAGTTGACTGTATTTTAAAATTACCTTGGTTGAAATACCACCCAGCCATCCAGAATGCAAGCATAAATACGGGATAAAACTCCACACAGTTTTGTCTGCAGGAAAAAAACAAAGTCACAGGTTATTTTATGAGAAAGCCATAGACTAGAGCATCATTTTTTTCATCTAGAGGTAAACATCCAGTCTATTCTTACAAAACCATATAAGAATGTACATGAAGAGCTTAAACAATCATTACATTCAAAATGAGTTTTTCGAGGTGGAATTCAGACATGGTTTAAACCTCAGAGCAAAAGAATCACTCTCCTACATGTAAGTTGCCAGCAGTAGAAATGAATCATAGCTCTTTTCCAAAAGACAGTCTGTGAGATGGTCCTGATTCTGAGCCCTGAACAACATTCTATATCTTATGTACCAAAAAAACCAAACCCGTTGCCATTGCATCAATTCCGACTCACAACGATCCTATAGGAAAGGGTAGAATTGCCCCATAGGGTTTCCAAGGAGCAGCTGGTGGATTCGAACTGCTGACCTTTTGGTTAGCAGCCAAGCTCTTAACCACTATGCTACCAGGGCTCCATACCTTATCTAAAGAACCCGAAAATTAACTCAATTCATATTAAGTGAATTTCATTCAAAAAATTCTCTCATATCCATTGCCTTCCTCTTCGGTCACTCAGTAACATTAAAAAGTGGTCTGTAGACAATCCTTCTAAAACCTCCTGAAGTAAATTAATGAGTATATTTCATTCCCATTTTACTGAGGAAGAAACTAAGGAATCAAACGTAGACAACATCTGGTTTCAAAGCTTTGTCCTAATGTCAAGTCAAATTGCCTCTATTCATAGGAGACTTGGATGGAAAATGTGATACTATTTTAAGCAAAAGGGAATAATTCTTTGGGAACTATAATTAATTCATCTGCACCTAGAAAAGGGAAAAAAGGTGAATTATATTCATCCTCCTTCCTGTGCTACACCCCCAAGTAGTCTTGGTTAGGTTAGCAGAGGTCTTTGCTGGCAATATTACAACCATCAAGAACTTTAATGTGATTTGGTAATGAGGTCTTGAGTAGACCTTGGTGGAAAAATCATAGTCTGAAGGATTATAAATGATCCCACATCCTTCCTTAAAGCCTTAATGCTTAAGGACTTAAGGCTATGAGGCAGTTGACCCAGAAATAGTTGATGCTGGTTCATGAAGACCTAGGTCTCCTAGTCCAGGTCACCATGGGTTATCTTTTGTTACTTAATGAAAAAAAAGAGAGCATTATTACAAAGCATAATTCTTCCTTCATTCTCCATAATGCCACAAGGAATTGTGGATGGGTCAGCTCAACCTTATTAGCTTAAGCCTCACTACATGAGAAAAAGCTCCTCCTTAATAATTCAATTATCTCCTAAAGCTGGATAAGAAAACTGCATCATCACCAGACTCAATGGTTGGTGAAGAATCCTGAGGCACAAATGGAAAACTTTAATCCCTCCAGCAGAGATGAATGTGAGGTTACCTACGCAGCTGTCTGAGAGCTATGAGAGAGATAAGAGACACAAAAGAACATTGGAAATGGCTAATGGGAATGCAAAATTGCCCTCCTCTTCATTTTCTTACTGTTGTCCTTAAAGCTTTGCCTAGAGCCTAACACAGATGTCCTCACAAACCACAGGCACAACTTTCTAGTATTCAGAGACGTAACCAAGATTTTGTTTGTTTGTTTATTTTTTCTGCTGTTTCCTAGCTGTCATGGTTAGTTTTATGTGTCAGCTTGGCTAGGCTATTAAAAAAAAAAAAACAAAAAACCGTTGTGTCATCAAGTTGATTCCAACCCGTAGCGACCCTAATGGACCGAGTAGAACTGCCCCATAGGGTTTCCAAGGAGTACCTGCTAGATTCGAACTGCCGACATTTTGGCTAGTAGCTGTAGCTCTTAACCACTACACCACCAGTGCTACCCAATTATTCAATCAAACACTAATCTAGACACTGTGAAGGTATTTTTTAGATGCAGTTAAAATCTATCAATCAGTTGACTTTAAGGAGATTATCCTCAATAATTTGAGTAGCTTCATCCAATCAGTTGAAAGGCCTTAAAAGCAAAACTGAGGTTTCTCTAAGGAAGAACTTCTACCTCAAAACAGCAGCATCAACTCCTGCCTGAGAGTTTCCACCCTGCCAGCATACTCTACACATTTTGGACTTGCCAGCCCCCCATTCACATTAGCCAGTTGTGTGAGGGATATATATATATATATATATATTCTCCTGCTGAGTTTATCTCTCTGGAGAACCTTAACTGATACACCATCTTTGGCATTATTTTGCTTTTGATATTTGCCTTTTTACTAATTTGTCTTTAAATTTTTAAGTTGTTATGACAGGTTAAGTGAAAAGATTTATAAATTTGTATAATTACAGGTATGTAAAAAATAAATGGCTTCCCAATATTTCCTTTCCTTTGGCTAAATCCATGGACCTGTTCTCCACAAAGTCAAAGAGAGCAATAGCTCTACTCTTCCCACAGTTCGTCGGGGCTTTTTATGACCCTTGCAGAAACAGAACACAATTGTCCCATCTTTTATTCAGTCTTGTAACACACCTTTTATTCCACAATTAAGGATTGTTCTGCTACAATATATTTTAATTAAAAATTAGCTGTGATGAAATTTTTTCAAAAGCACCTTTAAAAGCAGCCCACTTCATCCTTCATAAAAGTCTAACTATTTAGAGATCTTCCTTTACACTAAAGTAGTGGCCTTGGTTTGGCACTTGAGGGCAGAGGGATAATATTGTATAAAAGCCAAAACCCAAACCCATTGCCATCGAATCGATTTGGACTCATAGCGACCCTATAGGACAGAGCAGAACTGCCCCATATGGTTTCCAAGGAGCACCTGGTGGATTTGAACTGCCAACCTTTTGTTTAGCAGCCATAGGTCTTAACCACTGTACCACCAGGGTTTCCAATATTGTGTAAGAGGGTCCTAAACAAACAAATAAAAAAAATAGTCAAACCCATTGCCATCGAGTTGATTCCGACTCATAGTGACCCTGTAAGACAAAGTAAAATTGCCCCCATAGGGTTTCCAAGGAGTGGCTGGTGGATTTGAACTGCTGAACTTTTGGTTAGCAGCCGAGTTCTTTACTGCACCACCAGGGCTCCAAGAGGGTCCTAGCCAAGCCCCAACAGCCAAACTGCAGCACAGGGGCAGAGGCGGTGGGCCCACAGCCTTTTTGGGTATCTGTCTACACAAGTTGACATGCCTGTGTTCTTTTGTGTCTCTTATCTGAAAGAGAAGCCCTGGTGGTGCAGTGGTTAAGTGCTACAGCTGCTAATCCACCAGGCGCTCCTTGGAAGCCCTATGGGGCAGTTCTACTCTGTCCTAGAGGGTTGCTATGGGTCAGAATCCACTGGATGGTGTGACCCTAACACCTCATAGCATGTTTTCTCCTTTTCAAAATGGGTGATAGAGAGCTTGGCATAATTAATGTCATAATGATACTCTAAGTAACCTATAAGTTTTTTTTGCTTGGCATTTTGTACACTCTCACTTTCAATATTCTGTTTTTATTACACCAGCTGCACTGGTCTCTTTCCAAAATGGTTCGGGGCCTCCTCAGCTCTTGCAGCCTTGGTCTCCCTTTTCTGCTTTGTTCTCTTGGGGATGGCCTTCAGCCTGCAAGGCGGCAGCTAAGAAAGCTGCCTGGAGCTTTTGATCTGCAACTTTCTTTCTTGCTCCTTATCTCCGTCAGGGTAAACTTGGCAGGCCAATTCCACTAGCCGAGAGACTTATAAGTTTTGTTTTTTGTTTTTGTTTTTGTTTTTGCCTGTTACAAACCTAAAGATTAGAGTCCAGATGTCTGGCATGCAAAGCTTTAGTCTAATAAACAGGTTCTTGTAGTTGTTTTGTGATATATGCTCATCAGACCATCTGTGGGCTGTGTGCTCAGAAACATTATGTAACCCTTGCAAAAATAATACACAAGCTCTGATGTAGAAATTGCCCTTCAGGACTCCGTAAAGACAGCTTGCGTTGCTGCTGGACTTCCTGTTGGTGTCACCTCCTAATAAACTTTCTCTCTCTTTCTGACTTGGAGTATGTTTCATTGCACGGACCCTAATCAGCCAACAATGGCAACAGGTTTGTTTTTTTGTTTTGTTTTGTTTTTTTTAATCTGAGAGAGGAAGGAAAGTGACTGCTATGGATTGAATTGTGTCACCAAAAAATATGTGTTGGAATCCTAACCTGTGGATCTAATCCTACACCTGTGCATATAATCCTATTTGAAAATAGGATAGTCTTTGTTATGTTAATAGGGCCATGTCAGTGTAGGGTGTGTCCTAAATAAAATCACTTCTGAGACATAAAAAGAGCAAATTAGATGCAGAAGCAGGCACAAACGGGGGAGGGAGACACCCCGTGAAGATTACCAAGAGACCAAGGAATCCCAGAGCTACAGGAGCTGAGATGGAGACCTTCCCTCAAAGCTGACAGAGAGAGAGGCTTCCCTAGAGCCGGTGTCCTGAATTTAAAGTCACTCACATGTGGTATTTCTGTTACAGCTGCACTAGACAACTAACACGGTGGCGTTTTAGGCAAGAAAGAGTGAAGAAATGAGAATGAGGAGCATGTCTTATCCCCCTCCCCAACCCAAGGAACTGGTTTTAAATGTTAGTGGAGACCAGCCTGGCAGCTGAAAACCCATCTTTTTTTTTTTCTCTTAGGTTTCCCCAGATCATGCCGGGGTCTAGATTTTATCTGTTTTTTAATTGTACTTTAGATGAAGGTTTACAAAACAAACTATCTTCTCATTAAACAATTAGTACACATATTGTTTTATGACATTGGTTACCAATCCCATGACATGTTAACACTCTCCTTTCTCAACCTTGGGTTCCCAATCACCAGCTTTCCTGTCCCCTCCTGCTTTGTAGTCCTTGCCCATGGGCTGGTGTACCTCTTTAGTCTCGTTTTGTTTCATGGGCCTGTCTAATCTTCGCCTGAAGGGTGAACCTCATGAGTGACTTCATTACGGAGCTAAAGGGGTGTCCACGGCCATACTCTCGGGGTGAAAGCCCATCTTCATTAAACACTTTGTAAGACTCTGGACACAAGCTGTGCCGTGCCTCAAATGACAAAAGTGACAAAAAGTCGGGGAGAACTACACTCTCGCCTCCCCGCCACAGACCTTAAAGCAGCCCCAGTAGTTATGGAAGATGGTCCAGAACCTGGGGAGGGGGCACTGTGCTCACAGAGGACACTGCAGCAGGGCAGTGGCACGGCCCTCTATTAAATTGCTTGCAAGCAGAGGCTGTGTCCCCGTTCACATCCCCTGGGACTCCCAGAAGTAACAGGGACAATGGGAAGGGGATGCTGAGATCCTGGATAAGCAGAGGTGGCTAGGAGCCATTGAGATTCTGACAAGAATGTTGACGTAACTGCAAAACCTGGAGTAATTGGGCAATTTAGCACCATGTGTCTGCACCCTCCTCTCCCCAAAAATGGATCCATTTATCCCTACAAGCAGATACTCACTGCTGGTCTCACCTGAACCCCATGTCCCAATTCTGCACATTGTACTTCTCTCTGGGTTCCTCTTTTACTAACCTGCCTCAAACCCAACTCCCTCTGAAATGAGGCTTTGCCCATTTCTTGCTACCATCTTTCAGAGACTGAAAATAATCCTCTGACCACCAGTCCCAGGGCCCCACTATTTGCTGACCATCTTCTCAGTTGATTGGCTGCCCAAGTGGAAAGAACACCAGGTCTTGCTTGACCTTGGAATGCCTGGAATTATATCCTACCTGAGCATCATGACCTTCTCCCCCTCCTCCACCACATGACCATGTCCTTCTGCCATCAACACTTCCTCTAAGCCCCTCCAATGCCCCTCACCACGGTCAAGTGGTCACACACCTAGTTGTGTCCCAGGAGAACTCATTCTCAGCAAGCTGCCAACATTGTTTAACTCAAGGGCACCGAACTCTGAAAACGTGTTCTTGACAATCTTATCAGTGGCTAATTACAGATGTTGACATGAAAACATGTTTTTGGACATGAGGGCAGTTATATTCTATTCTCTTATTATAGACGATCCTCAGGAAAATCCCCCAACAGGACACAAAACAACTGGCAACAGCCACTTATCACTTTCCTTTTGTGTGGGAACGGGGGATATGATTGATGGTAACCACCAGTGGACAGCCCGTTTCCTGCAACATACCTGCATGACCACCCGTTCCCTGGCTAGAGCCCCCTTTGTGCGATAATCCTGTGTCCTTGCTCTTTTGATATTTAAGCTTCTCATAAAAAGATTAAGGAGAAGCATGTCCTTTGTTATAAGCAGATGTCACTGCAGGCCTCAAATTATAAATGGGGAATCATAACAGAAAGGTCTTTGCTGGAGGGACAGTAGGGTGACTAACTGTCCTGGTTTGCCTGGGACTGAGGAGGTTCCTAGGACATGGAACTTTCAGTGTCAAAATTGGGAAGGACCTGGGCAAATTGGTCAGTGCCCTAAGATCAGTCTGATGGAAACTGTGGAGACTGAGTAGTTAAAGCTGTCCGTCCCCAACACCATGGGAACCTGGGTGTGAGGCTCAGACATTGGACTTCTGCAGATTCCCATCTGAGCCACAGGACTGGGAGCACGGGGGTAGTCCTGACCTAAGTACCATTTGAGCCCTGAGTTTAAGAATGGCCAACAATGACCAATTTCAGTTATTAAGTATACTGAAAAGTTATCTCATTTTGAAAAAAAGAATCAAATTATGGCCCGGCAGCTCCAAGTCTGGCTGTTCCTAAAACACTACTCTTCAAATGTTTTCATTAAGTAGCCTGAACAGTAAAAAAATAAGAAGAAAATTGTCATGGAGTCAATTCCACTCATGGCGATCCCACGTGTTACAGAGTAGAACTGCTCCATAGGGTTTCCTTGGCTGTAATCTTTACAGAAGCACATCGCCAGGCCTTTCTTTCTTCCATGGTGCCTCCAGGTGGGTTCAAACTGCCAACCTTTCAGTTACCAACTGAGAACACACCCGAGGCAACCAACAAAGATGGGGTAAAGTTGTTGCTGTGTTTGGATTTGGGTTGGGTTACTTCCTGCCAATGGAAAGTGGATGAAAATGAAACTTGTTACTTATAGGCCAAACGGTTAAGTAGCTGGTGTGCCAAAGTCTCTTTGCCCAGCCACTGACTAAGTGGAGAGAACTCTGAGCAACTGGATGAGGAGCCGTTCAATGGAAGGAGACTGGGCCTCTAAATGGAAGGAAGGTTACCCAACCAGGAGGAGTCATACAGGACTGGGATGTAAGCATGACATAAGCTTCCATTGTGTTAAACCAGTGAGAATTTGGGATTTTTTTTTTTTTTTTTTATAGTGTCATGGATTGAATCATGTCCCCTAAAAATATCTGTCAACTTGGCTGGGCCATGATTCTCAGCATTGTGTGACTGTCCACCACTTTATGTGATTGTCCACCATTTTATGTGATTTTCCTATATGTTGTAAATCCTATCACTATGATGTAATAAGATGGATTAGCAGCATTATATTGACGAGGTCTACAAGATCAGGTAGTGTCTTAAGCCAATCCCTTTTGAGACATAAAAGAGAAGCAAGCAGAGAGACAGTGGAACCTCATACACCAAGACAGCAGCACCAGGAGCAGAGCACGTCCTTTGAACCTGTAGTCCCTGTGCCTGAGAAGCTCCTATACCAGGGGAAGATTGAGGACAAGGACACTCCTCCAGAGCCGAGAGAAAGAGAAAGCCTTCCGCTATAGCTGATGCCCTGAATTTGGACTTTCAGCCTACTTTACTGTCAGAAAATAAAATTTTTTTAATACAGTTTTTATTGTGCTTTAAGTGAAAGTTTACAAATCTAGTCAGTCTCTCACATAAAAACTTATATACACCTTGCTACATACTCCCAATTACTCTCCCCCTAATGAGACAGCCCGCTCTCTCCCTCCACTCTCTCTTTTCCTGTCCATTTCGCCAGCTTCTAACCCCCTCTAACCTCTCATTTCCCCTCCAGGCAGGAGATGCCAACATAGTCTCAAGTGTCCACCTGATCCAAGCAGCTCACTCCTCACCAGCATCCCTCTCCAACCCATCGTCCAGTCCAATCCAAGTCTGAAGAGTTGGCTTCGGGAATCGTTCCTGTCCTGGGCCAACAGAAGGTCTAGGGGCCATGACATCCGGGGTCCTTCCAGTCCCAGTCAGACCATTAAGTCTGGTCTTATGAGAATTTGGGGTCTGCATCCCACTGCTCTCCTGCTCCCTCAGGGGTTCTCTGTTGTGTTCCCTGTCAGGGCAGTCATCGGTTGTAGCCGGGCACCATGTACTTCTTCTGGTCTCAGGATGATGTAGTCCCTAGTTCATGTGCCCCTTTCTGTCTCTTGGGCTCGTAATCACCTTGTGCGTCCTTGGTGTTCTTCATTCTCCTTTGATCCAGGTGGGTTGAGACCAATTGATGCATCCTAGATGGCTGCTTGCTAGCATTTAAGACCCCAGACACCACTCTTCAAAGTGGGATGCAGAATGTTTTCTTAATAGATTTTATTCTGCCAATTGACTTAGATGTCCCCTGAAATCATGGTCTCCAAACCCCTGCCCCTGCTACGCCGGCCTTCGAAGCATTCAGTTTATTCAGGAAACTTCTTTGCTTTTGGTTTAGTGCAGTTGTGCTGACCTCCCCTATATTCTGTGTTGTCTTTTCCTTCACTTAAAGTAGTTCCTATCTACCATCTAATTAGCGAATACCCCTCTCCCACCTTCCCTCCCTCCCTCCTCTCGTAACCACAAAAGAATGTTTTCTTCTCAGTTTAAACTATTTCTCAAGTTCTTATAATAGTGGTCTTATACAATACTTGCCCTTTTGCATCTGACTAATTTCACTCAGCATAATGCCTTCCAGGTTCCTCCAAGTTATGAAATGTTTCACAGATTCCTCACTCTTCTTTACCGATGCATAGTATTCCGTTGTGTGAATATACTATAATTTATTTATCCATTCATCCGTTGATGTGCACCTTGGTTGCTTCCACCTTTTTGCTATTGTAAACAGTGCTGCAATAAGCATGGGTGTGCATATATCTGTTCGTGTAAAGGCTCTTATTTCTCTAGGTTATATTCCAAGGAGTGGGATTGCTGGATCGTATGATAGTTCTATTTCTAGCTTCTTCAGGAAGCGCCAAATCGATTTCCAAAGTGGTTGTACCATTTGACATTCCCACCAGCAGTGTAGAAGTGTTCCAATCTCTCCATAGCCCCTCCAACATCTATTCTTTTGTGTTTTTTGGATTAATGCCAGCCTTTTTTGTTGAAGTGAGATGAAATCTCACTGTAGTTTTGATCTGCATTTCTCTAATGGCTAATGATAGTGAACATTTCCTCATATATCTGTTAGCTACCTGAATGTCTTCTTTAGTGAAGTGTCTATTCACACCTTTTGCCCATTTTTTAATAGGGTTATTTGTCTTTTTGTAGTTGAGTTTTTGCAGTATCATGTAGATTTTAGAGATCAGGCGCTGATCAGAAATGTCATAGCTAAAAACTTTTTCCCAATCTGTAGTAGTCTTTTTACCCTTTTGGTGAAGTCTTTGGATGAGCATAGGTGTTTGATTTTTCGGAGCTCCCAGTTATCTAGTTTTTCTTCTGCATTCTTAATAATGTTTTGTATACCGTTTATGCCATGTATTAGGGCTCCTAACGTTGTCCCTATTTTTTCTTCCATGATCTTTATCGTTTCAGATTTTATATTTAGGTCTTTAATCCATTTTGAGCTCATTTTTGTGCATGGAGTGAGGTATGGGTCTTGCTTCATTTTTTTGCAGATGGCTATCCAGTTATGCCAGCACCATTTTTTAAAAAGACTGTCTTTTCCCCATTGAACTGTTTTGGGGCCTTTGTCAAATATCAACTGCTCATATGTGGATGGATTTATGTCTGAATTCTCCATTCTGTTCCATTGGTCTATGTATTTGTTGTTGTACCAGTACCAGGCTGTTTTGACTACTGTGGCGGGAAAAAAAAAAAAAAAAATTTTTTTTGAGGTATAATAAGTTCTAAAATCAGGTAATTTAAGGCCTCCCACTTTGTTCTTCTTTTTCAGCAATGCCTTATTTATCCGGGGCCTCTTTCCCTTCCATATGAAGTTGGTGATTTGTTTCTTCATCTCATTAAAGAATGTCGTTGGGATTTGGATTGGAATTGCATTAAATGTACAGATCACTTTTGGTAGAACAGACATTTTTGTAATGTTAAGTCTTCCTATCTTTGAGCAAGGTATGTTTTTCCACTTATGTAGGTGTCTTTTGGTTTCTTGCAGAAGTGTACTGTAGTTTTCTTTGTACAGGTCTTTTATGTCTCTGGTAAGATTCATTCCTAAGTATTTTATCTTCTTGTCGGCTACTGTAAGTGGCATTGATTTGGTGACTTCCTCTTCAATGTTCTTTTTGTTGGTGTAGAGGAATCCAACTGATTTTTTTTATATGTTTATCTTGTATCCCGATACTCTGCTGAACTCTTCTATTAGTTTCAGTAGTTTTCTGGAGGATTCCTTAGGATTTTCTGTGTATAAGATCATGTCATCTGCAAATAGAGATACTTTGACTTCTTCCTTGCCAATCTGGATGCCCTTTATTTCTTTATCTAGCCTAATTGCTCTGGCAAGGACCTCCAACACAATGTTGAATAAGAGCAGTGATAAAGGGTATCCTTGGAGAAAATTAATTTTTGTTAAAGCCGTCCACTTGTGGTATTTCTGTTATAGCAGCACTGACTTATAGCTAATACATTCAACTGCAAAAGAAAGTCATGTAACATTATAAAACACACACAAAACAAAAATTAAATGATAAGATTCTAAGAATAAATATAACTAGAACCTCCAATGTTTCATACGCCCACAGTAGATGACTTAGTGCCCCCGCCTCCCCCACAATAAGGGGTGTGTGTACACATCTCTTGAGAGATCTGTAGCCTAAAGCATTTCTGAATATTTCTGCTATTTCATAGACAGATTCAATAGATGTGAACACACAACATGAAGCTTTGTTCACAACAATCTTGTTCATAGAAAATCTGAAACATTCTCCAAAGAGGAAACCTCAGACTTATAGCATGACATCTTTTTAAAAATAAAAAACAGAGAAGGCAATTTAAAGACCTTCTTACAAGGTTTTCCTCTTTCAGTTGTTTAGTTTGCCCCTTCTACTTTCTGCTTTTGTTCTGGTGACTGCTGCTGGGAAGCTGTGGGCTGTACACTGCTCTGAGCTGCTTGCACCGCTAAAAGATGGCCCAGCCTCCGTCGGCTGATGTTAGAGCCTGGAAAGTTGGCCAGGTTATTACACAGAGGGGGGTCAGAGCAATGGGTTAATATGCCTGGAAAAGGCCTGGAGATGAGTTTGCTGGCATTAATCTTCTCATGAAGATCTGTAGCCATCTAAATTGCTCCTTGTCAAGAAACTTCTTCAAGTGATGAAGATCCAGTGTGGGGACACTATCAGGAGGCTGCTGCTGGCGGCAGAAGGGCACGAGTCTAACCACCACTCTTCATTGGTGGTGGTGATAAGGAGCAGAATAAGCTGATGAGGGAGGGAGGCTTGCAGTTCATCCAGATTCCAGCTGGCTGTCGTCCGTACCCTGACTACCTGCAGAATCACTGCCATCACACAGTACACAATACTGGGGAAGCCAGCACAACTTGACCAAGGAAAAGTCATGGAAGCTTCACAGACACATCCAAACTCCCTGAGGGACCGAGTTACTGGGCTGAGCACTGGAGGCCATGGTCTCGAGGGACATCTAGCTCAACTGGCATAACATAGCTTATAAAGAAAATATCCTGCTTACAACTGTGGTGAGTAGTGTCTAGGGTCTTAAAACCCTGAAAGCCACCATCTAAGATACTCTACTGGTCCCATCTCGGCTGGAGAAAAGAAGAATGAAGAAAGCCAAAGACACAAGGGAAAGGTTAGTCCAAAAAACTAATGGACCACAACTACTACAGCCTCCACCAGACTGAGTCCAGCACAACTAGATGGTGCTGGGCTATCACCACAGACTGCTCTGACAGTAGAGGGTCCCTGACAGAGCAGGAGAAAAAGGTAGAACAAAATTCAAATTCACACACACACAAAAAAAGGCCAGGCTTGCTGGTCTGACAGGAACTGGAGAAACCCCAAGAGTATGGCCCCCAGACACCCTTTTAACTCAGTACCGAAATCACTCCAAGGTTCCCCCTTCAGCCAAAGATTAGGCGGGTCTATATGGCCAACAATAACACACGTGAGGGGCGTACTTCATAGTTCAATCAAGTATATGAGACTAAATGGGCACACCAGTCCAAAGCAAAGACAAGAAGACAGGAAAGCTGGACACCCAGGGTGGAGAAGGGCAGAGTGTTGACACATTGTGAGGTTGGCAACAAATGTCACAAAATAATTTGTGTATTAATTGTTTAATGAGAAACTAATTTGTTCTGCAAACTTGCACCTAAACCACAATAAAAAATAAACTAAAAAAAACAAGAATTAGTCATTATGATTTTCCCTGCTTGGGTGACAGTAGCTGTTTGGTGGTTTGTGACAGTGGACGTCGGAGTTTGAAGAATTCATCAGTGACAGCCAATCTCTTATCTTGGGGATCCCTGTTGCTGTTAACTGCCATCAAGGAGGCCCCTGGCAACCCCATGCACAATGGCACAAAATACTGCCTGGTCCTGTGACATCCCCACGATCAGCTGCAGATCAGACCATTTGTAGTCCATAGGGTTTTCACTGGCTGATTTTTGAAAGTAGATCACCAGGCCTTTCTTTCTAGTCTGCCTTAGTCTGGAAGCTCAGCTGAAACCTGTTCACCATCATAGCAACATGCAAACTTCTGCTGAGAGACGAGATGTCGCTGTGCATGAGGTACCAGGAATCGAACCCACCTCTCCCGCATGGAAGGCAAGAATTCTACCACTGAACCACCAATGCCTCCTAGGGATCCTGAGCCCCTTTATAGTAACTCAGTACAGAAGTACACCTAGTGTTTCCAGCAACCCTAGGTGGCGTAGTGGTTAAGTGCTGCAGCTGCTAGCCAAAGGGTTGGCAGTTCGAATCCGCCAGGCGCTCCTTGGATACTCTGTGGGGCAGTTCTACTCTGTCCCATAGGGTCGCTATGAGTCGGAATCGACTCGACGGCACTGGGTTCTGGGTAGTGCTTCCAGCAGATGTCTGAGATGTCTTACACTTGTGAGAAACATAGGAATGTGTTTCCTGTCTCTCTCTCTCTTTTCTACTTTTTGTACTTAACTCACATTACTATAATCCTAGTTAGTGTTACAGAACATTTGAAAAAATTATTAACTTGGTGAATTTTTCTTTTCTCCATAGTTTCTAGACATGCATTATGGTCACTAGTTTTAATTTCCAAGTTTTAGGATTAGAATTCAGAATGACTATTCAAAAGTTAGTCAAATGGCAAAAAAAAATAACAAACTGTTGTAGAGTAACGAGAAGCTAATATTTCCAACGAGTATCCAGATTCTTACTAGGTTTTATCCAGATTCATGATGGTGGGTTTCTGCAGGCTAATTTTAGAACAGGAACTGAACAATTCAGCCTTAAGGAAAGAGGGGACCATTAACAAGGACTACATGAAAGGTAATTCTTCTGTCTTACCAGTGCTGAGCTGATGAAACCATTGTTGGGATCCTCGGTAAACTCATAGGCTCCAGAATTAGAAATAATGTGAAAAATTTTCATTTAAAAAGAACAACCGAAAAGCTAAAGAACTAGTACTACCTAGCCTCCAAATATCAAAGATGAAAGACAGGAAACAATGGCCTGACGCATACAACAAGGCTGAGGTCAGCAGCTATTCTCCCCAGTGAGGCTAGAGTCAGAGGAAATCTATTTAAATTGCAACAAGATCAATTTATTACTTGCATCTTTTTTTTTTTTTCTGATTTATAAAACCCTTTCATCTAAAGGGATCAGGTGTTCACATTAGACAAGATAGAATCTTCTAAGTTTAGCAGTAAGGTGAAGAAATGGCCCCTGGTGAAATCATAGCTGCTATTTTCAGTTTTTTTTTTTTTAAAGTATTCTGGCAAAGGACTGCAGAACTCTAGAGAAAGTCATCTACAAAACCTCTCCCACTTAGGAAGAAGAGAGGAATCTGAATGGGGACTCTAGAGGAAGGGCCAGGGCCTGGAACTCAAGCAGGCTGGCTCCATAGCAATCATCTCTGCTTGGCAAATAAATATCCAGCCTGAGGTGACTCGACAGGAAACAGGTACTTCAGCGGTGGTTCAGTCAGGGACTTTGAAGTGATTGCTGATGAGACCTCGAGTTCCATTAAAGGTAAAATGAGTCCTAACACCAGGCTTCTTGGCCGTGCTTAATGCAACATCAGCAGGGGCAAGGGTAGGAAGGAGGCAGCGTTTCTGTTATGACCAAGACCATGAAGACACTCAAGAGAGGTTGAAGGGACTGAAAAGCTTTGGTCCAGAGATAGCAAAAAAAAAAAAAAAAAAACCACTGCTGTCAAGTCGATTCCTACTCAAAGCCAGGGAGCCAGAAAAGAAAGCATATTCCTTTACCAAGGATTTGCAGAGCTCCAGTGAGCGCCCATTGAAGAGGAGAATAGGTAACCGAACAGGTCCTGGAACAACTGGTTATCACAGAGGATCCAGTACTAACAACCTCAGGCAAAGTCTAAAGGGTTTTACTAGCAGCAAATTTAATTCACTTTGGCCAGATTTATCCTAAGCCTTAAGACCTAAGGCAAGAACTGGGCTAGGGGTGTGGAATATCCAAGAAGTAATTCTGGGAAGCCACCACCTGTCCGTCAATTTGTCCTTCTGTGGTAGCTTGTGCATTGCTATGATGCTGGAAGCTATGCCACTGATATTTCGCATACCATCAGGGTTACCACTGGTGGACAGATTTCAGTGAGCTTATAGGCTAGAAGAGACAAGGAAGAAAGGTCTGGTGATCTAGTGATCTACTTCTCCGCACCTATTTTTCTCTAGATATCTAGTTTATTTTCAAAGCATGTACATGAATTACTCTGATAAATCTGTTAATTTTGAGGCAGGGGACATACCGGCACCAAAGAATACTTTATACTTGACATAATAATAAGGATTCAAAGAGAATTAAAATGAGAGTGACTTTCTCACCAGGTGGCTCAATGTTATTTAAAAATCACATCTGCATGCCTCTTCAAATTATCGCTGGTACTAATAGTGGTATTCATCCCACACTTTGGAGCCTAAAGAATGGTCTGAGAAATTCTCCTTGGGTGGACAAAAATTTTAAGTAAGATGATGTTGCTTCAAGGACCATAACTCAAGATGTAATAAAAAGCATAAATAGCTCAATAATCATTAAAGAACTCAAACTCCATACTTTTTAATTTTTTCTACAAAGAAACATCAGGCCCAGATTGTTTTGCAGGCAAGTTTTACACAACTTTGAAGGAACACACTTTTCCAAACTTATTAAAATTCTGGGAAAATAGAAAGAGCAAAATGATTCCTTCAGCTCCTTCTGTGGGACTAGTATAATCTTGATACCAAAATGAGACAAGGATCATACAAGAAAGGAGAATTATAGGCCAACCTCACTCACGAACATAGATGAGAAATCTCAAAATATTAACAAAAGAACCCAAAGATACATAAATGTTGAAACACACAATGTTTCTTAAAGCACTTAGTTTTGGGGATGAAATATAAAGGGAGCCCTAAAAAAAATAGCAGCAGGCAAATTCATGGTGTTTATGGTGGAACCTCCCACGTCTGTCAGTTTCTTGTGCTGCGGGGCTTTCGTGTTGCATGATGCTGGAAGCTATGCCACCGGTATTCAAATAACAGCAGGGTCGCCCATGGTACACAGGTTTCAGTTGAGCTTCCAGATTAAGGCAAACTAGGCAGAAGGATCTGGCAGTCTACCTCTGAAAAGAATTAGTCAGTGAAAACCTTATGAGTAGCAGCAGAACATTGTCTGATATAGTGCTGGAAGATGAGCCCCCCAGGTTGGAAGGCACTCAAAAATGACTGGGGAAGAGCTGCCACCTCAAAGTAGAGTCAACCTTAATGACATGGATGGAGTCAAGCTTTCGGGACCTTCATTTGCTGATGTGGCATGACTCAAAACGAGAAGAAACAGCTGCAAACATCCAGTAATAATCAGAATGTGGAATGTACCAAGTATGAATCTAGGAAAACCAGAAATTGTCAAAAATGAAACATCAATATCCTAGGCATGAGCTGAAAGGGACTGATGTTGGCCATTTTGAATTGGACAATCATATGGTCTACTATGCTGTGAATGACAACTTGAAGAAGAACGGTGTTGCATTCATCAAAAAGAATATTTCAAGATCTATCCTGAAGTATAACGCTGTCAGTGATAGGATAATATCCACATGCCTACAAGGAAGACCCGTTAAAATAACTATTATTCAAATATATGCACCAACCACTAAGGCCAAAGATGAAGAAATTGAAATTTTTTACCAACTTCTGCAGTTTGAAATTGATCAAACATGCAATCAGGATGCACTGATAATTACTGGTGATTGGAGTGCAAAAGTTGGAAACAAAGAAGGATCAGTAGTTAGAAAATATGGCCTTGGTGATAGAAGTGATGCCAGAAATCACAGTACAGAATTTTAGAAGACCAATGACCTCGTCATTAAATATATGTTTTTTCAACAACATAAATGGCGACGATACACATGGACCTTGCCAGATACACAACAATCAAATTGACTACACCTGTGCAAAGAGACAATGGAAAAGCTCAATATCATCAGTCAGAACAAGGCCACGGGCCAACTGCAGAACTGACCACCAATTGTTCATATGCAAGTTCAAGTTGAAGTGGAAGAAAATTAGGACAAGTCCACGAGAGCCAAAGTATGGCCATGAATACATCCCACCTGAACTTACAGACCATCTCAAGGATAGATTTGACCCATTGAACACTAATGACTGAAGATCAAATGAGTTGTGGAACGACATCAAGGACATCATACATGAAGAAAAGCAAGAGGTCATTACAAAGAAAGAAAAGGCCAAAACAGATGTCAGAAGAGACTCTGAAACTTGTTCTTGAACATCAAGTCTAAAGCAAACGGAAGAAAGGATGAAGTAAAGGAGCTGAACAGAAGATTTCAAAGGGCAGCTGGAGAAGACAAAGCAAAGTATTACAATGACATGTGCAAAAACCATGGAGTTAGGAAACCAGAACGGAAAAACCCACTCAGCATTTCTCAAGCTGAAAGAACTGAAGAAAAATTCAAGCCTCGAGGTGCAATATTGAAGGGTTCTACGGGAAAAATATCAAACGACACAGGAAGCATCAAAAGAAGATGGAAGGAATACACAGAATCACTGTACCAAAAAGATTTGGTCGAAGTTCAACCATTTCAGGAGGTGGCATATGATCAGGAACCAATGGCGCTGAAGGAAGAAGTCCGAGCTACACTGAAGGCATTGGCAAAAAACAAGGCTCCAGGAATTGACAGAATATCAACTGAGGTGTTTCAACAAACGGATGCAGCGCTGGAAGTGCTCACTCGTCTATGGTCTATGCCAAGAAAATTGGAAGACCTGGCCAACCAACTGGAAGAGATTTATATTTATGCCTTTTCCAAAGAAAAGTCATCCAACAGAATATGGAAATTATCGAACAGTATCATTAATATCACACACAACAAAATTTTGCTGAAGATCATTGAAAAGTGGGTGCAGCAGTACCTCACATCGACAGGGAACTGCAAAAAATGCAAGCTGGATTCAGAAGAGGACATGGAGCCAGGGATATCACAGCTGATGTCAGACGGATCTTGGCTGAAAGCAGAGAACACTGGAAAGATGTTTACCTGTGTTTTACTGACTGTGCAAAGGTATTCGACTGTGCAGATCATAACAAATTATGGATCACATTGTAAAGAATGGGAATTCCAGAACACTTAACTGTGCTCAGGAGGAATCTGTACACAGACCAAGAGGCAGTCATTCGAGCAGAACAAGGGGATACTGACTGGTTTAAAATCAGGCAAGGTGTGCATCAGGGTTGTATCTTTTCACCACATTTATTCAGTCTGTATGCTGAGCAAATAATCCAAGAAGCTGGACTATATGAAGAAGTACGGGGCATCAAGACTGGAAGAAAACTCACTAACAACCTGCCAACATGCAGGTGACACAACTTTGCTTGCTGAGAGTTCAAGCACTGACTGATAAAGATCAAAGACCACAGCCTTCAGTATGCACTACACCTCAACACAAAGAAAACAGAAGTCCTCACAACTGGACCAATGAGCAACATCATGATAAACTGAGAAAAGACTGAAGTTGTCGAGGATTTCATTTTCCTTGAATCCACAATCGACATCCACGGAAGCTGCGGTCAAGAAATCAGAAGATGCACTGCATTGGGCAGTCTGCTGCAGAGGACCTCCTTAAAGTGCGGAAGAGCAAAGACGTCACCTTGAGGGATAAGGTGCGCCTGACCCAAGCCGTGGTGTCTTCAATCACCTCATACGCATTCAAAAGCTGGACAATGAATAAGGAAGACCAGAGAAGAGTTGACACCTTTGAATTACGGTGTTCAAAGAATACTGAATATACAATGAACTGCCAGAAGAACGAACAAATCCGTCTCGGAAGAAGTACAGCCAGAATGCTCCTTAGAAGCAGGGATGGCAAGACTCTGTCTCACACATACTTTGGACATGTTATCAGGAGGGATCAGTCCCTGGAGAAGGACATCATGCTTAGTAAAGTAGAGGGTCAGCGGAAAAGAGGAAGATCCTCAACGAGATGGATTGAAACAGTGGCTGCAACAATGGGCTCAAGCATACCAACGATTGTGAGAACGGCGCACCACCGGGCAGTGTTCTGTTCTGTTGTACATGGGGTCACTATGAGTTGGAACTAACTTGACAGCACCTAACAACAACAACATGGTGGAACATTCTGTGTGGATCTGAAAAGCAAGAAGCACTCGAAGATCTAAAGCGCTGCAAAATACATGCAAAAGGGGGCATTTTCTTATTCCTACAGATTTCTAATTTTAGGAAATGGTTTATGGAGAAACAGGCAAAGGATGATACTGACCTACCTGTGTTTTGAAGTGGAGAGAAAAAATAAAGATATAAAAGATGGAAAATTGGTAATGTAACTAATCCAATTTGAGGCTATTACACTTTCAGGAGTTTGGAACAGACTCTTTGACCAACTTGCCATCCAGACCCAGAGCACATGTCTGAGAGACGCACAGAGCTCCCTCCCAAGGATTGCAGTCCTTTCAGTAAATATACCCTTCTGGATTCATAGTAAAGGTGAGAAGCAGCCTGGTGGTGGAGAGCAGTCTGTTAAAACTAGATATTGCAAATGCAGCCAGGACACCAGCATCATTCACAATAGCAACAATGTGGAAACAACTGAAATGTCTATCAGCAGATGAACGGTTAAACAAAATGTGATATACACATACAAGGGAATAGTACGCAGCCACAAAAAGAGATGAAGTTCTGACATATGCACAACAGGGCTGAACCTTGAAAACATAATGCTGAGTGAAAGAAGCCAGCACAAAAGGACACACACTGTATGACCTCGCTTATGTGAAATAAACAAATATGTGCAAACTAAAGCTTCTTAGTAGTTACCAAGGGTGGGAGGGAGGGGGAATGGGGAAATTGTTGCTTGAGGAGCATTGAATTTACCTTATTAGTGGTAGAATCATTAGGAAAAAGATAGAGATAAGGGTTGCACAACATAAAAAGTGTAATCAATGTTATTGAATTATGTATGTAGAGACTGTTGAATTAGCAAATGCTTTGTTGTGTATATTCGCGCCAAAATTAAATTAAATTAAACTGCAAATGAATCCAGGGTCTTCTCCACATGTCTTCTTTGTAAGCAGGAAGCAGGAGTTATGTGTACGTGGCAGGCCAAGGTCCCCGAAGGGTGGGAGAGGTCTTCCAGATGCAAAAGAACTGACCAGAGAGACTTTGTAAAAATCAACACCTATCCTTAGGTGTGTACAAATTGAACTGTATCCCCCTAGAGTATGTGTTGGCATCCTTATCTATGTGGATGGAAGCTTATCTGGAAATAAAGCTTTCTTCATTGAGTTATGGGGCTGCTGGTGTAGTGGTTAAGAGCTACAGCCGCTAACCAAAAGGTGGGCAGTTCGAATCCACCAGCCACTCCTTGGAAACCCTCTGGGGCAGTTCTAATCCGTCCTATAGGGTCGCTATGAGTCGGAATCGACTCGATGGCAACAGGTTATTAGCATAGGGTGTGTCCTAAACCTAATCACTTCTGAGTTGTAAGGGACAGCATAGACACAGAGACAAGCGAGCACAAACAGGGAAGACAGACAGTATCTGATGACCACGAAGGCAGAAGCATCTACAAGCCCAGGGACTCTAAGGATCCTCAGCTACTAGACACTGAAATGGAGCCCTGGCGGCCCAGTGATTAAGAGTCCAGCTGCTAACCAAAAGCTTGGCAGTTCGAATCCACCAGCCACTCCTTGGAAACCCTCTGGGGCAGTTCTACTCTGTCCTATAGGGTCGCTGAGTCGGAATTGACTCCACGGCAGTGGGTTTGGGTTTAGTAGCTGAAATAGACAAAGAAGAATCTCCCCCTAGATCCATACTCTGAATTCTGACTTCTAGCCTCCTGAACCGTGAGGAAATAAATTTCTGTTCTTTAAAGCCATCCCTTTGTGGCATTTCTGTTATGGCAGGACTTAAAAAAAAAAAACCAAACCTGCTGCCATCGAATCGATTCCAACTCACAGTGACCCTACAGGACAGAGTGTAACTGCCCCACAGGGTTTCCAAGGAGTGCCGACTTTTTGGCTAGCAGCCATAGCTCTTAACCACTATATGCCACCAGGACATTTTAACCACTATGTCACCAGGTTAACCCACAGCAGGACTACAAAACCCAAAACTCGTTGCTGTCGAGTCGAGTCCGACTCATAGCGACCCTATAGGACAGAGTAGACCTGCCCCCATAGAGTTTCCAAGGAGTGCCTGGTAGATGTGGACTGCCGACCTTTTGGTTAGCAGCTGTAGCACTTAACCACTACACCACCAGGGTATCCACAGCACGACTAGGAAGCTAAAAAAGCCCGTTGCCGTCGAGTTGAATCTGACTCATGGGCAGATGCAAACCTGGAAACTCTGCAATCGCAGATTCCTTTTCCCAATTTTTAATGAAAACTTCTATCGTGAACTTACTGTGCACGAAATACTCTCTCAAAGTCTGGTGACCCAGTAACTGCTGGGGGTGTGACTTTGTATTTTAATCTTGCCTTTCCGACCTGAAAAGCAAAATAACCTGCAAATAAAGAGGAATTTTTTTGTTAGTCATTAGGGAAATGCACATTTAAACCACACTATCTCTTTTTTTATGAGATATCATTACGTACCTATTACAGTCTAAAATTCAAAAGACAGATTATACCAAGTGGGGACCAGGATGTAAGAGCCAAGGGAACCCGCATCCACGGCTGGGGGGCGAGGGTGTAAAATATTACAACCACTTTGGAAAACAGTTTGGAAGAGATTTTTTAGTAAAACATACATCAACCCTATAACCCAGCAATCCTACTCCTAGGTATTTAACCAAGAGAAATGAAAGCGTACACCCATACAAAGACTTGTACACAAATATTTACAGAATCTGGGAACTGAGAACAACTCAAATGCCCATCAACAAGTGAACAGATAAACAAATTGTGGCGTGTCCATATCATGAGAGACTACCTCATGACACAAGGGTTAAGTTCTCAGTTGCTAACTGAAAGGTTGGGGGTTCAAACCCACCCAGTGACTCTGATGGAGAAAGATCTGGTGATTTGCTCCTATAAAAATCACGGCCAAAAAACGCTATGGGGCAGTGCTACTGTCACATGGGATCGTTATGAGTCAAAATCGACTGAACAGCACCTAACAACAATCCAACAATAAAAAGGAAAGAACTAGTGATATAATGAACAGCATGGAGGAATCTCAAAATAATCATGCTAACTGAAAGAAGCCAAACTAGGAAAAAAAAAAAAAAAAAAAGAGTGCCACTCTACGATTTCATTCCTACAAAATTCTCAAAAATGCAAATGACTGTCCAGTGACATGAAGCAGATCAGGGGCTGCCTGGAGATGAGAGCGAAGCCCAGAAGGGCAGGTCCAAGAGGCGAAAGGATACTTCCAGGAAAAACGGGTGTGCTCGTTCACTTCATGATGATATAATGATATATGTGTGTGTTTATACATGTGTCTAGATATGTTGTTGTTGTGTGCCGTGAAGTCGATTTTGACTCATAGTGACCCCATGTGACAGAGTAGAACTGCCCCATAGGGTTTCCAAGGCTGTAATCTTTATGGAAGCAGATTGTGCCACTGGTGGGTTTGAACCACCGGCCTTCCAGTTAGCAGCTGAGCACTTAACCGTTGTGCCACTAGGGCTCCTTAGATATAGACGTATATATGCTTGATGACCACTAACAACAACATATGTTTATATACTTGCATATTGTTGTCATCAGGTTGAATATATACACACATATGTGTATCTACTTATATATACTCTTATATACGGAAACCCTGGTGGAGTAGTGGTTAAGTGCTGTGGCTGTTAACCAAGAGGTCAGCAGTTCAAATCCACCAGGCGTTGCTTAGAAACTCTATGGTGCAGTTCTACTCTGTCCTGTAGGGTCGCTATGAGTCAGAATCAACTCGACAGCAGTGGGTTTGGTTTCTTGGTTTTAAACATATACACATAACAAAACTTACCATATTGTATCCTTTAAATATGTGCACATTATTGTATATCAATTATTTCTCAACAATGTTGCTCCTCAAAAAAGAAGGTGTGGTCCAGAAATAACGAGCAGTTGGACGTTTTTCACCTGAGTTCTGAAGACAACAGCCCAAGGTGCTTTCTTTCCTCCTTCTGGCAACAGCTCCTTCTCTTCTGCAGACTTCTGCCCTATTTGTGTCTGCCACTGACTCCCTGCCTGACTCAGTTTCCCTATCATAAGACGGTTATGACTTGCTTCTTCATTTGCTGTGTCGTGGTTAGTTGCTGTCAAGCGGATTCTGACTCATAGGTAAATTAGATTACCAACCCCTATCGCCCTGGAAGGGAGCCCTGATGTGGTAATGGTTAAGTGCTTGGCAACTAACCAAAAGGTCAATGGTTCAAACCCACCAGCTGTTCCATGAGAAGAAGAGACCTGGCAATCTGCTTCTGTAAAGATTCCAAACCAAACTCGCTGCCCACGAGTCTCCTGGGGCTCATAGCGACCCTGTAAGACGGCATGGAACCACCCCACGGGGTCACCAAGGCTGTGATCTTTACAGGAGCAGGCTGCCACATCTCAGTGGCATCACTAGGGTTGGTGTCACCCAGTGCGGTAACTCATGGTGTCATCCCCACCTACGTGTGATCGATAAAGCTGGCAGGTGAATCCACGCCATGGGCGAAGCAGCCCGCCCCCCCAGCCAAGAGCTGGCCCCACCCTCATGACCCCACCCCCTCACAGCTCCCTGCAACTCCTCTCCACTCCCGTTGGCCAAGGAGACCCTCCTCTTCACCCAGTTGTGAGCATGACAGCCTGCCTGCCCACACCCTAACTGACCCAACGGGAGAGGGGGTGGTGAGGAGTTACCGCATTGGGTGACACCAATTGTAGTGTCTGGCAGGTGGGGGGGTGACGAGTTACCACACTGGGTGACGTGGGTTAACAGCCAAGCACTTAAACCACTGTGCTGCCAGGGTTCCAGTAAAGATTACAGCCAGGAAGCCCTATGTGGCAGGCAGTCCTACACTGTCCTGTAGGGTCACTTTGAGGCCGAATGGACTCAATGACACACAACAACATTGCCCTGGATCATTTTAATTTCATGATTCATTCTGTGGACCACTTTCGCTTTCAGACCTACGCTTCCCCCTTGGGTCTGTTTCACAATTCAGTAGGTCTTGCTCCTGCCCTTAAGTCCCTTACTTAACTTCTAGGAACTATTCTTTTTCCTTCGGATTATCTCTTCCAGTTTCAGCTCCTCACCAGTTCTCTCCAACACCACTGCCCTGTCACACTTATTTCAGTGCCCCAATATGCATTTCTTACTTGCTAATGCTTTAAAAATAGTGTCCTTTTAAAACTCTACACCTCGTTTGTAGCTTCAGTCTCTTACCGTGTGTTACACTCTCAGGGGTGATATGTCTCCTCCTGAAACACGATTCCTCCCTTCTGACAAAAAGCCAGTAAATACTGAACCTGGTTTAGTGAGGGCAGGCGGCTGCCCTCCTCTAATCCCCCTCCACTACAAACAAGCTGTTGTTTAGGATTTAAAAGCTGTGGCTGAGCCTCTGAAGTGTGTGAACCCTTAGGATTGGAGTCTTTCTCATTCCAACTGCAGTGGCAGCTCCTGAAGCCTGAGAGGATGGGGCAGTGTGGGATGAGGGGCTGGTGTCTCCTACCCCGGCCCGAAGCCTTTCAGGCCAGATGCAGTCTGGAGAGGCCAAGGGCTCATGGGCCCAGTTGGGGCAGGAAAAGAGGGTCTGTCTGTGGAAGGGAAAACTGGGACTTGGCCATTCTGAATGCTGCTATTTTTAACTGTGTCTAACCTGCTACACAGCCTTGGAGAAAACACTTGGCAAGGCTTCTTGTTTCCCTTTATAAAATGGAAACAATGAAAGATGTGTGCTCATAGATTGGTAATTCAGCAACCGCCCAAGAGCCTAGAGCTTCAAAATGAAGTAGAAGTATTGAAAGTGCTCTTTCTCTAGGCTGTGGGCACCAGTCTGTGACACTAACAAATGTGAGGAATGAGCTTCAGTAAAAGAAACGCACCTATTAGGAGCAGTGTTGGAGCCCCTCCTCCCCCCCCCCCCCCCCACCTAGTGCCATGTAAAAGGATTCTGGGGTGCTCAGCCCCAGGCCCAAGGAGTGGAAGTCCCTTTCTGTTCTCTTATCTTAGGTCAGGAGCCTCAGAGAGACTGTGGCTATCATTGGGATGGCATGAGGAGGATGGAAAGGCTATTTCAACCTCTCTTTCTGGAGAGCTTCAAGTTTATTTCCCTCTTAGAAGTCGATTAAACACTACTTGAGAATAGTCTCTGTTATGGATTGAATTGTGTCCCCCCAAAAATATGTGTTGTAAATCCTAACCTGTGGTTATAATCCCACTTGGAAGTGGTTTTCTTTGTTAACGAGGCAGTATTAGTGGAGGGTGTGTCTTCAATCAGTCTCTTTTGAGATATAAAAGACAGATTAACCAAGCAAGCAAGCAAAAATGGGGCGAAGATACACATAATCACCTAGGAACCTAGGAAGAGAAGCTGAAAAGAGACAAGGACCTTCCCTTAGAATGGAGAGCGAGAGAGACTTCCCCCTAAGTGGGTTCCCTGAATTCAGACTTCTAGCCTCTTAAACAGTGAGAAAATAAATTTCTGTTATTTAAAGCCACCCTTTGTGCTATTTCTGTGACAGCAGCACTAGATAGCTCAGACAGTCTCCTCTTGCTGCCCAGCCCTTCTGAGAGACACCTGCTCCGGCTTATCCTCCGGCACTGAGCAGAATAAGCCGCACATTCTTCTGAAGTTGTCCTGGACAAGGTAACTTCAGAATGGGCCCATTGCCGTCGAGCAGATTCCAACTCATAGTGACCCTAAAGGACAGAGTAGAACTGCCCCATAAGGGTTTCAAAGAGCACCTGGTGGATTCGGACTGCTGACCTTTTGGTCTTTAGCCACTACACCACCAGGGCCATAAAAAAAAAAAAAAAGATGGCCTCAAACTGCCTCTAGGTGGAGGCTTAACATGCTAATGAAGAAAAACCTACCTCTTCTTCCATCCTGGAGAATCCAACCCTTGTCTAAATAAAATGCCTAGTCATTCCTAAGCCCTAAGCGCCTGCTTGAAGGTCAATCCTGAATATTCATGATGAATTTGCATTTCCTTGCCTGCTCTCTGTAAAATCCCACCTCCCCAAACTGCCTGCAAGCAGCCTTGGAGGCAGCAGCCCCAATGCTCCTTTCCTTATGCCACAAAATAAAGGTATCTTTCTTCTCCCACCTTGGCCTCTTGTTTATTGGTTGTAACAAGTTACACCAAGCAGAACCTGGGGTTTCCACTCGGCAACACTATTGCTAGCTTTCTCAGTAGAGTTAACTGAGACCCTCCACAATGCTCACCCAGCACAGTGGTCGCCTTCACCATAAGGCTGCCTCCAATCCAGCAGAAGGTTCTCCTCCATGAGGAAGGGACCTGAGGACAGGAACTAACCATGCTGAGCACCCACACTCTGTTGAGCACTTCATGCCCAGTGTCCTCTTAACCCTCTTTACTGAGGATATTGAAGGGTTAAAGTGTCCAGGCCAGCGGCACCCAACTGACAATTGGCTGGACCAGACAAATAGAGGAGTCTATCTGGCTTTCAAAACCTGAGCTACTTCTGCCGTGGCACACTGTCCCATCTCCATAACCACCAGATAGGGAACTTTTGCAAAAGCAGCCCATTTCATAATGCCAGTTGCAGATAAACAGTTGTGTCTTTTGACTCATTTTCCCTCTCTCTTTCTCTCTGTTACGGACTGAAGCATGTTCCCCCAAAATATGTGTTGTAAATCCTAACCTCCATGCCTGTGCTTATAATCCCAATTGGGAATGGATCATCTTTGTTAATGAGACAGGATTAATGTAGGGTATGTCTTGAGTCAATCTCTTTTGAGATATCAAAGAGATTAAAGAACTAATCAAGAGAAATAGAGGTGGGAAAAAACAGATGCCATACTACATGAAGATCACCAAAAAGCCAAGGAATAATCACCTTCCCCCAGAGCCAACAGAGAGAAAGACTTTCTCTAGAGCTGGTGCCCTGAATTTGGACTTCAAGCCTTCTAAGCTGTGTGAAAATAAATTTGTTTGTTAAAGCCATCCACTTGTGGTACTTCTGTGATAGCAGCACTAGACGGCTCAGACACTCTCACTTTTCCACCTCATCATTAAACATTCCCTGCCAACCACTGTGACAGCTGATTTTACATGTCAGCTTGGCTAGGTGAGGGGGCCCAGCTGTTCAGAGACTCGTCCAGATGTTATTATGAAGTAGTTACATGTGGCATGTGATCTAATCATCTGGCCTTAAGTACAGCTGATTACCCTGCATAATTTGGGTGGGTATCATCCACTTCAGTTGAAGGCCTTAATAGCAAAGAGAAAGTTTTTCTCTATGGTGTATTCTGCTTCTCGACTATAAATAGAAGACATTTTGCCAGAGCTGCACTCTTCTCTTTCCATCAGCTGACCTACGGATTTGGGGACACAAGACTGCGGCAATCTCCAGCCTGTCACCTGACATACAGATTTGGGACTTGCCAGTCCACACAATCACATGAGCCAATTCTTAAAGACGTGTGTGTGTGTGTGTGTGTGTGTGCGCGCGTCTGGGTGGTACAGTTAATGCACTCAGCTGCTAATTAAAAGGTTAGAGGTTTGAGTCCACCCAGAGGCACCTCAAAAGAAAGGCCTGGTGATCTACTTCTGAAAAATCAGCCATTAAAACCCTGTGGAGCACCCTTCTACTGTCACACATGAAAAAAAAAAAATTTTTTTTTTTTCTTTAAAACCCTGTGGAGCACCCTTCTACTGTCACACACATGGAGTCACCATGAGTTGGAATCAACCACGTTTAGGTGTTCTATCTACATAAAACCCAATGCCCTCCTATATATATATATATGGAAACCCTGGTGGCCTGGTGGTTAAGTGCTACGCTGCTAACCAAGAGGTCGGCAGGTCAAATCCACCAGGCACTCCTTGGAAACTCTATGGGGCAGTTCTACTCTGTCCGGTAAGGTCGCTATGAGTCCGAATCGACTCGACAGCAGTGGGTTTGGTTTTGTATATTATGTGTGTGTATATATATATATATAAAATCATCAGTTCTGTTTCTTTATAAAACCCTAAGACACCACCGACCACCATTCTCTGATTTCCTCTGCTCTTCTCCCGCCACCACCTTCTCACCTCATTCAGCCCCCTGACCTTCTGGCCCCCAGCTCACACTATCCTAGGCACCAGCCAGCAAACAGAAGCCTCTTTGTAAAGCCTCTGCCAGCGTCCATCCGGGGCCTTCCGCCCCCTGTCTCTGCAGTCCCCCATGAGAGCACACACAGCTTTGGTGGTCCCTCAGGAAGGCAGGTAGGTCTGGGGTCTCTAATCAGACGTCTTTATCCAGCCCGGGAGCGGCTTCCAGAATTTACAAAGTCTCCGTCATCACCAGTCCATGTGCGTCTACGTGGGTCAGGTGGCTGGAACGGGTTCTTCAGACTAAGCGCTTCCTTACTTGGTAAAACATCCTGCTTTACTCCGGAAACAATCGTGAGCCAAACCACAAAATGTGTGTCAGAAGGTATACTGTTTTCATAAGCACACCGAAGAACCTGGCTAGCCAAGACCTTTAGTGTGCATGGAGGCCGGGCCTTTATTCTTGGCGTGGAGCGACCCTACTTCCAGCGGCTTCTGTAACCTGAGCCGTTCAACAGGGCCCGACTTCCTGGCACATACGCACTTGTAAAAACAAGGAAAACACTGGAGGAGAAATCCTGCTTACTAAAGTTCAGACCCTTTTTCCCACCTTAGCATGAGTTATAAATTGGCATAGCAGGTAAGATAATATGAACTGAGCAGATGTGACTCCTGGGGAGAAAAAGCGGTCTATTTAACCGGGCAGTCGAGATATTAAATATTCCTATCGGAAAGGTGTTTTAAAATTTAGAACTAATTATTTAATCTGAATCTTATATTTCTGTGGGAGATTTTCTTTTAATCTGATAATCATACCTGCCACATGCAATTCATTTACAAAAACACAGGAATTAAAATAACAGGAAGAAATCACAACGACGGTTTAGAAGCAGGCACATTTCGTTTTGAACAACTGTTTATATCCCACTTCCCCCAGGTTCGCGCACTTCTGGTGTTCACTTGAACTGGGGCTGTGGGTTGTAACCACAGATTATGCAGAATTCGCTGAGCTCTGAGAGCCCGCAATGCCCGGGGTTGAGAGAACTAATCCCTGGACTGTTCCAACTCTCCACCTCCCCACAAGGAAGGAGGCGAGCAGGCAGGAGCTGATGACCTCAGGGCGACTGTGCTCTGACGAACACCCAGAGCCACCGGCAAGTCAGCAGCCCAAAACTGATGAACCGTGTGGTGTCCCTGCTCCCTCCCTCAGGGCCGGCCTCTCTCTCTCTCTCAGTCTCTCTCTCACACACACACACTCCTGTGACTCTTACTTTGCTGAAAAGCGGAGAGAAGAGACACAGCAGCCAGCAGGATTGAATTCCCAGCCATCTTCACCCAAAGCTCTGGTTGGCTCAACTATTCTTAGAAAACAATATTAGAGAGGCCGTCTTCTGACTTTGCAATCTTTGCAATGCTGATTTTCCTTATTCGGTAAGCAAAGCTGGTGGAGGAAAAAAAAAGATGATTGAAACAGCCAGTGACCTTTGCTCAGGAACAGGAATCAGGAAGGCTGGTAGGGCTGGGGTTGCCAATCACAGGTCTTTATTTGCCCAGGAGCAGCTTCCAGAGTTCCCTTTTTTAAGTCTCCCTCATCCCCAGCCTAGCGCCTGCAGTTAAGAATCTTCCAGCAAATTCACAACTTCCCTTCCTCCGGCTCTCTCAAGAAAAGCAAAAAACCAAAACTGTTGTTGTCTAGTCGATTCCAACTCATAGTGACTCTATAGGACAGAGTATGAAGTACAGAAAATACATTTTCTCCAGTGTTTTAATATTAAAGGAGAGAGAATGTATTTTCTCATTTGTTTTAGTATAGCTGTGTAAACGGTGATTAATCTCTAGTCTTTAGAAAATGGCGCAGGCTCTGTTCAAGGTATGGCTGAGCAGCCTGTTCCACTCTTAACAAGCATGTTTTCTCCTGTTCACAATGGGTGATTGAGAGCGTGGCATAACCAACGCCATAATGATGCTCTAAGTAATCTCTAAACATTTTTTTTATTGCACCAGCTGTACCGGTCTCTTCTAAAGGGGTGAGGAGCTCTCTCAGTTCCTGTGGCCTTGGTCTCTCTTCTCTTTTTTGTTCTTTTGAGAAATGGCCTTCAGCCTGCAAAACGGCAGAAAGGCTCCTAACATGTTTATCTACAACTTTCTTTCTTGCTCCCTATCTCAGCCAGAGTGGACTTGGCAGAACAGTTCCACTAGCTGAGAGATTCTTGTGTGAGTTTTTTTTTTTTCAGGCTGTTACAAACATGCTGATTAGAGTCCAGATGTCTGACATACATATCTTTGGTTTAATAGTTTCTTGTAGTTGTTTTGTGATGTATAAGACAATCTGTGGGCTACGTAGGTGCTTAAAAACATTAGGTAACCCTAACCTTCCCCCTATAAAACCCTCCCACTAGCTCTTTAGAATTAGACAGAATGTGGGAGAAATTTAACCCCCTCTGTCTCTTGAATACCGGTGTTCAATAAAGCCTTCTTGCTCCTTACCTCCTCCTGTCTCAGTATTGGCTTTGCGGCAGGCGGCTTGAATCCGCGATTTGCAGTAACAAGTAGAACTGCTCCATACAGTTTCCAGGGAGAGCCTGGTGGATTCAAATGGCCAACCTTTTGGTTAGCAGCCATAGCACTTAACCACTACGCCACCAGGGTTTCCCTAACCCTCTCAGGACCCCTCAATTGCCTCCCCTCCAATGTTTGCCAAAACCTTTCTCTCCTTCCCTGTGGGAGAAGGAAGCACAGGTTTAATTTAATCCTATTGAGATTTAAATATGAATTAATGGTGATTCTAATTTAATTCATCCAGTAAAGGGGATTTGAGCCCAGCAGGTTCCCGCGCTGTGCCCCTGTACCCAGCTGCCTTCCTTTTTCACCCTGACTCTCCCATGACCATGTGACCATATTAAAAAAAAAAAGGAGGTACGAGGCATGTTCTAAGAATGTAGAGGGACCTTAAGGGACCAATTTTTTTTTTTTTTTTAACTCCTTAGTCATCTAGTGCTGCTATAACAGAAATACCACAAGTAGATGGCTTTAACAAAGAGAAATTTGTTCTCTCACTTTCTAGTAGGCTATGAGTCCAAATTCAGGGCTTCATCTCCAGGGGAAGCCTTTCTCTCTCTGTCAGCTCTGGAGGAAGGTTCTTGTCATCAGTTTTCCCTTGGCCTGGGAGCATCTGGGCACAGGAACCTCAAGTCCAAAGGACACACTCTGTTCCTGGTCCTGTTTTCTTGATAGTGTGAGCCCCTCCCCCCACCAACCTCTTTGCTTCCCTTTCATCTCCTGAGAGATAAAAGGTGGTGCAGACCATACCCCAGGGAAACTCCCTTTACATTTGAATCAGGGATGTGACCTTGTAAGGATGTTAAAATCCCACCAAAAGCCTCTTTAACATAAAATTACAACCACAAAATGGAGGACAACCACAGAATAGTGGGAATCATGGCCTAACCAAGTTGATACACAGTTGGGGGGGCATAATTCAATCTATGACAACTCCCATTCTTTAATTTTCTCTGAGAAGATAGGCCTATTTCTGGTAAAAATATGGAACACTTTGCAAATTTGGGTGTCATCCTTGCATAGGAGCCATGCTAATCTTCTCTGTGTTGTTCCAGTTTTTAGTGTATGTGCTGCCAAATCAAGCACTAAGGGACCGATATTTTAAATCAGACCTCTAGCAGGACACACGGAGTCCCTGGGTGGTACAAGTGGTTAACACATTCAGCTGCTAACTGAGAGGTTAGAGGCTCGAATCCACCCAGAGGTGCGCCTGATGGTCTACTTCCCCCAAAAATCAGTCACTGAAAACCCCGTGGAGCACAGTTCTGCTCTAAGACACAGGGGGTGACCATGAGCCAGTCTGCTCACCAGCAGCTGGTTTGGTAGTAGGAGGACACACAGCGCCCGTGGTCCCCACGCTGCCCACCACCTCTCCACTGTCAGAACAGTGCCCTTCCCACCCCACCCAGAAAGAGTCCGGTCCTGCCACAGCTCCCCGCCCCTCCCACCTGCTTCCGGGGGATTCATTCATCACAGCTCCCTTCCCTCTGTCAACACAATCAGTTTGCTCTTTAAAGATTCAGCTTCCCAAAACACAAAGCTGGGGTTTCTCTCTTCTGTCCCCCATCTTCCCTTTCCCCTCCCATCCCAGGCTCAAAGGGAAGCCCCAGTGCTGCTGGGAAGTGTGCCTCAGCTTCCTACTGGCTGGGGACTGGGCTCCCGGGTTGACACTTAATAATGATGCAACCTTCAACAAGATTCTGAATCTCTCTGAGCCTCAGCTTTGTAAAATGGCGCTAATAACACTTACTCATGGGGCTGAAAGGAAGTTTAAATGAAATAGGGCTTTTTCAAGAACTGAGTTAATATTTATAAAGCACTTAAAACAGCACCCAGCATATAACAAGTGTTCTGTGTGTTTGTTAAATAAATACATAAATAAAGTATCTGGAAGAGTACTTAGCATATAAATACATCTGTCTTAGCTACCCAGTGCTGCCGTAACAAAAAAGACCACAAGTGGGTGACTTTAAAGAACAGAAATTTATTTCTCACAGTTCTTGATGCTAAAAGTCTGTTCCTTCTGTGAGCCTCTTTCCGAGTCTCTGGAGAATGCCAGCAATCCTTGGAGTTCCTTTTCAGTTTACAGATGCTTCTGTCCCCGTGGTCACATAGCGTACTGTGTTGTGTGTCTGTCTTTCTGTGTCTACTCCCCTTTATAAATCACCACTCAAGAGAAATTAGGTTCAGGACCCACCCTGCTCCAGTAGGACCTCATTAACATAACAACTCAGGGTGACCCCACATGTTTCATAGCAGAACTACGCCTCATAAAGTTTTCAATGGCTATAATCTTACAAAAGTAGATAGCCAGACCTTTCTTTGACGGCACCGCTGGGTGGATTCAAACCACCAACCTTTCGGCTACTAGCCAAGCTCAAACTATTAGTGCCACCCAGGGACCCATTCTATGCCTACCCCTGGTCTCTGCTGATCTCTGCTGGCCAGGCAGCAGAGAGAGACAGAAAATGCTCCCTTCCCAGGGATGCCCAGGAATAATCAGGGTGATCACAATATCAACAACCCATAATAATCTCAGTTGAAAAAAAAGGCCGTGTAAGGTTCTCAGTGTGCCTAGAGTTTATCATATTATCTTGCTGGAAGTCCTGACTAGTTGAAAAACCCTGTATTAACACAGCCAGATTTTAAAGAATGCCTCAGCTTTCATCTTGCAAAAATTTAAGTAATTGCTGTGATCCTGCAAAATGTTTTCTTCTCTTTGAGAAACTGGAGTATCTTGCTCTGTGACCCTGGGCATGGAATTCCACGCTAAAGAAAGGCAATTTGTATTCACACGGAAGAGGCATTCCCCCAGGACATACAGGGCACAGTGTAGAGGCTTACACTGGATTCCACCAAGCCTCAGGCCAAACTGCCTGTTATACCTAACTTCAGAAAAGTTCTACCAAAAAAAAACCAAACCAGTTAACATCATATAGATTTCGATTCAAGGCGGCCCGCATATATCAGAGAAGAGCTGCGCTCCACAGGGTTTTCAAGGCTTTCAGAAGCAGATTGCCAGGGTTTTCCTCCACAGCACTTCTGAGTGGGTCTGAAATGCCAACCTTTAGGTTAGTAGTTGAGCACTTAACCATTTGTACCACCAAAGTGCTCTAGGAATGTCCTATCAGGGCTCAAAGAAAACAGAGGCAAAAGAAGAGCAGGAAGGGAGGGAAAACAACGGTCATTTCCCAGTGTAGGGAGGTAAAAGAGTACAAGTTTTGAGCTAACAATCTAGGCTTATATCCCAGTGTAGCACTCGGCAAGTTGCTAAATTTCCCTGAACATGTTCTCTCAAAGCAAAATGATAATATTCACCGGACAGGGTTCCTCTGATGAGTAAATCAAACAACGTGACGGAAGCAAGTATCACAGAACCTGGCATATGGCAGGCTGGCCCCCAATGTTATCCTGTTTGCACTTTCTCCACTCTCCCCACACCCTGCAACCCTGGGCAGGCACAGATGAGATTAACTCAACCCAAAAAACCAGTGCCGTCGAGTCGATTCCGACTCATAGCAACCATATAGGACAGAGTAGAACTGCCCCATAGAGTTTCCAAGGAGCGCCTGGTGGATTTGAACTGCCGACCCTTTGGTTAGCAGCCCTAGCACGAAGAGATTAGACCTTTTCATTGAGAAGACCGTGTTAGAAAGCAACAGACGACCTTAGATCCTGTTGTAATTTCCAAGACGACACAGATTTCCCAGAAGAATGGAAACAGAGTGAATTGCCTCAAAATGGCTTTTGACTATAATAGAAGATCTCACCTTCCGTTGTCTTAAGTTTACACAAGACTTAAAAATCCCTTGCTGTCAAGTCGATTCCAACTCATAGCAACCCTAAAGGACAGAGTAGAAATGCCCCATAGGGCTTCCAAGGCTGTCATCTTTACAGAAGCAGATTGCCACACCTTTATTCTGCAGAGCGGCTGGTGGGTTCAAACCACCAATCTTTCAGTTAGCAGGTGAGTGCTTTACCACTGTGCCACCAGAGTTCTGTCCGTAAGACTTAAATCAAACCAAACCTGTTAGCATCGAGTTAATTCTGACTCACAGCAACTCTATAGGACAGAGTAGAACTGCCCCACAGGGTTTCCAAGGAGTGCCTGGTATATTCAAGTTGCTGACGTCTTGGTTAGCAGCCAAGCACTTAACTACTGTGCCACCAGCGCTCCTACATTAAGACTTCGGAGGAGATAAAACAGAATCTAGAGACTGGTGAGGAGAGCTAGAAACCCTCATTCTTTTCAAGTCCCAGCACATAGTCTTCCCAACCGCCTCCCTAGACCAAGTCACACACACTCACACACATGTATGTACTCACACACATTTTGCATGCACACACACTCATAAACAGCCTCACAAACAAAATCCACACTCACAAACACGCACATATCCATGTACACACACACTCATATACTCTACACACATGTATGTTCCAAATGGGGATTTGGAAGCTGAATGTTTACATCTCAGAACACATAGTTCCTCAGACATAATATTATTAATGGTGGTCATGGTTCTAGGTTACTAGACATTAAAAAAAAAAAATTAACCTGTAAGCTAGATGACATACTGCATGTTGGCATTGAACAACAACAAAAGAACTAATACTAATGGTTTGCTTCTGTCATTTAATCATTACTAATTTTTTTGAATTGAATAGCGTTTTGAATGAAGTACTTTGAAAACAGGGTGATTGGCACAGAGAAGCCAGTGGTCCCTTGGACCATGTTTGGAGCCTATTTATAAACTTGCTGGATCCAGAGCAGAAAGAGACAGGGGAACGCTGAACCCAGAGGCCAAGCCTGCTGAGACGGCCTTGGTCCGGCTGGGGCCTCTAACGTTCACTCCCAGCTGAAGGGAAAGTTAAGCGCTTTGCTTGCGCTGTGCTGTCCACTGTATAAAGTTATCTCAGTTACTCTGTGTAATCAATGAAGTTGTTATGGATTAAATTGTCTCCCCCACAAAATGTGTGTCAACTTGGCTGGTCCACAATTCCCGGTATTGTGTGATTGTCCACCATTTTGTCATCTGTTATGATTTTCCTAGGTGTTGTAAATCTTATCTCTATGATGTTAATGAGGTGGGGTCGGCAGCAATTATGTTAATGAGTCAGGACTTACTCTACAAGATTAGGTTGTGTCTTAAATCAATCTCTTTTGAGATATAAAAGAAAGAAACAAGCAAAGAGACAGAGGGACCTCATACCACCAAGAAACAAGAGCCAAGAGAATAGCACGTACTTTGGACCCAGTGTCCCTGAGCTGAGAAGCTCCTCGACCAGGGAAGATTAATGACAAGGACCTTCCCCCAGAGCTAACCGAGAGTGAAAGCCTTCCCATGGAGCTGGCACCCTGAATCCAGACTTCTAGCCTCCTAGACTGTGAGAGAATAAATTTCTCTTTGTTAAAACCATCCACTTGTGGTATTTTTGTTATAGCAGCACTAGATAACTAAGACAAAAGTATATATTTTATTCCCGTTTTCAGATGAAGGAATTGAGGCTCAGAGGTTACTGACTTGCCAAACCTAAGTACATGGTAGAGCTGGACTCAAACCCAGGCTTGCTGATCATTGCTGTTAACTCTGACTGCACACAGGAATTACCTGGAGGCCTTTAACATACTGCTACCTGACTCTCCCCACACACCAAAATTCTAATTTCATCAGTCTCAGGGTCACCCTGGGCACTGGGACTTTTTAAAAGCACCCCAGTGATTCTAAAGCATAGCCGAGGTAGAGTGCCACTATCTTAGCCAGTATCTCTCAGCATAGTCCTCGCCACCCCTATTACCTGAAGTGATATAAACATGCAGATTTCTAGGCTTCATCAAGATCCATTATTGAACATCTACAACATGCTAACTAAACATAGACCGTCTCACATAACTCGCACAAGCATCCTATGAGGTTGTAAATTATTCCCGTTTTGCAGATAAGGAAACTGAGATCCAGAGAGCTTCAGTAGCTTGTCTAGTCCCTCCCTCTCACTACCTCCTAAAGAAGGAAGGTCTGGATGGAGGGATCAGGGCGAATGAACAAGCTGGAAGAAGCCAAAGCAAGCACAGTAATTCCTGGGGAGGAAGAGGAAGCGTCAGCAAGGGAGGAGGTGAGGCAGGGAGGAATGGATGCCACACTCAGCCCAAGAAGAATGCTGAAGGCTTTAAGGAGATTCCCACTGCAGCAATTCTCTGGGTGCCTGGGTGGAGGAGGAGAAGTCGACAGACATGGAAGGGAAATCTGAGGTCAAGATGGGAAGGAAAGAGGCCTTCCAAGGCCCCAGCACTTATGAGTCTGGTTGAGGCATGAGCATATTTAATTACCTGTCAGGCCCACCAGTGCTTCCCAGCTAACTGGCTTCCATGTGCCTCTAGACCAGTGGTTCTCACCTTAGAGTCACCAAGATTGCTTTTAAAATAAACACGGATACTCAGGCCACACCCCAGAGATTCTGAGTTAATTTAACTGAGAAATCTCTTAGGTTCTGTGACACCAGGTTGGCCAACTACTGCCTCAGAGAACTTACTGAGATTTCTATGTATCAAAGGAGGAGCGCTTACCTCCTCTGACCCTGAAAGATAGTGTTTCTCTTCAGTGTGTCCTTAAGTGTAAACGTTACTTTGTCTCTTGTGCATTGCACCAGCTCTTTATTAGGCTGTGTAGACGGGCAGGCAGCATCTAGCACAGGATGGTGTCCAATGATTAGGCTACTTCAGACGAAAGAAGATACTGTCATTTCCCTCGGTGTCTCTCTGGAGCTTGTTAAGGTAAAAGGAAAAGAGCAAACGATCCTCCTCTTGATGAGAAAACACTTAAGACTGGCAGATTAAGAACAAGCCAACAGTTAAAAGCACCTCGGAATCACTTTGAAGTGTGGTGCTAAACCTGCGTCAGGGCTGACACGCCAAAGAACAGTAATCATGATGCACACAAGCCTGTTATAACGTGACTCACAAGACACCGATTTAAACATATCCTAGGCCAAGTCATGCCCTGCTGAAAAAGAAACAACAAACAAAACAAACCTAGCAGCTGAAAACTTGGAAAGCCTGCGCAGCGCCAGAGGGTGTTGAGGCCTTCACCTGTTTTGTTCTTCTGCCTGAGCAGGATGATAACCAATCAGTCGCCAGTGTGTCAGAGCAGAGCTGTGCTCCGCAGGGTGCTCAGTGGCAGATTTTCAGAAGGAGATCACCAGGCCTTTCTTCTGAGGTACCTCTGGGTGGACTTGACCCCCCAACCTTTCACTTAGTAGAGGAGCTTTTAGCCATTTGCACCACCCCGGGGCTCTAGCAAGATGATAAAGGGCTTTAGAGATTGGATGCCTGGTTTTCCTTTCTTTTTGTTCATCCCTTAGATTGTACTTGATTCTTGCCTTTGTTTCTGGGACTTTGTCAGCAAAACATCGTTTGCACTTCCATCACTGGCTTTGTGTCTGGTAGTCCCCAGCCAAACTTTTCTGGAGCAGGAATTCCAGACAAAGCAGCTTCCAAAATGTGCAGAGTGAAAGGGTGTCCACCTGCCCTCCTAACATCCCACCTCTGTGAGCCCATCCCCCATCCCTCCTCTTAGGGGACCCACTGGCTTCTCATCTACTGTCCTCCCTCATTCACACTAAGAGGATCCTGAACAGCCATACCTTGAGAATGGCAGCTGTGACTTAAACTTTGCCCTTTCTTTCAGAAAAAGTTATATTTCATCAAACCACTAGGGGGAGTAAATCCCACGGTTACCAAACCTTAGGGGATCCCACATCACCGGGAAGAAGCTGTGCTACAAGGCAGGACAGCCTTTGGGCTCTCAGTTACAGCTCCCTCTTTCTAGCTTTCCAGAGGCCCCTAGCGTTACGCATCAGCCAAACCAGAACAAGTCAGTTCACAAAAACGATTTACTGAAATTATTTCCAAATGATGCCCTATGAAAAATCCAGGTTTTCAGAAATCAACAAGTTGACCACTTCGAACAATAGCCCTGTGACATGCAGGAGCACCAAACCCACGCGTGCATATATGTAAAAATATCAGACTTTCAACCCTGGATCTGCTACTCAAAACTAGACACAAGCCCAACACAGTCTCTGCCCCAGAGATTTGCATCCCACTAAGAAAGGGTCAAGAAAAGGACACTTCCAAGTTGGCATCTCTGTTGGAGAAGGCAAGGAGGCAGTGAAGAGTCACAGGTGAAAAAAGGTGAAGGCAACCCCATTTAGTGGACACAATAGCCAGATCATGAAAAGTGAGGCTATCCCATGTTTTGATAAATATTTTGGGGGATTAGATACACACAACCTGGACTTTGATGTAGTCCTTAATCTAGAGTGGTTTGGTTAAAAAAAAAAAAAAAAGAGTACTCTTATAGTCGTTTGTATGAATTCTTTGGAAAAGAGCAGGTCAGAGAGTTGAGCAGAGCCTGGAGAGGTTCTCAGGAATCAGGCAGATGGCTTGGTTGGGGAAACATCAGAGAATCAGGCCATCACCCACATGGAATGAGGGGTCCTACTTTGCAGCAGCTGAGAAAAATCTAAAGCAAGAAAAGACAGGAATAATATCTATTCTTATTAGTAGACATTAGTAGTGTTCATTCATCCATTTTCAAATGTTTTGCATACCTACCATATGCCAAGCTCTGCTGAGCACTGGGGATACAAGCATGAGCAGGACACACGACATCTCTGCTCTTGTTTACAGTGGAGCGAGGAAAACAACACCAACAAGCAATCATAAAGTTGATTGATTCCTTATTCTTGTGGTAAGTGTAAGTGAGAAGTTCTGGGTGCCATGGGAACTTACGCTAGTCTGGGAAAAGAGCCTTCACAAAAGTGGCATTTGAACTGAGGACTGATAATAAAGTGTTAGCTAGGTGAACGGTGGGAAGGGGAGCGGAGAGGTGGAGGAAAGGGGAAGGTTCCAGGCCAAGGGGAAGACAGTGAAAAGGCCTGAAGGGGGAAATAATATGGCGTGATCACGGAATCCTGAAAGAAGTCCAGTATAGCTGCTGCATGGGGAACTGGATGAGAGGGGTACCTGGCCAGGGCCAGTCCACACAGGGCCGTGTTAAATGCTTTTACTTTATACTACAGGCTCTCAACCAGGGACAGTTCTGCCCCCAGGAGACATTTCGTAATGTCTGGAGAAGTTACTGTTGTCACAAGTGGGAGGAGGAAGTGCTACTGGCACCTAGTGGATAGAAGCCAGGGATGCTGCTAAACGTCTTACAGTGCACGGGACAGTTTCCCTTCCCCTCCCCATGAAGAATTAATATCCTGCCCAAAATGTCTGTAGTGCCAAGGCTGAGAAACCCTGGCTTTATAATAAGAATGAGGGGGTCTTTAAAGAGTTTTAAATTGGGAGATTTTGTGATAAACTTTGTTTCAAAAAGATCACTCTGGCTTTACTGTAGATTGGTAAGGATCTATCACTAGTATAAATATGAAAGGATTCCTTGGGAAACTATATTGTGGCCTAGGTGAGAGAAGCTGGTGGCCTGGCCTAAGATGGACAAAAGTGACTGGATCTAAAAGAGATTTAAAAGGACAATCAGCAGGATTTGGTGACAAGTTGGTTGAAGAGTATCTTAGCCCAGGTTCTCTAAAGCAACGGAGCCAGGGACAAAGCTTGAATAAAACCAAAAACCAAAACCAAACCTGTTGCCATCAAGTCGATTCCAACTCATAGCGACCCTATAGGACAGAGTAGAACTGCCCCTTAGAGTTTACAAGGAATGCCTGGTAGATTCGAACTGCTGACCTTAACCACTATGTCACCAGGGTTTCCAGTGCTGTGACTTTATCTGAATGGTGTAATACCAGGGCAGTAAAACCCTTTAAAACTCCTCATCCTTATTATAAAGCGGGGTTTCTCAGCCTTGGCACTATGGACACATTGGGTAGGATATTAATTCTTTGTTGTGTGTGGTGGTGGTAGGGGGTAGGGGCTCCTGTGCATTGCAAGATGCTTAACAGCATCCCCGGATTCCATCCACTACAGGCCAGAAGGGAGCTGTCTTAGTTATCTAGTGCTGCTATAACAGAAATGCCACAAGTGGATAGCTTTAACAAAGAAAAATTTATTCTCTCACAGCTAGCAGGCTAGAAATCCAAATTCAGGGCATCAGCTCCAGGGGAAGGCTCTCTCCATTGGCTCTGAGGGAAGGTACTTGTCATCAATCCTCCCCTGGTCTAGGAGCTTCTAAATACAGGACTCCAGGTCCAGAGGACACGCTCTACTCCTGGCACTGCTTTCTTGGTGGTATGAGGTCCCCATGTCTCTCTGCTTGCTTCTCTCCTTTTTATTTCAAAAGAGATTGACTTAAGACACTATCTAATCTTGTAAATTGATTACAAGATAAACATCATGGAGGCAGGATTTACAACGCATAGGGTAATCACGTCAGAAGACAAAATGGTGGACAATCACACGATAGTGGAAATCACGGCCCAGCCAAACTGACACACATTTGGGGGAACACAATTCAGTCCATATCAGGAAGCAGGTCTGAGAATGATGGGAAGCAGCTCACTCTACACTGGCCACTGCTTCACAACGAGCCGTGATGAGACACAGCCACTCACACAGCAGGTGGCCCACCTGGCCACACAGATGTCTTTGGGCAGGCTGTATGGAGATACTGCACCTCACAACAGTTCCTGGAGGGAATTTATCTCATACATCCTGTCTCCCTTTGGTTAAAATTTTTCCACCCGTGGCAGTTTTAAACATATCTGTAAATTCTGTGGCATTTTTCTCATGGTGAAGTGGAGAATACATCCCCTCTTTTGTGTCTGGGCTGGCCTTAATAACTGGCTCATAACCAGTAGAATGCAGCAGAAATGATGCCATATAACTTGCCAGACTAGGTCCTGAAAGGCAATGTGGCTGCCGCCTTGTTCACTGGGACATTCATGGTTGAAGCCCTCAGCTGCTGCGGAAGAAATTGGCTGCCCTAACGCCACCAGGCTGGGATGGAGCCCAGGCCAGAGAGAGAGGCCGTGAGTTGGGGCTGTGGTTGACAGCCCCAGCTGAGGTCCCAGCCAGCTGCCAGCACCAGCTGTCAGACCTGTGAGTGAAGATGCTTTCAGAGTGGCACCAGCCACTGAGTCACTGCCAACTGAGGACACTGAGGAGCAGAGCCAAGCCCTACTGCCCACATGGTCCACGTGCTTAATTAAATGGTTGTTTTAGGCCACTAAGTTTTGGAGTGATTTGTTCCATCTCGATAGGCACTTATAACTCATTACTAGTTAACCCCTCAGTCTTCTGGATGACATCATGTGGCCCCTTTGGCAGTCACCCTGTGCACCACAGTATGGTACTTCAGACAGGAGTCAGGGATACCAGGAGTGTGGCTGGCAGCCCTCAGGTGACAGAATAGCCAAGGCCCCACAGGGAATCAGTCTGCAGCAATGGAACTAAGGTGGAACATGTGCTGAGCATTCAGGAGACAGATGAGGTCAAGAAAATTGGACAAGGTACACTAGATGTGCCTGATAAAGGGGAGAGGTGGAAGGAAAAGAAAGAGTTGAAGATTCCCAGGTTTTGGGTTTCTGACTTGAGCAATTGGGTAGATCCATGATAGTGCAATTTACTGAGGTTAGAATTAGACAAAAGGGGGAAGTTAGCTGGAAGAGTGAGTCAACGGAATATGGCGAGAAACATGAGCCCCTGGTCACTTGAGATGGTCAAGGACATTGGTCTTAAGTCTGTAGGGCCCACTGATGGTTATGATGGGGGGAGGGAGGGAGGAAGAGAGAGGGGTATTCACTAATTAGATAGTACATAAGAACTATTTTAGGTGAAGGGAAAGACAACACACAATACAGGAGAGGTCAGCACAACTGGAATAAACCAAAAGCAAAGAAGTTGCCTGAATAAACTGAGTGCTTCGAAGGCCAGCATAGCAGGGGCGGGGGTTTGGGGACCATGGCTTCAGGTGACATCTAAATCAATTGGCATACTAAAATCTATTAAGGAAACACTCTGTATCCCACTTTGGAGAGTGGCGTCTGGGGTCTTAAACGCTAGCAAGCGGCCACCTAAGATGCATCAAATGGTCTCAACCCACCTGGAGCAAAGGAGAATGAAAAACACCAAGGACACAAGGTGATTATGAGCCCAAGAGACAGAAAGGGCCACATAAACCAGAGACTATATCAGCCTGAGACCAGGAGAACTAGATGGTGCCCGGCTACAACCGATGACTGCCCTGACAGGGAATACAACAGAGAACCCCTGAGGGAGCAGGAGAGCAGTGGGATGCGGACCCCAAATTCTCGTTAAAAGACCAGACTTAATGGTCTGACTGAGACTAGAAAGACCTCGGTGGTCATGGCCCCCAGACCTTCTGTTAGCCCAGGACAGGAACCATTCCCAAAGCCAACTGTTCAGACAGGGATTGGACAGGACAAGGGGATAGTAAATGATGCTGGTGAAGAATGAGGTTCTTGAATCAAGTAGATTCTTGAGACTATGTTGGCATCTCCTATCTGGAGGGGAGATGAGAGGGCGGAGGTGGCCAGAAGCTGGTGGAATGGACACGAAAAGAGAGAGCGGAGGGAAGGAGTGGGTTGTCTCATTAGGGGGAGAGCGATTAGGAGTAGATAGCAAGGTGTATATAAATTTTTGTATGAGGGACTGACTTGATTTGTAAACTTTCACTTAAAGCACACTAAAAAAAAATTTAAAAAAGACTGTAGAGCCCCCGAGAGGACATACCGGTCTGTCACTGAGTCTTCTTTCCTGTGTGATGAATATGTTCACTGTGCTAGGTTGGGATTCTCGTCCAACTCAATCATGTATCTTAAGACAAAGTTGGCTCCCAGGAAGAGCATGGTGTCTGCAAGAACTGCCATGTGCAATCACATGCCCTGCACCCCAGTGCTGGTGGGATAGATACCTTCAGATTTATTTGAAAAAACAAAAAAAACAGGGGAAAATAATATTTTTTTTATTTTCCAATATGTTGGAGAGTTTTCTGAACGTACAGCTCTGTAACTGTCCTCCCTCTCACCTTTAACCCAAATTGTAAATGTTCGACAAGTGCATAATGTTAGTCTGCTTTGCATTATTTAGATAATTGGTGACCTTGACTCATGCTGTCATCAATGTTGCTTTAGTTCATAGACTGCTAGCTACAAAACCATGTAAGGAGAAGGAAAAGGGAGGAGGAATGAAGGAGGGAGGGAGAGGGAGCACATTGACTGTGGCAGCGTTCCAACTACTGCACCGCTTTGGGTGCTTTTATTTTAAGGAATCCTCAAAAAACTCTGTTCATTCGTATTAGTGACCCATATGTAATTTTTTTTTTTTACATGGAGCCCCTGGATGGTGCAAATCGTTAATGTGCTTGGATACTAACCAAAATGTTGACGGTTCCAATCCCCGCAGAGGCACCTTGGAAGAAAGGTCTAGTGATCTACTGAGAAATCAATCATTGAAAACCCTATGGGGCATGGTTCCACTCTGACACACATGGGATCACCATGAGTTGGAATCGACTCCACCGCAACTGGGTTTTTTTTTTTTTTACATGAAGAAACTGAGGTGCAAAGTAATTTAAAAACTTGCCCAAGATTTTGCAGCTAATAAGATGCAGAGTCAGAGTCCACCCTGAACTCCAGTCTAGGGTCTTTGCCCTATGCCTTTCTTCTGAAGAGTCTTGTACGCATCTCTCTATCACTCCTCTAAGGTTTGGGAGGACTGGGCTGTGTGCAAGGGAACCCTGGTGGTGCAGTAGTTAAGCACCTGGCTGCTAGCCAAAAGGTCTACAGTTTGAACCGACCAGCCCATTCCGCGGGAGAAAGATGTGACAGCCTGCTCCCCTAAAGCTTACAGCCGTAGAAACTCAACGAGACAGTTCTACTCTGTCCTATCGGGTCACTCTGTGTCTGAATCGGCTTGATGGCAATGGGTTTGGTTTTTTGGTTTGGGCGTCGCGTGCGCAAGAACCACCGAAGCTTTCCCTGAGCGCCACCAGATGGCGCAGTGAGAGGCTAAAATCCTGCGTCTTTTCATTAATGCACTTGGCGAGACATAAGAGCGTGGGGAAGAACAGCTGCAAGGCGAATGTCAAAACAGAGTTCTATTTAGGAAAGTGAAGCCTTCTCCCTGCCCTTGTCTCCCGCTGGGATCCTTGGCTGGCTCTCGGCAGGCTATAAATGAATTTGCTTCTGTGCTCCTTCCCATCCTACTGCTAACCCACATCTCTGATTCTATTTTCTCTCCATCCCTGACACGCGGGCACTAGTCCCGCTCACAGCAGAGAACAGTGTGTCCTGAAGAGAGAGGGCAGCAGCCAAGCTGCGCGATGGAGAGAATCAAAGCCTTTTCCTTTTTCCAAAGGAATTCTTTTCCATAGCAACCGTTGGGCCATTGCGTACACATCCCTTCCTGTCCCCTCAGTCAACACTCACACACACACACACACACACACACGTGTGCATACATATACACACACCACAACACACTCATGCCAATCCAGGGATCCAAACATTTATTTTTAAAAACTCTTTTTAGAAGGCAGAGTTTTGTGCTTAACAAAGATGTTTGACCCCAAGAAGTCACAGGAAAAGCCCTGGGTCACAACATGCTCGCTACCTCATGAACTGCATCAGCTGTGTGATGTTAAGGGTAAATATGGCTGAAACCACCACCTATCTGTCAGTTTTTCGCACTGTGGTGACTTGTGTCTTGCTATGTTGCTGGAAACTATGCCACCAGAATTTCAAATACCAGCAGAGTCACCCATGTTGGACAGGTTTCAGCAGAGCTTCCAGACTAAGACAGGCTAGGAAGAAAGGCCTGGTGATCTGTTTCCAAAAATTGGCCAATGAAAACCCTGTGGATCACAACAGTTTACTGTCAGATGTACAGCTGGAAAATGAGGCCCCTAGGTTGGAAGGAAGGAGCTCTGGTGGCACAATGGTTAAGCACTCAGCTGCTAACCGAAAGGTTGGTGGTTTGAACCTACCACCTGCTTAGCGAGAGAAAGCTGCTGTCTGCTTCTGTAAAGATTACTGCCTTGGGAACCCTATGTGGCAGTTTTGCTCTGTCTTATAGGGTTGCTATGAGTTGGAACTGATTTGATAGCAACAGGTGGGTTGGAAGACACTACACAAGGGCCACAAAATGGACTGAAACATACCAACAATCATGAAGATGGCACAGGACTAGGCAACGCTTTGTTTTGTTATAGGTAAGGTCCCCATGAGCTGGAGCCAACTTGATAGCAACGAATAACAACAATGGCTGAAACAATCCAAGTAACTGCAAATGGCCTGTCCCAGAGGCCTCACGTAGGAGCCCTGATGGCACCGTTTTGGAGTCTCCACTGACGAACTAACTAGAACATCACCAAGTGTATTAATTTCCTAGTGCTGCCATAACAAGATACCACAAATTAAGTGACTTGTATAAACAGAAATTTATTGTCTCAGTTCTGGAGGCTAGTCGTCTGAATTCAAGATGTTAGCAGGGCCATGTTCTCCCCAAAGGCTCTAGAGGACGTTTTTGTTGGTTCGTTTGTTTTTTTAAATTGTGCTTTAGGTGAAAGTTCACAGCTCAAGTTAATTCTGCATTCAAAAAGTTATTCGCATGTTATTTTGTCACATTGGTTGTAATCCCCACAATGTGACAGCACACTCCTCCTTCCCTCCCCAGGTTTCCTGTGTCCATTCAACCAGTTCCTGTCCCTTCCTACCCTCTCATTCTGCCTCCAGACAGGAGCCGCCCATTTGGTCTCATATATCCTACTGAACCAAGAAGCACATTCCTCACGTGTATCATTCCTTGTCTTACAGTCCTGTCAAATCTTTGTCTGAAGAGTGGGCTTCAAGAATGGTTTCAATTCTGGGTTAACAGAGCGTCCGGGGGCTATAGTTTTGAGGGTTCCTCCAGCCTCCGTCAGACCATTAAGTCTGGTATTTCTATGTGAATTTGAATTCTGTTCTACGTTTTTTTCCTGCTCTGTCTGGGACTCCCTGTTGTGTTCCCTGTTAGGGCAGTTATTGGTTGTAGCCAGGCACCATCTAGTTCTTCTGGTCTCAGGCTGGTGGAGTCTCTGGTTCATTTGGTCCTTTAGTCCTTTGGGCTAGTATTTTCCTTGGGTCTTTGGTTTTCCTCATTCTCCTTTGCTCCAAGTGGGATAAGATCATTAGATGTGTCTTAGATGGCCACTCAAAAGCTTTGAGACTAGAAGATATTTTCTTATCTCGCAGCTTCTGGAAGCCCCAGGCATTCCTTGGCTTGTAAATGATCTTCACATGGTTGTCTTTCCTCTATCTGTCTCTCTGTGTCTCTTCTCTTCTTTTATAAGAACACCACGCAGGTGGAATTAGGACTGAACCTACTCTGGTATGACATCATGTTAACTTAATCTTAACATCCTTAAAGACTCTATTTTCAAACAAGGTCACTGTGATGGTTGATTTTATGTGTCAGCTTGGCTAGATTGTGATTCTTAGTGGTTTGGCCAGATACTGGACTGGTTGCGCTTCCATAGCATATTGTAATGTAATCACCCTCCATGATGTGATCTGATGTGATCGACCAGTCAGTTGAAAGGGGAATTTCACTGGGAGTGTGGCCTACCTCCAGAATATAAATGGATATAGTGGCAGAGCTATCTCTTTTGACCCTGCACTCTTCTTGTCTGTCGCCTGACCTACAGATCTTGGGACATAAGCCTGTAGAAGTCTTCACCCTGCAGCCTGACCTACGGATTGGGACCTGCCAGCTCCACAGTTGCATAAGCCAATCAATCTCTTGATGTAAATCTCTCGATCTCTTTCTCTATTTATATATGTTCACTCTCAGATGTTCTATTTTATGACTTATTGTTCAAAACACTGCCATATAGATTAAGTTTTCTGAACTAAATCGGGGGCTTGAGTTGCTTGAAAACATGGACCCAAAGGCTGCTAGCTTTGCAAAAGTTGATAGGCAGATTCAGGAAGCAATGAGATGTTACTGTGAAATATATGAAGAAAAAAGATAAGGACCATACACACAGCTCTCACAAATTTTTTGACTAGAAATGCTAGCCTCATTCCCAGCCATAATCTGGATGATCCAGGACCTTCCACAAGTGGAATTATTACCACAACTGACAAAATTTCCAATTCTTCTTTATTGTCAGAGTAAATGTTTATGATTTGTGTATTTATGTATGTATGCAGTTCTACCCTGTCCTATAGGGTCGCTATGAGTCGGAATCGATTCGATGGCACTGGGTTTGGTTTTTTTTTTTTGTTTTGTACGCATTAAAATATATCTGTAAGTTTAATGTAAGTAATGTTTCCAACCCCCAAAGACAAATAAAGATTGGATTTATAAAAATAATGGTAATAAAAGGCAATAACAAAACTAAAAAAAAATGAGGTATTCAACTTACATCAGAACCAACTTACAATGTAGCAGTTGGAATGAAACCCGATGGTAAATAGGGGACTACCTGTATATATGTGGACAGTCAGAGTCACAGGCACAGGGATTAGGACTTCAACCTATTTTGGATGGAAACACAATTCAATCCAGTTGATTACTTCACTATGAAAAGCATTATTTGATCTTTTTCCTTTGAATGTCCTCCAACGCAGAGCACACCTTGTGGTCACAGATGTCCCTCATCCCCTAGAGTTGTTATACATGGGAGATGGCTCTTAGATGGGGTTATGGGTTGAATTGTGTCCCCCCAAAATTTATGCTGAAGTTCTGCACCAAAGGCAGTAAGCAAGTGCCAAGGTGAGCAAATCCCAAATTTATCACTAACTGCCCGGCCAGGATGAACATGAATCCAATTCCCACATGGAAACAACAGATCCAGGCTTCACCTTCCCACATCTCCATGAGTCTCATCATCAGTCACTTCCATGGCACTTTCTCTCTCTGACCCTAATCACCCAGAGTTAGGTCAGGCTTCAGCTCCAGCCACCCTGAGTTAGGTAAAAATATCTCTGGCTACCTGGGGCCAGGTTATCAGGTACCAGCCATAGGCTCAGGAATCTGCACCACTCCCTGCACTTCAGACCTGCCCCGCCCCAGCCCTCTGGAAGGTCACAAGCTAGAAGGACTCTATCCTTCTTCATCAACTGTTTGTGCAGCCTTTTCCTGACCACCAGCCACTCAGAGCTGGATATAAGTTAGGACTTGGTTCTGCCATCCCCTGCTGGCCCATTGCCCCTGTGGGTTAGTTAATTCTCTATAAAACCAAAAACCAAACCCATTGCCATCGAGTCGATCCTGACTCATAGTGACCCTATATTAGCAGCTCACAAAATTCACAAAGACTATTTACATACAGCTACCCATGTATCATAACCAGAAAGGATACCAGTGAAAACATGCATCAGGCAAGGTCTGGGAAAGATCCCAGCACATGGCCTCCATGTCCCCCCAGAATGTACCACTCCCTCTTACATGCATGGATATTGATATTCTTGACAACCCAGGAAGCACCAAAGGGAAGCTCCAAGGTCCAGGGTCCTCTATAATAGTTACTGGGGCCTCAATGCATATGCATGATTGACTGAATTCTGCCACCTCCCTTCCTGAGGTTAGTTACCAGGTGATAAGTTGAGGACTTTCTACTCATTTTTACATGTTAAAGTGTTGCCTGGATGTTTTAGAAAAACAAAACACACCAGGTCTGCTGGAGAAATTCCAAAGGCTATTATTTTCCAGGAACCAGAAACAAAGGCCAAACTGAGTTCTTCATCCCATACAAGTCCTAGCCTGTGGTGGCCGTGAACATGACCTTGTTCAGTAACTGGAACTTCGAAGATGTTATCAGTAAAGTTACCATGAGGTCATACAAGAGTAGGGTGGGTTCTAACCCAGTATGAGTGGTGACTCTATAAAAGAGTGGAAGAGACAGAGAGACACAGAGGGAAGACAGCCACGTGAAGACGCAAGCAGAGATGGAATTACGCTACAGCTGGAAGTTGAAGAACCCCTGGGGCTACCAGAAGCTGAGAGAGACAAGAAGAGATATTCCCTAAAGCTTTCAGAGAGAACACGGCCCTACCAACACCCTGAATTCAAACTACTAGCCTTCAGAAGTGTGAGACAATAAATTTCTCTTGTTTAAAGCCATCCACTTTGTAGTCCTTCATTCCAGCAGCCTAGAAAACTGCTACAGATGGCTAGCTGGGTCTATCCATATGTCATTCCCAACATACTCTGGGATGACTCTAGGGGTTTCGGAGTTGCCACCAGGGTTGAATGTTTAGGCCAGAGGGTCTGTTCAACCCAGAAATGTCCCAGGCCAGACGATCTGGCGCCTCATTTAGGAAAAAGTCACATAGAAGTTACACAGTCAGATACACAGTTTTGAAAGTGTACTCTCCCCTTCCCAGAGGGGAAATTATAGAGGAAACACAAGGGAAGTACCTAGTTAGAGAATAAATAAGGCAGCTCCTGTTTGACAATGACCAATAGGACAGGGGCTTGGACTCTAGGCTCCTCTAAACTGGGGAGCAAATATGTGGCCATCTTGACACCGATGGATCTCCAGCACCTGCTTTTTCGTAGCTCACTCTGGTATCCCCACAGGTACCTAGGGCAAACTAGAACTAGTCTGATGACCTCAAAATCCTCAGCTTACTTCATTTTGGCCCTTTCAGAGGAAACTTGCCTACTTCAAGATATATTGAGACAGATCTGGGGTTCTGAGGTAAAATTAGCCCTTTTGTGAACAGAAGCTGTAAAAAAATTTCAAAGCAAACAAGATATGGCTTAGGCCAGACACAAGGAAACCAGTATCTCAACCTGAGGCTAAATTCTAAATGATAAGCAATCAGATTGCCCTTAACGTTTCCTCTTGGATTGTTTTTCAGGCAAACTAACTAAAACCAGAATCCCACACAGGCGCAGAAATGATTTGGTTGGCTGCTGGATGTCCCCATCCCAAAATGAGTCCTGTCTAGGAACCAAAACACTAGTGCCAAGGAACTAAAATCACTAGATTTACATCATCTATAGTATTTTTTTATATATATATAGTATTTGGACCCATTTCAGAAGCGAGAGGTCTACCAGCCACTTCCTGCCAAAAGCCTGACCCAACCCCTTTTTGAATATGCATGTTATTTCCCAGAAACCCAGTGAATATGTATAACTCCCCCTTTACTGCATGGTATAAAAGTTCTCCCAGCCCTTTGTTCTGGGAGACAGTACTTTGAGAGTGATCTCCCTGTCTCCTACTCCCTGTGAGTATTAAACTATGACTGCTTTAAATCCTCTTGACTCTTGGTTATTCTTAATGAGAGCACAAGCAGTGGGGAACCCATTGCGTTCATTAACAATATGATTTCCGTACTTGAATGCTATATCACGTTCAAATAAAGTTGTACGATGCCGGAGCCACAGCTGGCTCAGTTTCCATGCAATGATTGTGATTTTAGCCTCACGCAATTATGAGTAGCAGTACTTTTACCACTGCTTCGGGGACAGGGAGAGAGCGGTCGGAAGGCCCACTTCCCTGAAAAGTCCCCATAATTCTGGAAATTTATCTGACCTGCTTAAGAGGTTCTACTGACTCTATGGGTCAGTTAAATTCTATGAGTCAATTAAACCATTCAAAATACATGTATTGAAGGCCGACATTGCATTAGGCACTGTGCTAAATGCTGAAAATACAAACACAATAATCTGCTAGAGGAGATAGGCTTGCAGGAAACTAAACTCAATATGGTAAAATGTGCAATAATAAAAATATGTGTGAGGTACAGAAGCAGTCAAATTCTGTCCTTCAGTTAATTCTCCTTGGAAAGGTCAAAGGTGGGTTTTAAAGAACAGGTGACCCCTGAATAAGAGTTTTTGGAAGATGGATAAGAGTTCACCACCAAGGAAAAGATGAGACAGAGAAAGTTCCAGAAAGAGCACCACGGAGGCTCTTCCTGAAACAATATAACATATCTCAGGAACTGCAAGCATTTTGGTAAGGCTGGAGAATGAAATGTGAGTGAGGCTGATGTAGGATGAGGCTATGGAGAGAAGGGCACATCTGGAAGAGCTCTACACGCTCAGGTAAGCAGTTTGAACAGTATCCTGAAAGTCGTTAAAGGATTTTAAGCAGGCGTGTGACATACTCAGGCACACATTTTTGAAAGCGTGTTTTAGCAGCCCGGAGGTTGAAGGATGGGAGATATTGCTAGAGTATTAGTGAGGTTTGGTAAGGATGGAAAGGAGAGATTTTATGTGTGGGGAGATAGAGGGGTTTAGAAATGATTTCATATTTTTTGCTAGAATGACCGAGTAGAAGATGGTGTCACTCACCAAGGCCAGGAATATGAGAAGGGAGTAGATTATGGGACTATGAGTGAGGAATGTGAGTAATGTTTTGACTGTGCTCTGTTTGACGGTCAAGTGGAAATATCAGTAGTTGTCTGAATATATGAATGGCTTAGAACCACCATCGAGATTTGTGGAACAGATGTAGGAGTCATCAACGTATAAGCACCAAGGTTTTAGCTGCCAGTCATTGATTTGGGTCCTGAACGATGGTGATGCTGCCTCCATCTTTGACTCTGATGCACCTTCTTCATATTGTTGCTAGCTCTTAAGTTGCCTCATCAGCCCCTGCTTGATTTCTCAGTCCTTCTATTACTTACGGAACCAACCACCTGTATTAAATTCCTGCTGTTTTAGACACTTAGAGTACTTTTCTTTTTGCCTAGTTGGATCCAGACTGAGACAGCTCATTTGAGTTGAGCTCATAAACGTAAAGTGAGACCAATCAGATGGTGTGTGACTTTTCCCAGTGGCATTCAGCTCTTGCCCAGGTGCAGGCAAAGAGTAGGTGGACAGTTGGATTTAACTAGGGCTGACATTTTGCCAGGAACATTTGATGATGGGCAAAAGAGCTGAAGGTGATTTTAAGGATGAACCAAAGACTCTTGCCAGGAACATTTGATGATGGGCAAAAGAGCTGAAGGTGATTTTAAGGATGAACCAAAGACTCTTGGCTGGGTTAAGGGATAATTGCAATGCAAAGCCAGGAAAGTCAATGGGTTAGAAACCCACAAGTGGTTGATAATTTTTAGAGCACAGGTGCCACAGTGAGTGAGCAGCACAGGTATGTAAATGTATTTGGAGATTCAAACCAAATAATAAAAAAAAAAAACCCGTTGCCTATGAGTTGATTCTAACTCATAGTCACCCTACAGGACAGAGTAGAACTGCCCCATAGGGTTTCCAAGGAGCTGCTGGTGGATTCGAACTGCCGACATTTTGACTAGTAGCTTGAGCTCTTAACCAGTGCAGGCTACTGCACGGTCTTTCTCCTGTTCACACCTAGTTTCTAGAAAAGGAAAGTTGCACGTCTTGTTTCCATTTCCTCACTCCCGTTCATTCTCCGACCAGCCTGGATTCCATCACAATTCTGAAACATTTTCCTTTAAGGTGTCTAAAAACTACCTACTAAACATCTTGAGTTATGTTCTGTGCACACTTCATTCATTTCAACATGCATTGAACTAAGCATTGCATTTAGCCTACAGCCCAGTTTCCCCAAGGGTGTGTACTTAGAGCCTTACAGACAAAGAGATCTTGTCATCACTAATTGTTGCATCTCTTCCCCTGGTGGTGCACTGGTTCCCTACGGAGCAGTTCTACTCTGCACACATGTGGTCACCATGGGTGAGATTCTACTCCAGCCCAACTAACACCAGTGTGCTGAACCTACATTTTTCTTCTCAATTTTACATAGATCCGGCTGTAGTGGCATAACTGGAGAGGGAAAGGGGGAAGGGGAAGAAGGCCACATACTCAGCTTTGCAGCCCAAACGGGCGCTGGCTCGCACCGTGCCGAGCCCACCCTCCCCCGCCCCACTTTGCGGCCTGCGTTCCTGGGCTTCTGGGCTGGCCGTCCGGACGGAGGCAAGTGCTCAGCCTCAAACAAAGGGAATTGCCTGAGTCAGAAGCTCGCTACCTTGATCCTGGGTCATTTAGTCCTCTCCGAGGTTCGCTTAGTTTTTAAATATTCCAGTTTAGATAACTAAAGTTCCGTGGAGGGAGTCGTGGATTTTTTTCCTTCTGATTTATGCCATGATCAAAAGAAGCTTTAGAGTCTTTCCTGTTGTTATCGACGCACTGAGAGCAGCGCCGCCGCGCTGTGATCCCGCCGAAGGCCGGGGATTAGGGGAGATTGCGCTGGAGGGTTGAAGGATTGTTCGAAGCGTGAGTACCTGGCGTCTCTCGTTGCAAGCATATAATAGACCCAGAGTGGTGTCTCGCTCACGAATTCTCTCCCCTCCTTTCATTTCTAACCTTAGAGGGAGAACTGCATTAATTAGTTAAACAGTTCAGCTCAAAGGCTTCTTTTCAGCGGCAGCAGCTCACGTGGCCGCCCCTTTTATCTCTGGCAGGTCGCTGCTGCCAAGGGTGGGCGACGGAGGGCGGCCTTTGGAGGTAGCACACGTTTAAACAAGGCCAATTTCCAGCCTACTTTGCATTGCAAATAATTACAAGAGCATCCCAGATTGCTCCTTAGAATTGGGTGGAATAAAGACACTTGCAGGAAGATAATGGCTTGGTTTGTTTCCAGCCTTCTCCTCTTACAGCTAAAACCAACTTCTCCATCTTATCCTTAGGTTTGTGCAGAGTTTATATCATAAGAAAAATCTACTGGGTGAATAATTTAAAATAAGACCCATTAAATGTTTTGTTTTGTTTTTTAATTTAAAATTCTGCCTTTTAAATAGGTCTCTTAAAACTGTATGCACTGGGCTATGCTATTTTTATGCGTGCAGTTCAGGGCTCTTAGGCTTCCAAGCTCATCACTAAGGCCTCTTGCTTGCAGAGAGCTGCATGGGGTAAACCTGGTCTTAGCACTTCTGTCTCTGGCCAGGTGGTTGCCAAGCACACTGTAAGCACTCGCTAAATAATTTCCTTGATAAATTATTTATGGTCTGGTTGCATGACTCTTGGACTCTAATTCACACTCTAAAATGTGGGTTTGGCCATTTTATAGGTTTTTTTCCCCCACAAATGGGCCTTTTCCCCATATTCATTGCATTATTAGCAGTTCAGCCAAAAAGTGTTACCATGTGCTCAATGATACTCTTCTCTGATTAATTTAGCTTTTTTTTTTAATTAAATTAATACTCATAAATATTATCAAGAGGGCCAATCTTACATTCTTTTGAAAACAATTCTCAAATCCTAAAGCATGGTTAAGGAAGCATAGCTTTTTGTCTCTGGAGCTCAGAAATATTTTCTTATGGGCGAAATGAAAGATTGCAAGAGGCCAAACTAGAGTGGAAGAAAGGGATTCTAGGGCATTTCATTCATTCTTTCACCCACACATTGATGCAGGCATTTGTCGGACGGACAATCTAGGGAAACACATATGCAAATCATTACAATGTAAAGTGATAATGATGGACATTTTCATAGCTTTTTACTTACTAAATGTCACCATTTGGCTGGGTCAGGAGTATCTTACATACCTGACGAGCTGTAGCAGACATTGGTAGTCAGACAGCCCATCTTAAGCATCAGAGCTGCGGCCCTGGCAGCCTCACCCCGTGTCCTGGGCAGAAGCAGGTCCAGCTCAGCAGAGGTGCTGTAGCAGCGGTGTGTGGTGGCCAGGACTGTACACCCAGGAGCTAAACTCCACGCCAGGCCCCTTGCCTGGGTTTCCATGAACAGCTGCCTCCTTACCATTCTAAAGGGGGGAAAAAAAGGGCAGGTTATCTAAAAGGTCATTAGGCAAATGCCTGTTTGTCTTTTGGAATAGTTCAACCCTGACCAGTGCGGTCTGCTCAGTCACCAACTCCGTGGAAGAAATCCTACCACACCAGACAAAGGGGATGGGAAGAAAGCCAGCCCTCTGGCAAGACTCCTAGTGCTCAGAGGGTGGAGGAACCCCCCAGTCAGAGGGACCAAGCCTTGGAGTAAATTCACATGTCCTGTCTTTTGAGGGCAATTCAACTTGGGCAAGTATCTTGGGAGTAGCCCTGTTGGTGGTTTGCAGTCAGAAAAGACCTGGCTTAAGCTGGCCAGAGGTCTACCATGGGCTTATCTTAACCAAAGCCACTTCTGTTCCAAGCAGAATGTTATCAGCTTTTCAGAAAACCGTTCAAGATAATCAGCTCCAGCCGCCCTCCCTCGTTGCTTGTCCTGGTCTATTTTCCCAGGACGGAGATGAAACTCTCAGCAGCTGAGAGGGAGGGAGTTCTGAACAAGCCAGTTATCTCCACCCCATCATGCTCCATCCTCCTTCCACCACCCTGAAGTACTCACCTTCTAGAATACAGTGTCCTTCATCTCTGCCACCTCTAATATGGTTCTGTAGGATATGGTGAGGTGTTTGTTGGGTTGTGGTTACAAAGAGAAGCAGGAAGATTCTTGCAAATGGGGGACAACACACACTTGACTGTATGAGGAGGTCCCCCCACCCCATGCTGCACCTGCCTCGCCCCCAAACTGTCTCATTCCTTGTAGCAATGGCTCTCAAATGCCTCAAACGTGCTTCTGAAGCACCCAGAGAGCTCGTCAAACACAGTTTCTGCTTCAGTAGGTCTGGGGTGGGGCTTGAGGATTACATTTCTAATTAGGTTCTAGGTGAGACCCTGCTGGTTGGCAGACCACACTTGGAGAGCCACTTTGGCTCATTGTTTGCACTGACTGTCTTAACCCTCTGAGGCTCCTGGAGGTTCTGGAGGCCCTAGTGCACCATCATGTAATGGGCCATTTCCAGTGCTGAAGGGGAAGCCTTCTCTTCCACAATCCTCTCTCTCTCTCCTTTTTATTATTTGCTTCTTCTTTACTCTCTGACCTTATTCATCCCTTTCCTTCCCTCTCCTTTCACCCCTAGGTCTTCCAATCAGCCTTTCCCTTTAAAAAAAAAAAAAAAGGAGCCTGCTACTCCTTTAAGGTAGAGGGTCAGCAAAAAAGGGGAAGACCCTCAACGAGGTGGATTGACACAGTGGCTGTAACAATGGGCTCAAGCGTAACGATTGTGAGGATGGCACAGGACTGGGCAGTGTTTTGCTCTGTTGTACATAGAGTTGCTATGAGTTGGAACTGACTCGATGGCACCTAACAACAATTCTTTTAAGGAGTCCTGGTGGCACAGTGGTTAAGTGCTGATTTGCTAAACGAAAGGTCCGTGGTTTGAACCCACCAGCCACTCCATGGGAGAAAGACGTGGTAGTCTGCTTCCGTAAAGATTACGGCCTTGGAAACCCAGTGTGGCAGTTCTACTCTGACCTGTATAGGGTTGCTGTGAGTCAGGATCGGCTCCACGGCAGTGAGTTTGGTTTTGACTACTCCTTTGTTGTTGTTAGCTGCCCTCGAGTCAACTCCCAACTCATGGCAATCTCACGCACAAAGGAAGAAAACACTGACCGGTGCAGCACCATCCCCATGATCGTTTTCAGATTTTATTGTGATGCTAAGGGTTTTCATGGGCTGATTTTTGGACGTAGATCGCCAGGCCTTTCCTCCTAGTCTATGTTAGTCTGGAAGCTCCATTGCAACCTGTTGGGCATTGTGGCAACATGCAAGCCTCCACTGACAAATGGGTGTTGGCTGCACATGAGGTGCATTGGCTGGGAATCGAACCCAGGTCTCCCACATGGAAGGTGAGAATTCTATTGCTGAACCACTAATGATCTCTGCTGCTTCTCTGGGTAGCACTTAATCTTCTCCATCTTTGAGGCTGTAGTTGCTTTTGCTGGTTTTTAAGGGCTAAATCTTTCTTGGAGCCTCCTCAGCACTTCGCCTCCTTGGGAAGGGAGGTGGGGTTTCCCTCATACTCCCTGGTTACCTAGCAACTTGTCTCCTTCTCTAACAAGTTGCTGCCCCTGCAGGGATGCCGGCTGATGTGCACACAACAAAAGGAAAGTGACACGTCGCTCCAGGCACCCCCCTTAGAAGGCCTCCCTGTTCGTTAGCACTGTCATGATTGGCTCTCTACAGGCAGGTCCTCCTGGTGCCCCCTCCCTGAGTAAGCCAGCTGCAGGCCCCTCCTCTGGTAGGTATGTGGGGGCGGGGGGGTGGGAATCTCAGATGTAATCCCTAGTTACATCCAGCCCATCGCTTTTGTAATAGCAGCCACAATAGTCTTTTCATTGTCCTCTCAGAGTCAGTGGGCTGTGTGGAGAACCATATCCATATTTGTGCACCTGTTTTCTGTTTTGTTATTACATCCTTTCCTTTAGATTTTGAAATGAAGCCTGCCTTTCTTTTCTCCTGCAAAAGCCTTTATGACCTTTACACGTTTCAAGCTTCCCCATCACGGCCATTCTTTGTTCCTTCTCTATGCATTCATGTGTTGTCTGCTTTAGGCCCGAGATTGGTAACAGACTTTACTATAGAAGCCTTAGATGCCCTGGGTAGGACTTGCATGATGGAAAGGATGTATAGTCAAACCCACTTCCTGGACTGAGGAGGGAAGATTTCTCAATCTGAAGGTCTCTAATCTTGAAAGAGACAGTAGAATGGAAAAGGAGGAGGGGAAACAGAGGGTGAAAAAAATGAATTCTACTCTAAAAAAAAAAAGGCATTCATAGAAGTAACACTTATAAATGGAAAACAATGGCAAATTACCCAGATGTTCAACAGTTGAATGGCCAGACCAGTTGGTATAGTGTCTTAGTCATCAGTGCTGCTGTAACAGAAATACCACAAATGGGTGGCTTCAACAAAAAGAAAGTTATTCTCTCACAGCCTGTCACAAGCTAGAAGTCCAAATTCAGGGTGCCAGCTCTATGCCAAGGATTTCTTTCTCTGTCAGCTGTAGCAGGAAGGTTCTTGTCATCAACCTTCCCCTGGTCTAGGAGTTTCTCAGTGCAGGGACCCTGGGTCCACAAGATGCTCTTCCCTTCTGGCTCTTCATTCTTGGTGGTAGGAGGTCCCTCTCTGCTCTGCTCGATTCTCTCTTTTTATATCTCAAAACAGATTGACTCAAGATGCAAACTAATTCTGTAAATTGAGTCTTGCCTCATTAACATAACTGCCTCTAATCTTGCCTCATTAACATCATGTTGTTGTTTTGTGCCGTCAAGTCAGTTCCGGCTCATAGCTACCCTATAGGACAGAGTAAAACTGCCCCCATAGGGTTTCCAAGGAGCGCCTGGTGGATTCGAACTGCTTACCTTTTGGTTAGCAGCCAAGTTCTTGACCGTTGCGCTGTCAGGGCTCCATTACCATCATAGAGGTTAGGACTTACAGCACATGGGATAATCATATCAGATCACAAAATGGTAGACAACCAGACAATACTGGGAATCATGACCTAGCCAAGTCAACACGTATCTAGGGAGACAGAATTCAATCCATGACATAGTAACACAACAAAGTATTATTAGGTCCATTTTATAAATGGTAGGCCATTTACAAGGAGCATTTGGAAACCGGAAAGGGCAGCTCTGCTCTGTCTTATAGGATCACTGTGAGTTGGAATCGACTAGACAGCAATGGGTAGGCCATTTATATGGTAGGTCCATTTATATGACCACATCAGTCATAGTCTTTTGCAGCAGATTTGCTCAATGCACTGGGAAAATTTGCTGTAAAAAACCACTTTAAAGTGTTAAAAAGCAAATATGTCACCTTGAGGACTAAAGCGTGTGTCATGGATTGAATTGTGTCCCCAAAGTATCTGTCAACCTGGCTAGGTCCTGCTGCTTTTGTATGATTGTATGATTGTTTACCATTTTATCTTCTGATGTGGTTTCCCTATGTCTTGTAAATCCTGTCACCATGATGTAATAAGATGGATTAGTGGCAGTTATATTGGTGAGGTCTACAAGATTAAGTGGTATCTTAAGCCACTACATATAAAAGAAATGAGCAGAGAGACATGGGAACCTCATACCACGAAGAACGCAGTGCTAGAAGCAGGGTGCGACCATTGGACCCGAGGTTCCTGCGCTGAGGTGTTCCCAGACCAAGGGAAGACCAGTGTCCCACAAGGACCTTCCTCCAGAACTGACAGAGAGAGAAAGCCTTCCCCTGGAGCTGGCGCCCTGAACTCGGGCTTCTAGCCTACTGGACTGTGAGAGAATAAACTTCTCTTTGTTTATAGCCATTCTCTTGTGGTATTTCTGTTATAGCAGCACTAGATGACCGAGGTGGTGCACCTGACACAAGCCATGATATTTTCAATCCTTTTACATGCATTGGAAAGCTGGGCAATGAATGCGGAAGACTGAAGAATAATTGACGTATTTGAATTATGGTGTTGGCGAAAAATATTACTATATAATGAGCTGCCAGAAGAATGAACAAATCTGTCTTGGAAGAAGTACAGCCAGAATGCTCCTTAGGAGTGAGGGTCACGAGACTTTGAACATGTTATTAGGAGAGGCCAGTCCCTGGAGAAGGATATTGTCCTTTGGCAAAGGTGTAGTGAGGGATGGCAGAAGGGGACACTTGCCCCCTGGCGGCAAGTCAGAAGAGGAAGACCCTCGATCAGATGCGTTGGCACAGTGGGTGCAACAATGGGTGCAAACACAGCAATGCCTGTGAAGATGGAGGAGGACCAGGCAATGTTTTGTTCTGTTGTACATAGGGTCACTATGAGTCAGAACCAATTCGATCGATAACACCTAGGAAGTTATTTCCCAGAACTAACAGGGAGTGGGGAGTTGGGAGGTGTGGAAGAAAGGAAAGCAGGGAGAGGAGGAGGAAGACCACATACTTCAGTGGTGATGGGATCATTGAGACAGCTCAATGTATAGCCTGGCAAGAAGAGTAGGTGGTCTCATTCTAAGATGTCACTTGTCGCTCTGGAGAAGGCTTCCTTCTACAGCCAACTTAACAGCTGGTCTGTTAGCTCCACCTTTTGGAGCTGAGAAATGTCCCACTACTGACTGTCCTAAGAGAAGGGCACTTTCATTAACTATGAGTTAATTATATGTCTTAGTGTGAAATTTGTTATTTATGTTTGTTTTGTTAGAATTTTTTCCTTTAGGATTGTTTGTTGACCACAGGTTTTAATGGGGGGGAAAGGAAGTGGAAGCGTGGAGAGTGGAGCAGTACTGGTGCTGAAGAGGGGACGTATGCAAGGAAGAGCCACAGTGAACAGGGACATGGCAGAGCAATGAGACAAACTCATTCATGTATATTCGTTTCTTAGGGCTGCATAACAAGGGACCATGAATTGGGTGGCTTAAAACAACAGAAATTTATTCTCTCACAGGTCTCGAGGCTAGAAGTCTGAAATCAAGGTGCTGGCAGGGCTACGCTCCCTCAGAGGGCTCTAGGAAAGAAGCCGTCCTTGCCTCTTCTGGCTTCTGGTGGTTGCTGACAGTCCTTGGCTTGTAGATACATCACTCTGTCTTCACATGCCTTCTCCCCTGTGTCTTCTTATAAGGACACCACATACTACCAGATTTAGGGCTCACCCTAATCCAGCATGACCTCATCTTAACCTGATAACATCTGCAAAAACCCTGTTCCCAAATAAGGTCATGTTTAGACATTCTGGGTGGCAGTGAAGTTTGGGGGGACATTATTCAACTCAGTTCATCTACCTAACCCACCTCAAGCAGAGGACTAGTCATGGGTGTGTTCTAGCAGCCAGTGGAGCCCCAGCATGTGCTCTCAGAAGCCAGCTGGGAGAGGAAGAAATAGGGAAGCAAGGCATGTTCTTCATTTTAGAAACTCTTGGACCTCAGGGAAAAGAGCACTCCTTGTATTCAGGCCTGATCTTGTAATGTCTACCTTGGGGCCACTCTCGTTACCAGGTTAACCCACAGTCACGGAAGCCTATTAAAACTTGAAAGAATCTCTTTTTCTTCAGACAGAAAAGAATCATGGTATAACAGTCCTTCTTAAGAAAAAGAAATTGTAATTTAACCACTGTGTTCCATTTATCCAATAAACACTAATTGAACTCCTGTTAGGTACCATGTAACAAATGCTCAGCCTCTACAACATGGAATACAGAGCGATAATTCAGATCCTAGACCCTGAAAGACTGCTGGGGCTCAAATCCTGGCTCTACCACTTCCTGTCTGTGTGGTCTTGGGCAAATTACTTAATCCTTCTGAGCCTCTTTCTTCACCTGCAAAAAGGAGAAATAATAAAGTGTTGTGAGAATTAAATGAGTCAACACATGAAAAGTGCTTAAAAGAGTGCCAAGCACAGAGCAAGTACTATATAAATATCTGCTGCTATATGCTAGGCAATGTGTGATGGGAATACAAAGATAACACAACACAACCTTTGCTCATCTGATGGCCTTTCATGCACAGTACTTCCTTTAATCTCCCAAACCAGCCCATGAGTAAGCATTGCTGTCTTAGGCTGGGCTCTCTAGAGAAGTAAAATGAGTAAAGCATATAAATATACATATATAGAGAGAGATTTACACAAAGGAAATGGCTCACGCGATTGTAGAGGCTGGAACGTCCCAAGTCTGTGGATCATGATAGAGGCTTCTCCCAATTCACGTAGCTGCAGGGGCTGGGAACCCAAGATTGTCAGGTTGGAGAGCAGGACTTTTGCTCACAGGCTGTGAAGATCAACGAATCCCAAGATCAGCAGGTAAGCTGCTAGCTCAAGTCCCAAGACCTGGAGGTCAGACGAGTAGGAGACAGCTGCAGGATCCAGAGAGGGCAAAAACCAGAATGTCCACTTATATTTGGATGCTTATATTTGGAACATCCACTTATATGTGCCCGAGGAAACCCCATTTTATCTGATGGGCTACTCACAGCAGATCCCATCATGGGGGTTATCACATATAAACACTGAGAATCATGACCCATCCAAGTTGACACACAATCTTAACCATCACAATTACTGATCTGAGGCCCAGGCAGACTGATTTATCTGGTTGAGATCAGACAGATAATAAACAACAGGTGTGATTTAGAACTAGTTCTTCTGAGTTTAAGTCCAGGACTCTTTGCTCAACAGCATACTGCCTTCCTAGTTTCCTAGGAGGCCAAGTCTTAGTTCAACCCATGAAGCAGAAAGCTCTACCACCAATGACATTATAGAGATATTTTCTTTACTGCAGTACTAGTTAGGATGCTTGGGGTAGCAAGTAACAGGAAGTCCTGACTCAATTTGGCTTACACATTAAAGAAAATTAACTATCACCCATTTAAAAAAGTCTCAATCTCCAGAGTTGGTTGATTTGGTGGTTTTTAATGACATCATGAAGCACTGAGTTTATTCCATCTCTCTGTTTTGCCTTCCTCAATGTGTTGGTTCTGTGCCAGGGTCACAAGATGGCTGCCACTCTTCCAGGAGTTCTATGCAGACACAACAGTTCCCAAAAGAACGCCTTCTCCAGAAGCCTCCCAGGAGACCCTCCCTCATGTCTTATTAGATCAGAAGGCCATCCGTACACCAGTTACTGGAGAGGAAAATGGGATTACCATGATTGGCTCAGCAAGATCATGATTTACCCCTGGATGGAAAATAGGGTCACCTTCACTGAGCATATGGTCACATGAAGGAGGGTGGGCCCAACCACAAAATCCAGACTCCCACTGTTGGTTGCAAAAGCAATCCGCAGTGTCTGTTACAGGTGGTTCATCAAGCAGCATTACCTTACCGGCTAAGAGAGTCCTCATCTCAATTTGGAAGAAAAATCCAAAATTAAAGCAGCCTGCAGGTAAAATGATGATGTTTGCCTCACTGGAGTGATCATGTTTTTACAGTTTTGCCCAAACTCTTTTAATTTTGAGAGCCTAGTTGGAAACCCTGGTGGCGTAGTGGTTAAGAGCTATGGCTGTTAGCCAAAAGGGTCAGCAGTTCGAATCCACCAAGTGCTGATTGGAAACCCTATGGGGCAGTTCTACTCTGTCCTATAGGGTCCTTACGAGCAGGAATCTACTTGACGGAAATGGGTTTGGTTCTTTTTTTTTGGTTTAGTTGGGGTTATCTAAACTTCCAAGTTGTCCCAACCAGTTCCAAATCTCTGACAATGTTATTTGAGGCTGTTTATTTTGAGGAAGTGCTTTTTTTTTTTTTTTAAATTCACTAAGAGGTGGGGAGAATGTAGTTAAATATGCAAAGGGATGTGTAGCAATCAAAGGACAATGTTACCCTTCCTAAGAGACAGAATTTTATGGGGTTCCAGGATCTTTTTTGTATCTGATTGTTGAGGTCTTGACAGCTTTTCAACTGAGGAATACGGTCATGTCTGCTAAACTAATTGTAGCTGTTCACTCCACTATACAATTTTACAACATTTCAGCTTCAAATAGAATGGCTTCAATAAACATAAAGCAGACGGACACATCCCAGATTTCTGCAGTTTATTTTACACCAAGAAATTACTTTTAGAGATTTCCAGACACATGCTATAAATGAAAATTCACCAGGAAGTTTCTTGCACTTCCTCTGGATCTGACCTATATTTTAAAAATATATATATGAGTGGGCTATAACCAGGAACTTCTCCTTCTCTTGCTGCTTTTATTCACACTTTGCTTTCCAAAGATTTTTTTCTCCTCCGTGACTCTAATGGCCCTTGAGTCACTTTAAAGTTTAAACAGCCCTAAGTGAAATGGTAAATGTTATCACTGAGTGTTGTGGATTGAATTGTGTCCCCCCAAAATACGTGCTGTAAATCCTAACCTCTATACCTGTGGCTATAATCCCATTTGGGCACGGGTTTTCTGTGTTATGTTAATGAGGCAATATTAGTGTTAGGTGTGTTTTAAATCAATCTCTTTTGAAATATAAAAGCAGATTAAGCAAGCAGCAAGCAAGCAGAGATGGGGGAAGACAGATGCCCTGCCACATGACTGCCAAGGAACCTTAGGAATAGAACCTGAAAAGAAAAGGACATTTGCCCAGAGTGGACAAAGAGAGAGAGACTTCCCCTAGAGCAGGCACCCTGAATTCAAACTTCTAGCCTCCTAAACTGTGCAAAAACAAATTTCTGTTCCATTAAGCAACCCACTTGTGGTATTTTTGTTGCAGCAGGACTAGATAATCAAGACAATGGGGATGGCCAACTCGTATAGCTTTAGACTACTTACATCCATCAGATTAACCAGAAAAGCCAGAGCTCCGTGCCCCAAGCATGGAATAGAGGAAACGCACGGCTTTTCATCCACACAACCTTAGATATTTTTTAAGTGAGCAGTTACTTGGTGGCTGTATCTCTCCCAGGTCATATGCCACCCACCTATTTGTGTGGTGATGAATTAGATCCGAATGTTTACCATCAATAATTTTTAAGAGAATGGTGCTGTATAAACACAGGACCTTGTTATAGCAAGGTAAGGCTCATAATATAGCAGCTTAAAAATATATATATAGCAGCTTACCTATACTTTATTGTACTCTAGGCTGCAATATGAACACAGAGTATCCCCACACCTCATCTATCGGCCATCGTAAGAGCTCTGAAACTGTGAACATGAGTCTGGTATTGTTCCTAGATAGATGTCTGTGGGTGTGGGCCTGGTAAAATATGTACTTCATAGAAGACTTTCTTTCCATTTCCATTACCCAGTGACTTCCACTAGGTAGCTGGATAAGGTGCTCACACCACACCACAGCAACTTCTGCCCTGCAGGAAAAACACCAGGAGGCATGGCGGAGGGGGAAGCCCCATTACGTAGTAAATGTGTAAATTCAGTTTAAGGAACCTGACAGGGGACAGCAACTCCATGCAGAGAGTGAGGAGTTGATATCTGGCATTTCAGTCTTTAGCAAGGATTTTAAAACTCATGTCAGGCAGGTAATATAAATTGTCAGGTGGTTAATGGGAGACAATGGGGACAGGTGAGGACTGTGGTCAGTAGGACAGTATAAACCATGCCTGAGGGCATTCAAAATCAAAAAATTTTAAAAACATGGTCTGTCCAAACAAAAGGTGTCTTCTGGTTGCTCTCCAAAACCAAACCAAACCCAGTGCCGTCGAGTCGATTCTGACTCGTAGCGACCCTATAGGACTGAGTAGAACTGCCCCATAGAGTTTCCAAGGAGCACCTGGCGGATTTGGACTGCTGACCCTTTGGTTAGTAGCCGTAGCACTTAACCACTAAGCCACCAGGGCTTCCCCTGGTTGCTATACATGATCTAATACAGAAGAACAGTTAAGAAGATAGTTATTTTTTAAGGTGTTAGAAGTTTCTGTTTAAAAGTCTGGGTGGTACAGTTAACGCCCTCAGCTGCTAAGTTTAAGGTTCGTGGTTCAGGCCACCCAGAGGCCTGGTGATCTAATTCTGAAAAACCAGCCACTGATAACCCTATGGAGCACAATTCTTTAGCACACAAGGGGTCGCCTTGTGTCAGAATCAACCGAACGGCAACCAGTGTTTATTTAGCCTTGGTGTCCTTCAAATGAGGTATAAAGTGCTGCTTTTGCTAAAACCCTTGCTTTATCTTGGGTTAAATGAGACATTGCATATGAACCTTCTCACACAGTTGTCATCACATGACAACAACAGCAGTGATAATAATAGCCAACATTCTTATAGCCCTTACCATGTGCCAGGCACTCTTCTAATAATTCTTCATATATTAGCTCATTTAATACCCAAAACGGCTCCATGAAGTGGATACTATTATTCCATCTTATTGGTAAGGAAACAAAGGAAACAGAGTAGCACTGCTAGGAAGTGTTGGAGGATGGTTTCGAACCAGGATATGTGCTCATTCGATGTTTCTGTACTAAACTCAGTATGATTTGAGCATCAGTGGGATTTAAATAAATGGCTTATTCATGATCTGAAGATCATATTTGCCCCAACTCAATCACTTACTTGATTTAAAGCTTGGATTCAAACTTTTCTTTAAAACACTTTGCACAGTAAGAGACTCGTTTTCTATCTAAATCGGATGCATACGTACATGATATGATACTCATCTTCAGAATGTATAATGCATTCGGTATTTCCTGTTCTATACCAATTTTTAAATGCTAGTCACAAAAATTAAAAGGATGTCTGAAATTAAAAAAAAAAAACAACACTAATAAAAGGATCTTTTCTCAGCCTGGGTGGGTATATGCTCAAACGTTGATTGACATAGATAGACATAAAAGAATTCTTTATGAAAATTATTGCCACTGCCTTGATTTTTATGTCCCAAAGGTAGGTACTAGCACACCAGCAAAAAGAGTGGCTCAGTGTCACTCTTTGCAAGCACAAATGCCTTTCACAATTGCCATAGTCAACCAGCAATGAGTGCATATATGGCACTGAAGCTAAATGTCTTGTCCCTGCAACATGATCTTACATTACTGTCCTCAATTCCAACTCTATGAAGGCCCTGGTGGCGCAACAGTTAAGTGCTCAGCTGCCAACAAAAGATTGTTGGTTTAAACCAAGGGTTCTGCAGGAGAAAGAACTGACAATCTACTTCTGTAAAGATTACAGCCAAAAATCCCCATGGGGCAGCTCTACTGTGCCACCTGGGGTCTCTAGAATCCCTGGGTGGTGCTATGGCTAATGGCTCCCTGCTAACCCAGAGGCTGGTGGTTCAAGTCTACCCAGAAGCACCTCAAATCAGCCATTGAAAACCCTGTGGAGAGTTGTTCTACTCTGACACATGTGGGGTCACCAAGAGTCGGAGTCGACTCAATGGCATCTAAATCAACTGAATAAAGGGAATTCGTTTTTCCTTCTTCCTGGCTTTCTTTCATCAGTTAATTTGACAAATATCCTGTATATACTGAGCATTGCCAGTCAGGCATATCCCCTGCCCTCATGGAGCTTAGAATCCAAAGAAGGAATGAAGCAAACTGGATGCTCAGCCCAGACATTTGTATGTAGATGCCAGTGTGTTTCCTTTTTATGTAATAGTTAACATACCAAAATATTTCTCAAAAAGTAGTTCAATAAATATTTTATGTCAAGATACCAGCCATCTAAAGTGAAAATAAAAGACAAAATCCCCCCAAAAAATAGTTCTCATGTATTATCCTATTTTCACTGGAAGATTTTTGCATGACAACCAAGGCTAGAGAAAAAACACGTTTGGTTTTATTTTTCAGTGGCTTTGCTTCCAGTTCTTCAAGTCAGTCACCCATGGTTGTTTATTTTGCCCCTTAGTTTTATGAATGTCCTTTACATTGCGTCAACATATGTACATAAATCAGCTGGATTAAGGGGAAAAAAAAAAATCTCTGCTTTCACCTAATATCCAAATAATTGAGGCCTAGCTGTATATTATTAATAACTTAATAATATAAGTTTGAGTCCTCTGCTTAGTGAAAATACAACATCACCGTATAGATAGCAAATGAAAACTAAACCAAACCCATTGCTGTCAAGTCGATTCTGACTCATAGCGACCCTATAGGACAGAGTTGAACTGCACCATAGACTTTCCAAGGAGTGCCTGGTGGATTTGAACTGCCAACCTTTTGGTTAGCAGCCGTAGCACTTAACCACTACGCCACCAGGGTTTCCCCATGTGCCCCTGCACCCCAGTTTCCTCAATAATTAAATAATGATACCTGGCTCCCAAGGATACTCTAAGAATTAGACAGGATAATATTTCCAATCCAGCACATAGTAAGTCCTCAACAGTGTTAACTATTAGTGTGTGCCTGCCATCTTCACACGCCTTATCTTATTTTAATGGAGGATCCTCACATTGTAATAGGTAGTTCCCCCCAAGCATCTTACCAGGGCTGTTGGCCAATCTGAGCATAACCCTCCGTTTGGGGTTCTTTGTTAACACAGGAATAATCAATGAATTGTCTTAGAAACATACTGAATTTTACTGGAAAATAGAAGGTACTGACTTTTCTCCAAATCTGCAAAAAATTAATTCATCAGTCATTTCTCCTATATCCTATAACCTTAAAACAGGGGTTCCAAGGTGAAATTCCTGCAGGGACCAACAGAAATAGGACTGTGAATACACCCACTGCCGTCAAGTGGATTCCGACTCATAGCGACCCGATAGGACAGAGTAGAACTGCCCCATAGAGTTTCCAAGGAGCACCTGGAGATTTGAACTGCCAACCTTTTGGTTAGCAGCCATAGTACTTAACCACTACTCCACCAGGGTTTCCTTGTGAATACAAAGATAGTTTTTTCTAGAATAAAAATAAATTGGTTAAGAGCTCATTCCAGGAACGTTGCCTTTTCAAGCCTCTGCTGAGACAACGGATGAGGAAATCATATGTACCCAGCCATTTTCCACTATAGATGGGCCAGTACCGAGAGGACCAAACTCTAAGTACAGTCACCAACTAAGAGCATGCTCATTTTTAGCGGCTAAGTAAAATGTAAAGATTGTAATTGCTGGCCAATGTTTTCAAGTGTTGGAAATTTTCTTTTCTGTTGCCTAGATTTAAAATGGCACATTAAACAGCCCAATTTCAGAGTTACCAGATAAATAACCTGCTCCAATCCTTGAATATTAACATATAAAATATGAATGTGAGCTATTGTTCCGGTGTTTCACTCCAGCCTCTGTGTCTGTTTACCGAGCATTGGCCGCGCGGAGCATGTGGACAGGCAGACAGACAGTCTTGTGCTCCCCTGAGAGTGTGGATTAGTGTGGGTTTTCCAGAGGTCAGTGCTGGGAAAATACAATTAAAAACAAAATCTCCTGCCAATGCAGAAAACCTCTTCACAAAAACAGAAGAGGAAACACATTTTGTTATCGAATAAGCATTAAATCCGAATGTGATGTGTAAGATAGGCAATTGATTCACTACGAGATTGCAAAGACAGAAAGAAACCTCACCCTGTTACACAGCCAAGCAGATACAAGCAAGCTCTGCAGATAAACAACAACTAGTCCTCGAGTAAGAGGGCTGGGCAGCACCGTTTGCCACAGTGTCGCTGTCGTTGTTAGCTGCTGTCGCGTCAGCTCCTACGTATGGTGATCCCATGTACAACAGGACAGAACGTTGCCTGGTCCTGTACCATCTTCACGAGTGCTAGAGTCCATTGTTGCGGCCGCTGCGTATTTTGAGCACCTTCCAACCTAGGGGCTCATCGTCCAGCACTCTATTGGACAATGTTCTGTTGTGATCCACAGGGTTTTCATTGGTTAATTTTTGAAAGTGGATAGCCAGACCTTCCTTCCTAGTCTATTTTAGTCTGGAAACTCCACTGAAACCTGTCCGCCACAGGTGATCCTGCTCGTATTTGAAATACTGGTGGCATAGATTCTAGCATCAGAGCAACACCTAAGTCACCACAGAATGACAAACTGACAGAGGGAGTTCATCCTAGACCTACCAGGTAATTGGGGTGACCATCCGTGTTTGCTAATTGCCTTTATCCAAAGGAAAAATAAAGCTTTTTGTATCTTACCAATGTCACAAAACAATTTGTGTATAAATTTTTGAATGAAAAACTAATTTGTGCTGTAAACTCTTGCCTAAAGCACAATAAAATTAAAAAATAAATATATAGGACTTTTCTTATCTTTATGACAGGAGGTGAGTTTGCAACTTGGAGCCTGGCTGCCCGCTGACCTTAGGCCTCTAAGCCCCCCTCCTCCCAAGATAACTGGGAGTTAGGGGAGTTATCTTCCCTGATGATTACATTTCAAAGAAATGGCCCCAAGTCCTTGAGAAAAACTTCCCTGTGTTGTAAAGTTTTTACATACAAGATTTACATACATCTCAATGGGACACAGACGGAATTTATAATTACAAGTTTTCTAAAGAAAATGCTCAAGAAAAGGGAGTAGAGAGTTTCTTTCCCCTTTTTCCCCAGGGAATTTTTTCTTTTCTGATTTGTATTTACCCTGACATCAGTGTATGAAAAAAGATGTACACACTTTGACCCAGAAATTCTATGTCTAAAATTTATTCTAGACACATTATCTGAGATAGGTTCAATGAATTATACACAAGAATGGCCACTGGAACATTGCTTATTTTAAGAAAAAAATGGAGATAAACTCATGTCCCAAAATTGAAGACTACATAGAATTGTGGACCATATGTAAGACTATAGAAGAAAAAATAGACTAGGGGCTGAAAAACTATAACCCATAAGCCAAATCGAGCCTATCTACTGTTTTTATAAATAAAGTTTTATTAGAACGTAGTCATGTCATTTCACATATACATTGTAGTCGCTTTTGATACAACAGCAGAGTTTAGTAGTTGTGACAGAAACCATATGTATTAGTTTCCCATTGCTGCTATAATAAATTATCACAAACTTAGTGCCTTAACCAATATAAATATATTCTTTTACAGTTCTGGAGGGCAGAAGTCCTAAAATTAAGGTATAGTATCAAGAGGCCTGCACTCTTTCTGGAGGCTCTAGGGAAGAATCCATTTCCTTGTCTGTTCTAGCATCATCTCAAGGTCCTTAACGCAATTACATTTAAAAACTCTCTTTTGCCATATGAAGTAACACTTTCTCGGGTCCCGGTGACTAGGGCGTAGATATCTTTGGGGAGGCGAGGCTTGCTCAGCTTGTTGTTTTGTTGTTAGTTGCCATGGAGTTGGCTCTGACTCATGCCAACCTTATACATAAGGAAAAGAAACACTGCCCAGTCCTGTGCCGTCCTCACAACTGTTATTATGTTTGAGCCCATTTTGTAGCCACCACGTTAATCCATCTCTTGAAGGGTTTCCCTCATTTTTTGCTATCGCTTCACTTTATCAAACATGGTATCCTTCTCTGGCGATTGGTCTTTCCTGTTGATGTGTCCAAAGTAAGCAAGACAAAGTCTCAATTCTTGCTCCTAAGGAGCATTTTGGACAATTCAGCCTACCACACTGTATAATCCACCAAGCCTAGAATATTTACTATCTAGCTGTCTTTTTAGCTGTCTTAGTTTCCTAGTGGTGCTGTAAGAAAAAATAACCCAAGTGGGTGGCTTTAAAGAACATAAATTTATTTTCTCACAGTTTTAGAGGCTAGAAGTCCAAATCAAGGCTTTGGCTCCAGGAAAAGTTTCTTCTGCCTTGGTAGTCCTGGGAGTTTCTTGAAGCTCCTCAGCATTCCTTGGCATTCCTTGGCAATCCTCTGCTTTCCTTGGCTTTGCTTGACATTGCTTAGCATCTGTTTTCCCCTTGTGTGTGTGTCTGTGTCTATTCCGCTCTTTTTATAACTCAGAGGTGATTAGGTTTTGGACCCACTCTACTCTGGTATGACATTATCAACGTAACAAAAGAAAAATACTATTTCCAAACACGTTCATATCTACAGATACAGGGGTTAGAATTTCAACACATATATTTGGGGGACACAATTCAACCCATAACATGGCCCTTTACAGAAAAAATTGCCAATCCTTGCTTTAGATTCTAGGACTGAGGGATCAATGTGAGTGGCACATGGCCTGTGGGAAGAACTGCTCTGCCACATAAATCCAGGATGGCTGCCCTCTAAACCAGTTCTAATGCAAGGAATCTGTAGGTTCAGTCCTCTTTAGAAATATTTAACCATAATTAACCATGAAAAAACTGAAAAATGCACATAGTAATAGAATCTAGATTTCCGAAACATAAGCAGGATCCTTTCTTGGCTAAATGGCGTCTTTTTTCTTGATTTTAACACCCTTATTTTCTCCCCAGTAATATCTGCAGACACAGTTAATAGCTTAACCAATATTGTCATAGATTGAATTGTATCCCCCCAAAATATCTGTCTACTTGGCTGGGTATATGATTCCTGGTACTGTATGATTGTATACCGTTATGTCATCTGATGTGATTTCCTTATGCGTTGTGAATCCTATCACCAGGCTGTAATGAGATGGATTACTGACACTTATATTAATGGGATCTACAAGATTTGATAGTGTCTTAAGGCAGTCTCTCTTGAGATATAAACAGAAGAGTGAGCAGAGAGATATGGTGACCTCATACCAACCTCAAAGCTGCACCAGAAGTAGAGCGCGTCCTTTGGACCCTGAGGTTCTGCGTTGAGAAACTCCTAGACCAAGGGAAGATTGATGACAAGGGCTTTCCTCCAGAACCACAGGGAGAGAAAGCCTTCCCCTGGTGCTCGTGCCCTGAATTTGGACTTGTAGCATACTAGACTGTGACAGAATAAATTTCTCTTTATTAAAGCTATCCACTTGTGGTATTTCTGTTATAGCAGCACTAGATGACTAAGACAGAATTTGGTACTAGGAGTAGGGTGCTGCTCTAATAGATACCTAAAATGTGGAATGGCTTTGAAAATGTGGATAGAAGACTCAGAAGGAAGTGAGGAGAACTGTTAACACTGGAGACTGCACAGATGGTGAGAAGCAGCAGCAGAGAACCCGCAGCAGCAGAACCAGGAGACCAGTGCGAGAAGATAATGGAGCCCACCCACAGAGCAAGAGAGCTGAGTGCCCGTGTGCAGGAGGCTTCCTGGCAGGGCGGAATGCCTCTGGGCACTTATCGGTGAAGCTAGGCTTGCAGGCTCACAGAGCAGGAAAGCTGAGTGCCTTCCGGCCGAACTTTACTGGCAGAGTGGGTGCCTCCAGGCACTTATCAATACAGCCACAGAGCTTTGGAACACTTACCCCAGCAGTGCAGATGTGGGCATGAGGCCCAAGGGTCTAAGAGGCCAAGGAAGTAGAAACTGAAGAGACAAGGAACACTGGAAGCTGAGCAGTCTCAGCCTCAAAAAGTATGGCCACAACCTCTGGGGTTTCAAAGGGTGGAGCCATGGAGCCTGGCATTTCTAAAGGTGGGATCACCACTCAGAGGGACTAGGAGAACGGCACATCTAAAGTCTGGCATTTCTAAAGGTAGAACCACCGCTCAGAGGGACTAGGAGAACGGCGCATCTGAAGTCTGGCATTTCTAAAGGTGGGATCACCGCTCAGAGGGACTAGGAGAATGGCGCACCTGAAGCTGAGGGAGCAGAGCCGCTGTCCCACTGGGCCTGGAGGGTGAAGCTGAAGCCCAGGGCCAGGCGTTCTCCACTCAGCATCTGGAGAGTATGGCCAACACCTGGAGTCTGGAGGGCAGGGCCATTGTGTAAAAGATCTCAGAGAGCAGAGGATTATTTTCAAGCCTTGAGGGCTAATGTAATGTGTTCTGCTGACTTGCTTGGTGCCTGTTTTGTCTTCTTTCCCTGCAATTTCTCCCATTTGTAATGGAAATGTCTAGCTTCTGCCTGTTCTGCCATTGTACTTCAGAAGCAGATAACTTCTATTCTAGATTTCACAGTTAAGGAAGAATTTTTGGATTTTGGACTTGGAGCTGATTTGAGACAGAAATATTCTTTGACGGTTACCAGGCATGGGGTGAGGAATAACTTACTAGATAGTTGTTCTTAGGTGCCATCCAGTAGGTTCCAACTCATAGCAGCCTTATGTACAGCAGAACGAAACACAGCCCAATCCTGTGCCATAGTAGATAGGAAAAAAAATCCGTTGCCATCGAGTCAATTCTGACTCATAGCGCCTATAGGACAGAGTAGAACTACCCCACAGGGTTTCCAAGGAGCGCCTCGTGGATTCAATCTGCCGACATTTTAGTTAGCAGCCGCAGCTCTTAACCACTATACCATCAGGGTTTCCATAGTAGAAACATGTTAATTCTGGTGATGGGAAAGGCAGTATACAATAGAAGTGAAGTCAGCACAATGTAACCAAGGTAAATGAAGATACTGAGAGTGACACAAGAATAAAGGACAGCTATTTTTATGATAAATGCTATAACATATACGATTGTGCAACAATGGTAACAAGCAAAAAAATGTATGAGTGGTTCCATATGTAGATATGTGTGTTATATGGGTGTGGAAAGGCGTATGGGTGTACACGAATGTGCATATATAGGTACAATTGTGGGCATATGTATATACATGTTTGTATGTGAATATATATTCATATACATAATAAAGCACATAGTGGGCACAGTTATGGGTACTCCCTAGACATATCCAAACACCTCGTGGGATTGATTTACTGGGTTTGAAGGCTCAGGACTAAAGTCTCAGGGGACATCTAGGTCAATTGGCATAACATAGTTTACAACGTTCTACATCCTAATTTGGTGAGTAATGTCTGGGGTCTTAAAAGCTTTCGAGCGGCCGTCTAAGATACAACTATTGTTCTCTTTCCCTCTGGAGCAAAGGAGAGTGAAGGAACCCAAAGGCTCAAGGAAGAAATTAGTCTACAGGACTAATGGCCCACCCGAACCACAGCCTCTTCTAACCTGAGACAAGAAGAACTGGATGGTGACCAGCTATCCCTACCGACTGCTCTGACCAGGGACACAATCGAAGGTCCTGGTTAGAATGGGAGAAAAATGTAGAACAAAACTCAAATTCATTAAAAAAAAAAAAAAATCAGACTTACTGGACTGACAGAGACTAAAGGAACCCCGGAGACTCTTGCCCTAAGAAAAGCTTTTAACCTAGAACTTAAGCCAGTCTCTCAGGTCACTTTTCACTCAGATAATAGATTGGCCTATAAAATAAACAGTGACACTTGAGAGGAATGTGCACCTTTAAGCAATCAACTATACAAGCCCAAACAGCCAACATCTACCCAAAAGTAAAGATGAGAAGGCAAGGAGCGGCAGGAAAGCTGGATGGATGAGGCAGGCAAGGTGGAAATGGTGAGAGTGACACATGACCGGTATGTAACCAATGTCATGAACCGTTTGTGTATGAACTGTAGAACTGGGAATCTAATTTGTTGTGTAAACTTTCACCTAAACACGATTAAATATTTAAAAAAAGAAAAGAAAAGAATACTGTTAAGAAGACAAAATTGATTCTAAGCAGCCAAAAATCCCAAATCCCTGTTGATTGCCATCCAGTAAAAAAGTGAAAAAGTGCATTCTTGGAAGGAAAGGGTTTCCCACACCTCACTATGTAGGTTTGCCATTAAGTGTGTATCTGTGCTCCTTTTCTTTTTCCCTCTTAGTTTTGGCCGTTCTCTGCTTCACTTCTTCCTAAACCTTTCATCACCCTCTTTATTCTCCCTATGCATGTCTATCTCCTCTCCCAGCAGCCTCCCACCATCCTTTCTCTCTCTCTGTCTCGCACACATACTAGCCCTACATTACAGCAGTAGCCAGGTCATTGTTGTTCTTGTGTGTCATTGAGTTAATTTCGACTCATAGTGACCCTGTAGGACAGAGAGAAGAACTGCCCCATAGAGTTTCCTGGGCTGTAATCTTTATGGAGGCACCACCAGGTCTTTTCTCCCTCTGAGCAGCTGGTAGGTTCATATGCATGTGAAAGCTGAGCAATGAATAAGGAAGACCGAAGATTTGGTGCCTTTGAATTATGGCGTTGGTGAATAATATTGAATTATATACCATGGGCTGCCAGAAGAACAAGCAAATCTGTCTTAAAAGAAGTATAGCCAGAACGTTCCTGAGAAGCTAGGATGTTGAGACTTGGTCTCAAGTACTTTAGACATGTTATTAGGAGGGACCAGTCCCTGGAGAAGGACGTCATGCTTGGTAAAGTAGAGGGTCATCGAATAAAAGAAAGACCCTCAATGAGGGGATTGACCCAATGGCTGCAACAATGGGTGCAAACATAGCGACTATTGTGAGGATGGCCCAGGACTGGGCAGTGTTTCATTCTGTTACACATGGGGTCACTATGAGTTGGAACCAACTCGATGGCGTCCAACACCAACAAAGTCTGACAATGCTCAGGCCTGTTACCTGAGTTCCATATAGCCAGCTGACCACTGGGCCCCTCCCTTTGGATCTATTTCTACAAACCCCTCAAATGCGTGTCGAAAGAAAAATCTGCTCAATTGATCAATTAGAGTTTTATTGAGGGAGAAAATTTTTCTTCAACCAGAAGCACCCCTCTGAAGAGATAAGATCATCACATTACAATTTTGATCAGCTTATATTTACTACAAACTGTTGAGGAGTTCCCAAAAGGAAAATTTAAAATGATTACTAAATGAATAATTTCTTTCATCCAGATCAGCACAAAGTTGGTTCCTATGAGGCAGAGGTTAAAGATGTCCCAAATGTCCAACTTTTCCAAACTGCTGTACCACTTCATCATCTCTAACATCAATACTCCTTCTTCCATCAGAATTCTCCTTCCCGTCTTTGGGTTCCCTAACTTTTTTTTTTTTTTGAATTTTTTATTGCATGTTTTTTTAATTATTGTATGTTATTTTGACTCGACGGCACTGAGTTTAGTTGAAGGTTTACAAGCAAACTAGCTTCTCAAACAGTATACATATTGTTTTATGACAGTGGTTAACAACCTCATGACATGTCAACACTCTCCCTTCTCAACCTTGGATTCCCTGTTACCAGCTTTCCTGTTCCCTCCTGCCTTCTAGTCCTTACCCCCGGGCTGGTGTGCCCTTTTAATCTCATCTTGTTTTATGGGCGTGTCTAATCTTTGGCTGGAGGGTAAACCTTGGGAAGGGTTCCCTAACTTGATACGACATCTCACAGAACTCACGAACCATATAAAAGAAATGATTCAGGAGGTTGTCGAAGCTGGCAAATCCCAAATCTTTGGGTCAGGTATAGGCTTCTCCCGACCCACGTGGCTGCAGGGGCTGATGAATCCAAACTGGCAGGTCAGACCACAAGCTGATGGCTTTACAAAGCTGTGGAACCTGGCAAATCATGTCAGACAGTAGACCCCAGGCCCATGAAACTGTGGAGGCTGGTGAATCCCAGAATCGGCTGATCAGACAGCAGGCCTCTGGGTCAAGTCCTAAGAATTGGAGGTAAATCTATTATGAACAGAACACAGGGTACAGATGCAGAGAGAGAGAGCCAGGTCATCTACACATTTATCTTAGATGCAGTCCACACCCCAGGGAAGGGCTTATCTTGAGTAAGGGTGGGACTCGAGTCAAGCCCTCCTACAAGGCTGTGACCTAATACACTCCCCACACCAATTCTGCCTCATCAACATGTAGAGGTCAGGATTCCCAACAGGTAAAATAGAGAACAACCATACAATATTGGGAATCATGGCCTAGCCAAGTTGACACATAACCCCAACCATCACAGTTTCCATATACCTTATTTGCATAGTCCCACACAATCATCGTGTGTGAGTCACAAAGACCAAGGCTGTTGTTGTTGTCAGGTGCTGTGAAGTCAGTTCTGACCCATAGCGACCCTATGTACAACAAAACGAAGCACTGCTTGGTCCTGCACCATCCTCATAATTGTTGTTATGCTTAAGTCCATTGTTTCAGCCACTGTGTCAATCCGTCTCATTGAAGGCCTTCCTCTATTTCACCGACCCTCTGCTTTACCATGCATAATGTCCTTCTCCAGGGACTGATCCCTCCTGACAACTTGACCAAAGTATGTGAGATATAGTCTTGCTATCCTTGCTTTGAAGGAGTATTCTGGTTGTACTTCCTCCAAGACAGATTTGTTCATTCCTTTGGCAGTCTATGGTATATCCAATATTCATCAACATCACAATTCAAAGGCATCAATTTTTCCGTCTTCCTTATTCATTTTCCAGCTTGTACATGCATATGAGGTGACTGAAAACACCATGGCTTGGGTCAGGCTCACCTTAGTCCTTGAGGTGACATCTTTGCTTTTCAACACTTTAAAGAGGTCTTTTGCAGCAGATTTGCCCAATGCAATGTGTCTTTTGATTTTTTGACTGCTGCTTCCATGGGCATTGATTGTGGATCCAAGTAAAATGAAATCTTGACAACCTCAAACTTTTCTCTGTTTATCATGATGTTGCTTATTGGTCCAGTTGTGAGGATTTTTGTTTTCTTTGTGTTGAGGTGTAATCCATACTGAAGGCTGTGGTCTTTGATCTTCATCAGTAAGTGCTTCAAGTCCTCTTCACTTTCAGCAAGCAAGGTTGTGTCATCTGCATAATGCAGGTTGTTAATGAGTCTTCCTCCAATCCCGATGCCCTGTTCTTCTTCATATAGTCCAGCTTCTCGGATTATTTGCTCAGCATTCAGGATGAGTAAGTATGGTGAAAGGACACAACCCTGACACACACCTTTCCTGACTTTAAACCATACAGTATCCCCTTGTTCTATTTGAACGACTGCCCTTGATCTATATACAGGTTCCTCATGAGCACAATTAAGTGTTTCTAGAATTTCCATTCTTCTCAATGTTTTCCATAATTTGTTATGATCCACACAGTTGAATGCCTTTGCATAGTCAAAAAAAAAAAAAAACCACAGGCAAACATCTTTCTGGTATTGTCTGCTTTAAGCCAGGATCCATCTGATATCGGCAATGACATCCCTGGTTCTGAGTCCTCTTCTGAATCTGGATTGAATTTCTGGCAGTTCTCTGTCTAAATACGGCTGTAGCCATTTTTTAATGATCTTCAGCAAAATTTTACTTGTGTGGTATTAATGATATTGTTTGATAATTTCCACATGCAACTGGATCACCTTTCTTGGGAATAGGCATAAATATAGATGTTTTCCAGTTGGTTGGCAAGGTAGCTGTCTTCCAAATTTCTTGGCATAGACCAGCGAGTACTTCCAGAGCTGCAATCATTTGTTGAAACATCTCAACTGATATTCTATCAATTCCCGGAGCCCTTTTTTTTGCCAATATATTCAGTGCAGCTTGGACTTCTGTCAGTAGCATTGGTTCCTGCTCATAGGGTACTTCATATGGGAAATATGGCCTTGGTGATAGAAATGATGCCAGAGATCGCATGACAGAATTTTTCAAGACCAACAACTTCTTTATTGTGAATACCTTTTTTCAACATAAACAACAACTATACACGTGGACCTCACCAGATGGAATATACAGGAATCAAATCAACTACATTTTTGGAAAGAGATGATGGAAAAGCTCATAATCATCTGTCAGAACAAGGCCAGGGGCCAACTGCAGAACAGACTATCAATTGCTCATATGCTGTTCAAGTTGAAACCGAAGAAAATTAGAACAAGTTGATGAGAGCCAAAATACAACCTTGAGTATATTCCACCTGAAATCAGAGACCATCTCAAGAATAGATTTGACACATTGAACACTAGTGACTGGAGACCAGATGAGTTGTGGAATGACATCATACATGAGGAAAGCAAGAGGTCATCAGAAAAGACAGGAAAGAAAGAAAAGACCAAAATAGATGTCAGAAGAGACTCTGAAACTTGCTCTTGAACATCAAGTAGCTGAAACGAAATGAAGAAATTATGAAGTAGAAGAGTTGAACAGAAGATTTCAAAGGGCATCTCGAGAAGACAAAGTGAAGTATTATGACGACATGGGCAAAGACCTGGAGGTAGAAAACCAAAAGGGAAGAACACCCTCAGTATTTCTCAAGCTGAAAGAACTGAAGAAAAAATTCAAGCCTCAAGTTGCAACATCGAAGGATTTTATGGGGAAGATATTAAACAACTTAGGAAGCATCAAAAGATGAAAGGAACACACAGAGTCACTGTACCAAAAAGAATCGGTCAACATTCAACCATTTCAGGAGGTACCACATGGCAGGAACCCATGGTACTGAAGACCATGGCTAGAAGGCCCATATTAAGTAACTCATTACACTGCCGTTGTCATTGACTTAATCAGCAGAAGGTGGGCTATCTAAAAGTGGATTGGTTTATTAATTTTGTGTAGCTGGATTCCATAGGTCAGTTATGGCTAATCTAATTTTTTGCAATTGAGTACTTTCTAACTTTGCTATTTTAAAATTTTTAGCAGAAGCAAGAGGCCATCTAAGATGCATTATCTGGTCTCAACCCACCTAGAGCAAAGGAGAATAAAGAACACCAAAGACACGAGGTAATTATGAGCCCAAGAGACAGAAAGGGCCACATAAACCAGAGACTACATCAGCCTGAGACCAGATGAACTAGATGGTGCCTGGCTACAACCGATGACCGCCCTGACAGAGAACACAACAGAGAACCTCTGAGGGAGCAGGAGAGCAGTGGGATGCAGACCCCAAATTCTCGTAAAAAGACCAGACTTAGTGGTCTGACTGAGACTAGAAGGACCCCGGTGGTCATGGTCCCCAGACCTTCTGTTAGCCCAAGACAAGAACCATTCCCCAAACCAACTCTTCAGACAGGGATTGGACTGGACAATGGAATAGAAAATGATGCTGGTGAAGAATGAGCTCCTTAGATCAAGTAGACACAGGAGACTATGCTGGCATCCCCTATTTGGAGGGGAGATGAGAGAGCAGAGGGGGTCAGAAGTTGGTGGAGTGGATACAAAAAGAGAGTGGAGAGAAGGAGTGTGCTGTCTCACTAGGGGGAGAGCGATTAGGGGTATATAGCAAGGTGTATATAAATTTTTGTATGAGAGACTGATTTGATCTGTAAACTTTCAGTCAAAGTACAACAAAAAAAAATTTTTTTTAATTTTTTTAGCAGAACTCTTCCCAAAACAAAACCAAAACCCATTGCCATCAAGCCAATTCCGACTCACAGCAACCCTACAGGTCGGAGTAGAACTGCCCCACAGGGTTTCCAAGGAGCAGCTGGTGAATTTGAACTGCTGACCTTTTGGTTAGCCGCTGGGCTCTTAACCACTGTGCCACCAAAACTCTTCCCAGAACTGTGTTTATCAGGAGTTTTCAGTTTCTGCAAAGGGTTAAATCTTTATCAAAGTTTCTGGGAAGTGTTGAGCCTGGGGTCAAACAGCTACCTTTCTGAAAAGTTCTCAGTTTCTTTTAACAGTAATCATGTCCCAAAGGGAACATCCTTTGTCCTTCCTACCTTCCTAAACCTACTCTTTTTCCAGGTTCCCCTGCTCATAATAACGACCCCAATATTTACCCTGTTGCTCAAGCCAGGAACTCAGGAGTTATTCTTGAAGCTTCCCTCTCCCAAATCCTCATATCCCATCATAGTCTTTCAATTTTCCACTCTAAATATTTGTCCATCAACTTACTTTTCTCCCTCCTTTTTATCAACTGCCAACCTGACACAAAGAGTCCTTGTCTATTCCTGAGTCAGAATACATGCAAAAGACAAACTTTATCTTCAGCAAGCTTTATTTTGCTTGAGTCAAGCAAAAGGAGTCAGGGGGGATCTAAGCCTCTCCAAAAGACTGACTCGAAAAGGGAAGTAAGGCTAGGGCTAATATGGGTTCGGTGGAGACAACAGAGTAATCGATATTTAGTGGGCTTCTTTTAAGGGATGGGTACTTCTCAGAATGGTGGTGTACGTTAATTAGGTTGCGCATCCATCTGGAATCTAAGATGGAACCCGCTGATATTCAAGATGGAGTCCTCTCGGCAGCCCTTGGCATCACTTATTATGGGACATGGAGCAAGCGCACTTGATCTTCTGCACTACATCCGAGAGCTAAGGAAGGTCAAACAGCACTCAGACTTTGCTCCTCCTCACATATGGAGCCTGCAAAGGAGGAGGGGACTAGAAATACACTAAAAAGGACATAGTAATTCACGGGCTGCCCCAGTGCTATCTCTTGTTGACAGGGTGGGTTCCCGTTTACCCAACTTCTAGATGGTAATCTTTTAAAAAGCTCTTTTGTTCCACCAGCACAATTAATCATATCTGTCTCATGATAGGGTGTGGTTCCTGTTTACCCAACTTCTAGGTGATAATCTTTTAAAAGCTCTTTTGTTCAGCCACTGGCACAGTTAACTCTATCTGTCTCTTCCTCACTGCCCCATTTGGTCCTGGCCACCAGCCCTTGCTTAGATTATAGCAAAATTCTCTTAATTGGTCCCCCTGGTTCCCAACTGCCTTGTGCACACTGCTTTGAATGAGCTAAAATATTAATCTGACTGTGTTCCGCCTCCCTCCCTTTCTTCTAAAACAATTTAAGACTTAAGATAAAACACAGACCCCCAAACAGGCCTCACAAGCTCTGCATGATCTGGTCCCACTGACCTAAGCCCCAGGCTCACTCCTCTGCACGCTGCCCTTTGAACTCCAAAACTCACTTCCTGGCCTTCCCTGTGCTCCTTCCTCTCTCGGAGACCTTCTTCCAGCATTCCTCCCTCCTCTTCTCCACCCCCAGCAACTTACCTGTTGTTGTCATTGGGTGCCATTGAGTCTATTTCCACTCATAGCAACCTCATGCGACAGAGTAGAACTGCCCCATAGGGTTGTCTAGGTTGTGATCTTTAGGAAGCAGATCACTAGGTCTTTCTCCCGTGGAGCCTCTGGGTGGGTTTGAACTACCAGCCTTTCAGGTAGCTCCCCAGTACTTAACCATTTTGACACTGGGGGTTTTTGTCTAACTCTTACTTATCTTTTAAGTCTCAGTTTTGATGTCACTTCCTCTGGAAATTTCCTGTCGTGTGTTGAATGGTGGCCCTCGAAAACCCACTCTGTGTCCTAATCCCCAGAAATCATGACTATTGCTTTATATGGCAAAAGACTGTGTTACGGGCTTCACTGCAGAGTTCTACCAAACTTTCAGAGAAGAGTTAACACCACTACTACTAAAGGTATTTCAAAGCATAGAAAATGATGGAATCCTACCTAACTCACTCTATGAAGCCACCATCTCCCTGATACCAAAACCAGGTAAAGACACCACAAAAAAAGAAAATTACAGACCTATATCCCTCATGAACATAGATGCAAAAATCCTCAACAAAATTCTAGCCAATAGAATTCAACAACACATCAAAAAAATAATCCACCACAACCAAGTGAGATTTATACCAGGTATGCAAGGCTGGTTTAATATTAGAAAAACCATTAATGTAATCCACCATATAAATAAAACAAAAGACAAAAAACACATGGTCTTATCAATTGATGCAGAAAAGGCATTTGACAAAGTCCAACACTCATTCATGATAAAAACTCTCAGCAAAATAGGAATAGAAGGAAAATTCCTCAACATAATAAAGGGCATCTATACAAAGCCAACAGTCAACATCATTCTAAATGGAGAGAGCCTGAAAGCATTTCCCTTGAGAACGGGAACCAGACAAGGATGTCCTTTATCACCGCTCTTATTCAACATTGTGCTAGAGGTCCTAGCCAGAGCAATTAGGCTAGACAAAGAAATAAAGGGCATCCGGATTGGCAAGGAAGAAGTAAAATTATCTCTATTTGCAGATGACATGATCTTATACACAGAAAACCCTAAGGAATCCTCCAGAAAACTACTGAAACTAATAGAAGAGTTCGGCAGAGTCTCAGGTTACAAGATAAACATACAAAAATCACTTGGATTCCTCTACATCAACAAAAAGAACATCGAAGAGGAAATAACCAAATCAATACCATTCACAGTAGCCCCCAAGAAGATAAAATACTTAGGAATAAACCTTACCAAAGATGTAAAAGACCTATACAAAGAAAATTACGAAGTACTAGTGCAAGAAACTAAAAGGGACCTACATAAGTGGAAAAACACACCTTGCTCATGGATAGGAAGACTTAACATAGTAAAAACGTCTATTCTACCAAAATCCATCTATACATACAATGCACTTCCGATCGAAATTCCAATGACGTTTTTAAAGTGATGGAGAAACAAATCACCAACTTCATATGGAAGGGAAAGAAGCCCTGGATAAGTAAAGCATTACTGAAAAAGAAGAAGAAAGTGGAAGGCCTCACTCTACCTGATTTTAGAACCTATTATACAGCCACAGTAGTCAAAACAGCCTGGTACTGGTACAACAACAGACACATAGACCAATGGAACAGAATTGAGAACCCAGGTATAAATCCATCCACATATGAGCAGCTGATATTTGACAAAGGCCCAGTGTCAGTTGATTGGGGAAAACATAGTCTTTTTAACAAATGGTGCTGGCATAACTGGATATCCATTTGCAAAAAAATGAAACAGGACCCATACCTCACACCATGCACAAAAACTAACTCCAAGTGGATCAAAGACCTAAACATAAAGGCTAAAACGATAAAGATCATGGAAGAAAAAATAGGGACAACGTTAGGAGCCCTAACACAACGCATAAACAGAATACAAAACATTACTAAAAATGATGAAGAGAAACCAGATAACCGGGAGCTCCTAAAAATCAAACACCTATGCTCATCTAAAGACTTCACCAAAAGAGTAAAAAGACCACCTACAGATTGGGAAAAAAATTTCAGCTATGACATCTCTGACCAGCGCCTGATCTCTAAAATCTATATGATTCTGTTAAAACTCAACCACAAAAAGACAAACAACCCAATCAAAAAGTGGGCAGAGGATATGAACACGCACTTCGCTAAAGAAGATATTCAGGCCACTAACAGATACAGGAGAAAATGCTCTCGATCATTAGCCATTAGAGAAATGCAAATTAAAACTACGATGAGATTCCATCTCACTCCAACAACAACAAAAAAAAGGCTGGCATTAATCCAAAAAACACAAAATAATAAATGTTGGAGGGGCTGTGGAGAGATTGGAACTCTCATACACTGCTGGTGGGAATGTCAAATGGTACAACCACTTTGGAAATCTATCTGGCGTTTTCTTAAAAAGTTAGAAATAGAACTACCATACAACCCAGAAATCCCACTCCTCGGAATGTACCCTAGAGAAATAAGAGCCTTTACACGAACAGATATATGCACACCCATGGTTATTGCAGCTCTGTTTACAATAGCAAAAAGCTGGAAGCAAGTAAGGTGTCCATCAATAGATGAATGGTTAAATAAATTATGTTATATTCACACAATGGAATACTACGCATCGATAAAGAAAAGTGACGAATCTGTGAAACATTTCATAACATGGAGGAACCTGGAAGGCATTATGCTGAGTGAAATTACTCAGATGCAAAAGGACAAATACTGTGTAAGACCACTATTATAAGATCTTGAGAAATAGTATAAACTGAGAAGAACACATTCTTTTGTGGTTACGAGAGGGGGGAGGGAGGGAGGGTGGGAGAGGGTTTTTTACTGATTGGTTAGTAGATAAGAACTACTTTAGGTGAAGGGAAGGACAATACTCAATACATGGAAGGTCAGCTCAACTGGACTGGACCAAAAGCAAAGAAGTTTCCGGGATAAACTGAATGCTTCCAAGGTCAGTGGAGCAAGGCGGGGGGGTTTGGGGACTATGGCTTAAGGGGACTTCTAAGTCAATTGGCATAATAAACTCTATTATGAAAACATTCTGCATCCCACTTTGAAGTGTGGCGTCTGGGGTCTTAAATGCTAACAAGCGGCCATCTAAGTCGCATCAATTGGTCTCAACCCATCCGGATCAAAGGATAATGAAGAACACCAAGGTCACACGATAACTATGAGCCCAAGACAGAAAGGGCCACATGAACTAGAGACTTACATCATCCTGAGACCAGAAGAACTAGGTGGTGCCCCGCAACATCCGATGACTGCCCTGACAGGGAGCATAACAGAGAACCCCTGAGGGAGCAGGAGATCAGTGGGATGCAGACCCCAAATTCTCATAAAAAGACCAGACTTAATGGTCTGACTGAGACTAGAAGAATCCTGGCGGTCATGGTCCCCAAACCTTCTGTTGGTCCAGGACAGGAACCATTCCCGAAGACAACTCATCAGACATGGAAGGGACTGGACAACGGGCTGGAGAGAGATGCTGATGAAGAGTGAGCTACTTGTATCAGGTGGACACTTGAGACTGTATTGACATCTCCTGTCTGGAGGGGAGATGGGAGAGTAGAGAGGGTTAGAAACTGGCAAAACAGTCATGAAAGGAGAGACTGGAAGAAGAGAGCGGGCTGACTCATTAAGGGGAGAGTAAATGGGAGTATGTAGTAAGGTGTATATAAGCTTATATGTGACAGACTGACTTGATTTGTAAACTTTCACTTAAAGCACAATAAAAATTATTTAAAAAAAAAAAAAAGACTGTGTTATGGATTGAACTGTGTTGCCCAAAAATCCATGTTGAAGTCGTAACCTCTAGTGCCTGTGAATGTCACCTTGCTTGGAAATAGGATCATTGAGGATGTGATCAGTTAAATTAACATGAGGTCATACCAGATTAGGGTGAGCCCTAATCCACCATAATGGTGTCCTATCAAACAGGAGGCGAGACACAGAGAGAGAAAGGGAAAACAGGATGTGACCATGGCACTATGCTGCATCTGTACGCCAAGAAGCACCTGGGACCATCAGAAGCTGGGAGATAAAAAGGGCCTCCCCTTAGTGACTTTGGAGAGAACGTGGCAATGCTGACACCCTGATTTGGGACTCCTAACCTTTAGAACTGTGAGACAATACGTTACTGTTCCCACAAACCACCCAATTTATGGGGTTTTGTTGTGGCAGCTCTGGGAAACAAACATGGTGTGAATACATTAAGGATCTGGAGAGGAGGAATTTATCCTGGATGATCCAGGTGGGTCCTAAATGCAATCACATGTATCCTTATAAAATGGACACACCAAGAAGAGGAGAAGGCAATGTGTCCATGGAGGTGATTAGAGCTATGCAGCTACACGCCAAGCCTTGTCTAGAGCCCTCAGAAGGAGCATGGCCCTGCCAATACCTTGATTTCAACTCTGGCCTCCAGAACTGGAGAGAATAAACTTCTGTTGTTTAAAGCCACCCACTCTGTGGTAATTAAGTTATAGCAGCCACAGGAAACTAAGAGCTTGGCTGCTAACCAAAAGGTTGGCAGTTTGAATCCACCAGCCTCTCCTTGGAAACCCTATGGGGCAGTTCTACTCTGTCCTATAGGGTCGCTATGAGTTGGAATAGAGTAGGCTGCAATAGGTTTTGGTTTCGTTGACATCATAGGTAAGGTTAGGTGCCCTGCTCACTGTTCCCAAAGCCCCCATACTGCCCTTTCATAAAACACATCACACTCGATTGTAAGCATTTGTTTAAATCAGGCTTCCGCTCTAGACTGCAAATTCATGAGGGCAGGAACTTTGCCTTTCTGGCCCACCCTGCTTCCCCAGGGCTTGGCACATAGTAGCTGCTCAATGAATTAATGCATGAGCTGGTATTGAGTATTTCTTGGCTGGAAGAGTTGTTAAATTATAGACTGGGCTATGGAAAAAAAAAATCTAGCGGATTTCTTCCTTATAGGAGATGTTCACAGTCCTCTGAAATAACTGGGTGAGATCTTGTCTAAAGACCACAGGAATGACCTTTTGAGTTTTTTTTCCCTAATTCCCAACGGTGTGACCCTGTGGTTTACAACTTTTCTATCAACTTGAGCTTTGGTGCCCTCTGGTGACAGGAATTAATTGTCTCTTGCTCGAAGCCTGTCAAGATCGACACCAATCTAGTTCCTTGCTGCCCTGTGGGATTTTCTCATTATGGATAGATTGAATTTCCAGTTAAAAGAAATCTACTGAAATTGTGTACTTAACCATGAAGTCGGCGAAAATTTACATAAAGCATGCAGCGCCGGAAGACTACAGATGTCTTTTTAATGGTGTAGTTCTAAATATTCAGATCTTCTGGTGAAATGCAGAATTTCAGGCTATGTTTACTACCACCTTTTCTCCTCACATAGCCATGGTTTTCGTGGTTGAATTTAATTAGCATTCAGAAAACTAACACTGTACTGTGAGTGGTTGCTTATAATCCCTGAAGACTTAAAGGGCTTTCCAAAGACCTCAAACCTTTACTGTGGTGGTGGAGGATCAAGCTGTTATTTTTTTCAACAACCCACACACATAAAAAGATGACGTGTGTACTGTTTGTAAATGACAAGTTATGGGTCTGACTGTGTGTCTGTAAACAGACTTGCTTTACCTCCTGGGTTTGTGAACATGCTGACAGGTACCCTGGCTTCCAATTTTAATTCCATGTGAGTTTGTAAAGCAGGCTGTTCCCCATGGCATCTGGACTATGAGTATGCTCAGCTTTACGCCAAAGACGTGTTTTTCAAAGTGTCATTTTAAGAGGATTCGAGAGGTGGGGGTGAATGAAATTACTTTCCTCTCACTGTTTGTGTAATCATTTTAGCCAGAATTTACCATGACCAGTGGCTTCTAACATTTTCGTATGAGATTTTTTTCTGACCCCAACCATTAATCAAATAAACAAACACTCTTGCACTAGAGAGCTGCTATTTCAAAGAACTCAACACTGGTTTCTTTTCTAAATTGAAGGGTCCTTTTATAACGGAAACAATCATCCTCTGATTTGTTTGTTTTGTACATTCAGATTTTTACTTTTCTATTTGCTCAAACACTGTGTATCTGTATATACCCACAGGGCACTGATGTCCCCAGTCTGCTTCTTGCAAAGAATAGCCAGAACTAGGGCTTATGATGCAACTGCTTTCTGGAAGACACAACTGTTTGCAAGATGATTCTTCAGTTGGTGAGATTTTATGGGGATTTTGGAGCCCTAGTGGCACAGGGTTAAGCATTTTGGTTTGGTTGACATCATAGGTAAGGTTAGGTGCCCTGCTCACAGCTCCCATAGCCCCCGTACTGCCCTTCCATAAAACACATCACACTCGATCGTAAGCATTTATTTAAATCAGGCTTCCTTCCTAGACAGCAAGTTATATGAGGGCAGGAACTTTGCCTTTCTGGTCCACCCTGCTTCCCCAGAGCTTGGTATATAGTCTCTGCTCAATGGATTAATGCATGAGCTGGTATTGAGGGAATTTCCTTATAGGAGATGTTCCCAGTCCTCTGAAATAACTGGATGAGGTCTTGTCTAAAGAGCATTGGGAATGACGTTCAGGTTTGTTGTTTTTTTTTTTTTTTTCTAATTTCCCTGACCAAAATGTCAGCAGTTCAAATCCACCAGCCACTCTTTGGAAACCCTATGGGGCAGTTCTACTCTGTCCTATATGGTCGCTGTGAGTCAGAATCAACTCAACGGCAATGGGTTATGGATTAAACTGTGTCCCTCCAAAATCTGTTGAAGTTCTAACCTCCATACCTGTGAACGTGACCTCATTTAGAAATAAGTCTTTGAAGGTGTTATCAGTTAAGTAAACACCAGGTCATACAGCCGTAGAGTGGGTCCTGATCCAGTCTGAGTGGTAGGCTTACAACAGAAAAGTCGCGGAGGGAGACAGAGAAAAGACAGCCATGTGAAGAGGCTCTGCACCACTTGGGGTGACCAGAAGCTGGGAGAGACAAGACAGGATCAGTCCTCCCCTGGAGCCTTGGGAGTGAACACGTCCCTGCCAACACCCTGAATTTGGACTGCTAGCCTCGGAATCATGAGACAATAAATTTCTCTTCCTATAAGTTCCCCAATTTATGGTAGTTTGTTATGGCAGCCCTAGGGAATGAATAGAAGTCCCTGGGTGTTGCAAACAGTTAATACGCTTGGCTGATAACTGAAAGGTTGGAGTTTCAAGTCCACCCAGAGGCACCACAGAAGAAAGGCCTGGCGATCTAATTCTGAAAAATCAGCCAGTGAGAACCCCATGGCGTTCTCCTCTGACACACATGGGGTCACCACGAGTCAGGGTCAGCGCGACAGCAGGTAGTCTTGGAAACTAACAGAACAGGTTATTTGTTGTTTTTTTAGAGAGAAGTGGGCTAAGGAAAAAAAAAACGATTGGAATAGGGCTGGAAGGTAAGCTGACTATTTTAACAACTTGGGAGGCAATTTAGCATATTAGTTGAGTGTAGATTCTGGAGTCAGACTGCCGGGTTTGAAACCAAGTGTTGCCACTTACTAGTTCTGTGTCGTTAGTGAAGTCACTCACCCCCCGTGCCTCATATTCGTTATTTGTAAAACGATGACAAAAATAGTACCTATCTCTTAAAGTTGTTATAAGAATTAAACGAAACAATTTTGTGAAGCCCTTAGAAGAGTGTCTGGAGCATAGGAAGTGTGATAGTTACGACTGTGTGCCAACTTGGGCAGGCCGTGATTCCCAGTGTTTACATGTGACCACTCCCATGACTGTGTGCCAACTTGGGCAGGCCGTGATTCCCAGCGTTTACATGTGACCACTCCCACGACTGTGTGCCAACTTGGGCAGGCCATGATGCCCAGTGTTTATGTGTGACCATTCCCATGACTGTGTGCCAACTTGGGCAGGCCGTGATTCCCAGCGTTTACATGTGACCACTCCCACGACTGTGTGCCAACTTGGGCAGGCCATGATGCCCAGTGTTTATGTGTGACCATTCCCATGACTGTGTGCCAACTTGGGCAGGCCGTGATTCCCAGCGTTTACATGTGACCACTCCCACGACTGTGTGCCAACTTGGGCAGGCCATGATGCCCAGTGTTTATGTGTGACCACTCCCATGACTGTGTGCCAACTTGGGCAGGCCATGATTCCCAGCGTTTACATGTGACCACTCCCACGACTGTGTGCCAACTTGGGCAGGCCGTGATTCCCAGCGTTTACGTGTGACCACTCCCATGACTGTGTGCCAACTTGGGCAGGCCGTGATTCCCAGCGTTTACATGTGACCACTCCCACGACTGTGTGCCAACTTGGGCAGGCCATGATGCCCAGTGTTTATGTGTGACCATTCCCATGACTGTGTGCCAACTTGGGCAGGCCGTGATTCCCAGCGTTTACATGTGACCACTCCCACGACTGTGTGCCAACTTGGGCAGGCCATGATGCCCAGTGTTTATGTGTGACCATTCCCATGACTGTGTGCCAACTTGGGCAGGCCGTGATTCCCAGCGTTTACATGTGACCACTCCCACGACTGTGTGCCAACTTGGGCAGGCCATGATGCCCAGTGTTTATGTGTGACCACTCCCATGACTGTGTGCCAACTTGGGCAGGCCATGATTCCCAGCGTTTACATGTGACCACTCCCACGACTGTGTGCCAACTTGGGCAGGCCGTGATTCCCAGCGTTTACGTGTGACCACTCCCATGACTGTGTGCCAACTTGGGCAGGCCATGATGCCCAGTGTTTATGTGTGACCATTCCCATGACTGTGTGCCAACTTGGGCAGGCCATGATTCCCAGCGTTTACATGTGACCACTCCCACGACTGTGTGCCAACTTGGGCAGGCCATGATGCCCAGTGTTTATGTGTGACCATTCCCATGACTGTGTGCCAACTTGGGCAGGCCATGATTCCCAGCGTTTACATGTGACCACTCCCATGACTGTGTGTCAACCTGGGCAGGCCGTGATTCCCAGCGTTTACATGTGACCACTCCCATGATTGAATCTGCTGCGAGTAGCCCATCAGTGGAGAGGGCTTTTCCTTGGGGGCGTGGCCTACATCCAAATATAAGCAGACGTTCTGGCTTTTTGGCTCACTCTGGATCCTTCCGCTGCCTCCTGTTCTTCTGACCTCCGGCTCTTGAGACTTGAGCTATCAGTTTCTCTGCAAATCTTGGAATTCTTGGATCTTCACAACCTGAAAGCGGGATCCCAGTTTCCAACCTGCTGCTCTTGGGTTTGCCAGGCCCTGCAGCTAGGTGAATTGAGAGAAGCCTTTATCCTGATTGCTATGAGTCGGAATCGACTTGACGGCAGTGGGTTTGGTTTTCGTTTTTCGGTTCTATCCTGATACACAGACTTGGGAGGTTTCAGCCTCCACAACTGTGTGAGCCGTTTCCTTGATATAAATCTCTATATGTATTTATATGCTTTACTGGTTTTGCTTCTCTAGAGAACCCAACCAAAGACAGGGAGGAAAAAAAAAATATATATATATATATATATAAAACAAAACAAGACCTCATAGTGACCCTATATATATGTATATATTCCCAATTATTATTAAGCAGCCTTCTCTGGACCTGAGGACTGCTCTATTTTGGCCAGTTTTACCACCTCTGCCTCAGTCAGAAGGCTCACTTCTCCTAGGGAGAGGCACTTAATTCTGGTCTGATAGACTGCCTGGCATCCAAGTTAATTCTTAGAATCTGTAGAGATTTTTTTCACGGGACCGTAAATTGATTTGCACTCACTAAAATGGACACAAAGCGTTGTAGAAGGCCTGTGCACATGGCCACTGGACAGAATGCTGTGTCAGGGACGGGCTTGCCTCCAGCTGGGAGACCTGCACGGTCCCCTCTCCAGTCACCAGCAGAGGGCCCAGGTCAGCCAGCTGCCAGGAAGTCAGTTCTGACTCATAGTGATCCCACATGTCAGAGTAGCACTGTGCTCCATAGGGTTTCCAGTGGCTGATTTTTCAGAAGATTGCCAGGCCTTTCGTCTGAGTCATCTCTGGGTAGACTCAAACCTCTAACTTTTAGGTTAGCAGCCAACCATATTAACCATTTGCACCACCCAGGGACTCCAGTCAAGCCCAGTAAAGCTGATTAAATGAACACCGGGGGACACAGAACTTGTGGGAAAATCCATGCCGTGGCTTTCAACAACATCATTGCCCTGGAATAAAGTTTAGTTATTTGTATTATGCTGGACAAGGCAGTAGGTGTGATGCGGGGACTGGATCACTCCAGGCGAGTCTGAGCGAAAGAATAGCTGTTACCAAAAGTGCAGCTTTTGATGGTGTGGATTTCTCTCCCTCTTCTTAGTCTCTGGAAGATGAGGGAACCTAAGATAGCAGACAGGGTGTACCATCTTATTGCATTTATTCATGTAGACCACTGCACTGAAGCTGTCTGGTTTTCTCCTTTTTTTGTTTTAACATTTTATTGTGCTTTAGGTAGAAGTTTACATAGCAAATTAGTTTCCCATTCAACGCTTCATACACAAAGTGTTCCATGACATTGGTTGCTATCCCTGCAATGTGTCAGCACTCTCCCTCCACCTTTCCACCCTGGCTTCCTTGTTTCCATCCCTCCAGTTTCCCTGGCCCTCCTTGCCTTCTTATCTTTGCTTTTGGGCAAATGTTGTCCATTTGGTCTTGTATAGTTGATTGTTTAAAGGAGCACATTCCTCACAGGTGTTATTGTTTATTTTATAGGCCAATCTATTATTCGGCTGAAAGGTGACCTCCTGGAGTGGTTAAAGTTCCAGGTTAAAAGGGTTTCTTAGGTCCATAGTCTCTAGGGTTCCTCTTGTCTCTATCTTATCAGTCCAGTAAGTGTGGTCTTTTCTATGAATTGGAGTTTTGTTCTACACTTTTCTCTCATTCTAACCAGTACCTCTGATTGTGTACCCCATCAGAGCAGTCAGTAGTGGTAGCCTGGCACCATCTAGTTCTTTTCATTTCAGGCAAGAGGAGACTCTGATACATGTGGGCCATTAGTCTTATTGACTAATTGCTTCCTTGAGTCTTTGGTTTTCTTTACTCTCCTTTGCTCCAGAGGGTAAGAGACCAATATTTATATCATAGATGACTGCTCACAAGCTTTTAAGATTCCAAATGCTGCTCACCAAACTGGGACGTAGAACGTTATCTTTATGAACTATGTTATGCCAATTGGCCTAGATGTCCCCTGAGACTATGGTGCTGAGTCTTTAAGGCCAGTAACTCAGTCCCACAAGGTGTTTGGATATGTCGAAAAAGTTTCCATAACTGTGCCCCCTACGTGCTCTATTATACATGAATATATATGCAGCACATACCAATGTGTATATATACAAATGCTCACAATTATACCTATCTACGTGCGCACACGGACTCCCATATGTCCTCCCACCCTTAAAAAGCATACATATCTACCTATGTAACCACTCACAGATTTTTGGTTATTATTACTTTTGTTTCAGAATTGTATATATTATAATATTCACTATAGTCGTCCTTTGTTCTTGCGTACTTCTCAGTGTTGACGCAGTCTGATTTTCAGTTATTCATTAAACAAATATGTGTTGAGCACTTACCAGGCACCATTCTAGAGGCTAGAGTTACAGCAGTGAACAACAACAACAAAAAATCCAAAATCCATTTCCACAAGAATCTTACCTACCAGTAGGTGGAGAAAAACAATAAATAAAATGAACAAATCAAATATATGATATTTAGATGGCATCCTGAGATGGATCACTTTTAAATGACCTTTCTCGCCATGGTCTTTTAACTCCCACCCAAGTGATAGGGTGGGGCTATAAAAATAAGGTAATCGTGGCCCAGGGGGATTGAATAGCTTGCTAATAATGCAAATAGAGTGTATGGCATCCATCTGGAGGGGGTGCGACCATGCAAATAAAGTGTATGAAACACTAACGAGAGGATTGGTTAGTTTTGCCATTCTGCTAGGCTTAAAATGAGCCATCCCAGAAGCAGAAAGGGAGGATCTCACCATCACCAAGAAAGAAAAGTTGGATCCTTTGGACCTGAGATCCTTGCACTGAGAAGTTCCTGGAACTAGGAGACCAAGAGAAAGTGGTTACACCAATGACGGTGAGAAGTGGTGGCAGATAAATGGCGGCAGCAGAGGCAAGGCAGGAGACCAGCAGGAGATGGCACAGTGGGCTTCCCAGCCCACAGAATGAGAAAGCTGAGCGCCTTAAGGCAGGAGGCTTGCTGGCAGAGTAGGGTACCTCTGGGCTCTTGGTAGAGCTAGGTTTGCCAACTCGTGGAGCTAGAGCTGAGAGCTTACTGGCAGAGTGGGGCGCCTCTGTGTACTTATCAGCAGAGCTAAAAGAGCTTTGTAACACTTGCCTGAGCGTGGCAGAGGCCAGGCTGACAGCCCAAGAGCCAGAGAGAGACCTGCCTGTGGGCACGGCTGAGAAGAGGCTGTCCTGATCGAAGAACTGAACCTGAACCTGAACCTGAATTATAACCTGTTGCATCCCTAATAAACCCCATACCTGTTGAATATGGTCTGTGAGTTCTGTGTGGCCATTGCATTGAATAATTGAACCCAGCAGAGAAGTAGAGAGTGCTGTGGGAGGGACGGTTGGTGTCAGAATTGGTGAAGATGGTGGAGAGTGGAGGCATGTCTGACCTCCTCCTGATAGGAATCAGCCTTGGGCTGTTGATCTTGACTCTCCACACCCCTTGTGAAGTTAGAGAAGCTCAGATGACAATGCCACGCCATTTTTACAGATGGTAATAAGAGCTAGGAAAAAAAATAAAGCAGAGTGGCTCAGGATTGAGGTTTTAAATAGGGTGGTCAAGGAAGACCTCACTGAGAAGATGAATGAATAATAATGATTTAGCCACATTTTTTTTTTTTTTTTTTTAGCCACATGGGTATCTGGGGGAAGAGTGTTTCAGACAAAAGGAAAAGCCAATGTGGTGACCCTGAGGCAGAAATATGACCGATGTGTTCAAAGAAGAGCAAAAAGGCCATTGTGGCTATAGTGTAAGCAAGGGGGAGAGGGTCTGAAATGAGGCTAGAGACATAACAGGGGCCAGTCCAGATCACGAAGGCCATTGTAGGTGAGATGTTGGCTCTAACTCTGAGATAGTGGCTAGGGGAATGACATGATCCAACTTCAGTGTGAATAAGATCACTGTAGGGACTGGGGTCGGGGGTGGGGATGGGGTTCAAAAGCAGAACCGTGGAGACTACTAGTTAGATTGCAATATCCCAGGCAAGAGATGCTGAGAGTGTGGGCCAGGTAAGTAGCAGTGGAAATGGTAAGAAGTGGTCAGATTCTGGATACAATTTGAAAATAGGGCCAACAGAATTTGCTGAAAGACTGAAGGTAAGGCCCAAAGGAACGAGAAAGGTGAGAAAGGTTAAAGATAATGGTATTAATTTCCTAAAGTTGTGTTCACTTCGGCAGCACATATACTAAAGTTGAAGAATAATTTCCCAGGCTGCTCTAACAAATTACCACAAACTCAGTGGCTTAAAACAACAAAATTTTTTCTCAGAGGCCAGAATTCTGAAATCAAGGTGTCAGTCGGCAGGGCCACCCTCTCTCCAGAGTCTCTAGAGAAGGGTCTATTCCTTGCCTCTTCCAGCTTCTGGTGGCTGCAGGCATTTCTTGGCTTATGGCTGCATAACTCCAGTCTCTGCCTCTGTTTTCTCACGGCCTTCTCTCACGTGTTTGTGTCATCTCCTCTTCTGCCTCTTACAAGGACACTTGTCTTTGGATTCACGGCCCTCGCAAATAATCCAGGATGCTCTCATCTCAAGATCCCTAATTTAATTACATCTGCAAAGACCCTTTCTCCAAATAAGGTCACATTCACAGGATCCAGGAGTTTGGATATGGGCATATTTGGGGGGGGGGAGGGGGTGGGTATTACAACGACCCTAAGCTATTTTAGCCTCGGAAACTGCAAAGATGAACTTGCCATACACCGAGACGGGGAAGAATGTGGGTTGCAGAGGTTTGGGAGAGGAGTCCGTTGTTGGAATGTTCGGTGTGAGATGTTTACTTGACACCCAGTGGAGATGTTGAGCAAGCAAAACCAACCAAACCAAACCAAACCCTTTGCTGTTGAGTTAATTCTGACTCATAGCGACCATATAGACAGAGTAGAACTGCTCCATAGGGTTTTCAAGGCTGTGATCTTTATGAGAGCAGACTGCCACATCTTTCTCCCGTGGAGCACCTGGTAGATTCGAACCGCAGACCTTTCAGTTAGCAGCCGAGCACTTAACCACTGTCATGGATTGAATTGTGTCCCCCCAAAATATCTGTCAACTTGGCTAGGTCATGATTCCCACTATTGTATGATTATCTACCATTTTGTCGCCTGATGTGATTTCCCTATGTGTTGTAAATCCTACCACTATGATGTAATGAGATGGATTAGCGGCAGTTATATTGATGAGATCTATAAGATTAGATAGTGTCTTAAGTCAATCTCTCTTGAGATACAAAAGAGAGAAGGGAGCAGAGAGACATCGGGACCTCATACCGCAAAAAGAAGCACCAGGAGCAGAGCACATCTTTGGACGCGAGGTTCCTATACTGAGAAGCTCCTAGACCAGGGGAAGATTCATGACAAGGACTTTCCTCCAGAGCCGACAGAGAAAGCCTTCACCTGGAGATGATGCCCTAAATTTGAACTTCTAGCCTACTAAAAAAAAAAAAAAAAAAATTTTTTCTAGATTGTGAGAAAATAAACTCTTTGTTAAAGCCATCCATTTGCAGTATTTCTGTTATAGCAGCACTAGATGACCAAGCCAAACCACTGTGCCACCAGGGCTCCCTCGCTGAGCAGGCAGGCAGTTGGGTGAATAAGCCTCCAGGGAAGAAGCATGATTTGAGATATCAATATGGGAGGCACCAAGATGTGGCCAGCATTTAAAGGCACAAGATCAGTGACCTTAACTAGATCTTAAAGAGTGTGACAGAAGAGGGACATGTCAGGAACTGAGCCCTGGGGGAGGCCAAACTTCAGAGAAACCTGCTAAGACACTGAAAAGGAGTAGCCAGGGAGGTAGGTGGAGAAACAGGAAGAGTGTGGGGCCCTGGAAGCCAAGTGAAGCAATTGTTTCAGGGGCAGAGGGGTGATCAACATCTTATTCTGACTGCGGCATCATAGTTGAAAATTCTTAGACCTGCTACCCCAGCCTTACTGGCACAATCAAAAAAACCAGAAAATAACAAAATATTAGAGAGGCTGCGGGGGACTGAAACTCTTACACAGTGCTGGTGGGAATGCAAAATGGTACAACCATTTTGAAAAACCCTATGGGCACTTCCTTAGAAAGCTAGAAATAGACATATCGTATGATCCAGCAATCCTACTCCTAGGAATATATCCTAGAGAAATAAGAGTCATCATGTGAATAGACATGCATACCCATGTTCTTTACAGCTTTGTTCACAATAGCAAAAAGATGGAAACAACCTAGATGCCCACCAACAGATGAGTGGAGAAACAAACTGTGGTACATACACACAATGGAGTATTACGCAACGATGAAGAACAACGATGAATCTGTGAATCATCTCACAACATGGATGAATCTGGAGGGCATTATGCTGAGTGAAATAAGTCAATCACAAAAGCACAAATACTGTATGAGACTGCTACTATAAAAACTTATGAAAAGGTTTACACTCAAAAAGAAACAATCTTCAGTGGTTACGAGGTGGGGGGATGGAAAAACACTAAATAGACAATAGATAAGTGGTAACTTTGGTGAAGGGTAAGGCAGTACACAATACTGGGAAGCCAGCACACCTTGTACAAGGCAAGGTCATGAAATCTCCATAGACACATCTAAACTCCCTGAGGGATCGAATTACTGGGCCGAGGGCTGTGGGGATTATGGTCTCGGGAACGTCTAGCTCAATTGGCATAACAGAGTTTATAAAGAAAAAAATATATTAAAAAAAAATCTTAGACCTAGATTTTCAGGGTAAAATTTAAAATTTTTTCAGCAGTTTCCTGAACCAAGATGTTTGTGATTCTCACGTAACTCTTATTTTAGGAGATGGAAAAGCCAGTGACATCTGCTCGAAGTCATCACTAATATCCTTACGTTATCTTATAATGATTCTATTCTCAAAGTGTTTTCTTATTGTTTCCGTGGGCAAAGCAGTTTCCTCGGTTCAGTGTTTGGTACTCAGGAGAGAAAGAAAGGCTTAGTTGCACCTCCACAAGGTCCGGAGAAACCAGCAAGGCTGAGTCTTGAGCTACCATCCTGAGGCACCGCATTTTCCTAATTTTAAGTTCCTGAGGAAAAGCTTTGTTGTCCTCAATGGCACTGGTGGCTGTGTGAGGAAAATCACTCAGTGATATTGTCTTAAAATGCTAAAGAATAGTGTAGTCATCTCAGGAACCAAGACAACAATTTGACAAGTGAAAAACTTCCTATATTCCACCATCTTGACTGAAAGTCTGTTACCCAATGCCAAACATCTGGTCACATCAATCAATCAATGCAGTTGAACATCCAAACCAAGTGTTTGTCATTTAGTAGGCGAAAGCAGCATGAGATGACTGATTGGATTTTCCACTGAGTGGGCATCGAGAAGCACAGCTTAAATCTTGAGTAATTTTTGGTTTCCTTAGCAAATGATAATTAATGGATAAGTTAGAGAATGAGGGCTAAGTCCTGAAGAATACATTTTGTGGTAATTGTGTCTGTCTTTATAGCCAAAAATGTCTCAGGCTTCACTAGTCTATGACTACAAACGTGATTTCATCAATATTAATATCCAAATCTTGATGACTCACAGCCTCCACTAGCTTGACATCAAAATTTCCCTCCTTTAAGTATTTGTGGGAATCCCTGGCATGTGTATTTATAGTGTCCCTAAAGCCGTGTTGCTTGGCCAAGCTGGGACCTCAGCCCCAACCCCACAGAAGGTACTCAAAGCTGGTGGCTTCTCAACATGCCCTGAGCCACTGCCCCAGCTGGAGTGCCAGTGGGGTTCAGTCTCACACCAGCCGTCTTTGGAGTTGGAACTGCTCTGAGATCCTGTGGAGGAGACACGCCTCGTCTCTCTGGTGAAGTAAGAACACTCTGGGGCTACATACAATTAGAGGGTTGACAACACAAGGTCTCCGGAGCCTTAGAATGTCACAAGCCTTAGTCACAAATCCTTTCAATTCAGGCACAAAGCCCTTTTCTGCTCCAGGCATGACATCATGGATCCTGGGTGGGAAGCAGTTCTGGAAACAGCCCTCCTGCAGCCCTCCTCACTGTCAGCGGCTTCCTGTTTCTCCCAGGAGGCACCTCATCCTTAGGTACTTGAGTAGTTGTGAATTGACTGATGGGAGAAGAGGCTGTGTCCTAACTTTACCTACCAGAATCATCTGAGTCTCCTCTCTGTTTCCAGCCGAGACACTCTGTAACACTTCTTCAGAGTTTTTTAAGGACTGGAAACGTTCTCTCCTTTAAAAGGATAGTCCAATACACTGCTTCCAATTCCAGCAACACACAGAAATTGTGGGGGGAACTAGGAGCAGCTGCGGGAGTCCTGGAAGATAGACATCACTGTTCCCCTGCAGACCTTGACACCCTCCTGCTTGAGAGAAAATTGGCAGCTCATTCTTGCCTTACTCATCAGGACACCAGTGGAATTATTGCAGCCTTGACCCAGCCTCCAAGAACCCAAGTACAGGGAGGGACTCCTTAAGTGGAGATCATAAGTATTTCTCTCTCTATCCCAGTTCCCTCAAATACACACTGTTGGGTTATTTGGCAAAGAGAAAAGGATCCAGCAATCCAGAGCTTTTCAACAATGAGTCAAGTTTATAATAGTAGTAGTGTTAATAATAAAAAGAAATTTAATAAATCACTAGTATTTACTATGTTCCAGGCACTGTGCTAAGCATATATATTATTCTCACTCAAGTCATACACGTTTATGAGGTGGATTATCCTAATTTGACAGAAAAGTAAATTGAGACTCAAAATTTTCATCAACAGGTCATATAGCTAGCAAGTGTTGATGCCAGAAGCCAAAGTCAGTATAACTCTAAAGCTGAGCTTTTAACTGTAGAAAAAATTTTTTTTTTTTTTTACCATATTGGCTTTTGACATTCAGAGGTAAAAATGCCACCCCAAACCCTGACTGAAAGCAAGAGAGCTCTCCACAAAACAATTTGATTGAAGAGTCCCTTCAAAGAGTCACTGCAATGAATTTGGCTTGCGTTCCAGAGAGGCTAAAGTGATGGTGAGCGAGAAAAAAGTGCGTCTTGGGTCGATCCTCCTGTGTCATCATCTACTAGGGGAAAATGTTGTGAGTTCTGTGGCGATGTTGCTTTTGTGAACCCTCCACATCCCTGATGACCAGCAACGTGAAGCTGCTTGGTGTGTAACTCTCTAAGGAGAGCCATGTGAAAGAGGCTCAACTGCTAACTGAAAGGTTGGTGGTTCAAGTCCAGCCAGAGGCTCCTCAGAAGAAAGGTCCGGAGATCCACTTCTGAAAACTGGCCGTTGAAAACCCTGACACAGTTTTACTCCAACGCGCATGTGGTTGCCCTGAGTTGGAATCGACTCCACAGCAGCTGGTTTTTGCTTCCCAGGAGTCAGCCGATCTTGGCTTCATTGATTCAGGGGCTGTCCTCAGAAAATAACTGCACCTCTCAGGGCTTCCTCACCCCACATCCAGACGGCCAGGATGAAGGCGGCAGGCAGGGTGACGCTCCCACCACCAGCCCGAGGGGACGTGCCCGAGACTGGACACAGCCGCTCCCACCGCCAGCCCCGAGGGGGCCTGCCCGAGACCGGACACAGCCGCTCCCACCGCCAGCCCCGAGGGGGCCTGCCCGAGACCGGACACAGCCGCTCCCACCGCCAGCCCCGAGGGGGCCTGCCCGAGACCGGACACAGCCGCTCCCACCGCCAGCCCCGAGGGGGCCTGCCCGAGACCGGACACAGCCGCTCCCACCGCCAGCCCCGAGGGGGCCTGCCCGAGACCGGACACAGCCGCTCCCACCGCCAGCCCCGAGGGGGCCTGCCCGAGACCGGACACAGCCGCTCCCACCGCCAGCCCCGAGGGGGCCTGCCCGAGACCGGACACAGCCGCTCCCACCGCCAGCCCCGAGGGGGCCTGCCCGAGACCGGACACAGCCGCTCCCACCGCCAGCCCCGAGGGGGCCTGCCCGAGACCGGACACAGCCGCTCCCACCGCCAGCCCCGAGGGGGCCTGCCCGAGACCGGAGACAGCCGCTCCCACCGCCAGCCCCGAGGGGGCCTGCCCGAGACCGGAGACAGCCGCTCCCACCGCCAGCCCCGAGGGGGCCTGCCCGAGACCGGACACAGCCGCTCCCACCGCCAGCCCCGAGGGGGCCTGCCCGAGACCGGACACAGCCGCTCCCACCGCCAGCCCCGAGGGGGCCTGCCCGAGACCGGACACAGCCGCTCCCACCGCCAGCCCCGAGGGGGCCTGCCCGAGACCGGACACAGCCGCTCCCACCGCCAGCCCCGAGGGGGCCTGCCCGAGACCGGACACAGCCGCTCCCACCGCCAGCCCCGAGGGGGCCTGCCCGAGACCGGACACAGCCGCTCCCACCGCCAGCCCCGAGGGGGCCTGCCCGAGACCGGACACAGCCGCTCCCACCGCCAGCCCCGAGGGGGCCTGCCCGAGACCGGACACAGCCGCTCCCACCGCCAGCCCCGAGGGGGCCTGCCCGAGACCGGACACAGCCGCTCCCACCGCCAGCCCCGAGGGGGCCTGCCCGAGACCGGACACAGCCGCTCCCACCGCCAGCCCCGAGGGGGCCTGCCCGAGACCGGACACAGCCGCTCCCACCGCCAGCCCCGAGGGGGCCTGCCCGAGACCGGACACAGCCGCTCCCACCGCCAGCCCCGAGGGGGCCTGCCCGAGACCGGAGACAGCCGCTCCCACCGCCAGCCCCGAGGGGGCCTGCCCGAGACCGGAGACAGCCGCTCCCACCGCCAGCCCCGAGGGGGCCTGCCCGAGACCGGAGACAGCCGCTCCCACCGCCAGCCCCGAGGGGGCCTGCCCGAGACCGGAGACAGCCGCTCCCACCGCCAGCCCCGAGGGGGCCTGCCCGAGACCGGAGACAGCCGCTCCCACCGCCAGCCCCGAGGGGGCCTGCCCGAGACCGGACACAGCCGCTCCCACCGCCAGCCCCGAGGGGGCCTGCCCGAGACCGGAGACAGCCGCTCCCACCGCCAGCCCCGAGGGGGCCTGCCCGAGACCGGACACAGCCGCTCCCACCGCCAGCCCCGAGGGGGCCTGCCCGAGACCGGACACAGCCGCTCCCACCGCCAGCCCCGAGGGGACGTGCCCGAGACCGGACACAGCCGCTCCCACCGCCAGCCCCGAGGGGGCCTGCCCGAGACCGGACACAGCCGCTCCCACCGCCAGCCCCGAGGGGACGTGCCCGAGACCGGACACAGCCGCTCCCACCGCCAGCCCCGAGGGGACCTGCCCGAGACCGGACACAGCCGCTCCCACCGCCAGCCCCGAGGGGACCTGCCCGAGACCGGACACAGCCGCTCCCACCGCCAGCCCCGAGGGGGCCTGCCCGAGACCGGACACAGCCGCTCCCACCGCCAGCCCCGAGGGGACCTGCCCGAGACCGGACACAGCCGCTCCCACCGCCAGCCCCGAGGGGGCCTGCCCGAGACCGGACACAGCCGCTCCCACCGCCAGCCCCGAGGGGGCCTGCCCGAGACCGGAGACAGCCGCTCCCACCGCCAGCCCCGAGGGGGCCTGCCCGAGACCGGAGACAGCCGCTCCCACCGCCAGCCCCGAGGGGGCCTGCCCGAGACCGGAGACAGCCGCTCCCACCGCCAGCCCCGAGGGGGCCTGCCCGAGACCGGAGACAGCCGCTCCCACCGCCAGCCCCGAGGGGGCCTGCCCGAGACCGGACACAGCCGCTCCCACCGCCAGCCCCGAGGGGGCCTGCCCGAGACCGGACACAGCCGCTCCCACCGCCAGCCCCGAGGGGGCCTGCCCGAGACCGGACACAGCCGCTCCCACCGCCAGCCCCGAGGGGACGTGCCCGAGACCGGACACAGCCGCTCCCACCGCCAGCCCCGAGGGGGCCTGCCCGAGACCGGACACAGCCGCTCCCACCGCCAGCCCCGAGGGGGCCTGCCCGAGACCGGACACAGCCGCTCCCACCGCCAGCCCCGAGGGGACGTGCCCGAGACCGGACACAGCCGCTCCCACCGCCAGCCCCGAGGGGGCCTGCCCGAGACCGGACACAGCCGCTCCCACCGCCAGCCCCGAGGGGGCCTGCCCGAGACCGGACACAGCCGCTCCCACCGCCAGCCCCGAGGGGACGTGCCCGAGACCGGACACAGCCGCTCCCACCGCCAGCCCCGAGGGGGCCTGCCCGAGACCGGACACAGCCGCTCCCACCGCCAGCCCCGAGGGGGCCTGCCCGAGACCGGACACAGCCGCTCCCACCGCCAGCCCCGAGGGGGCCTGCCCGAGACCGGACACAGCCGCTCCCACCGCCAGCCCCGAGGGGGCCTGCCCGAGACCGGACACAGCCGCTCCCACCGCCAGCCCCGAGGGGGCCTGCCCGAGACCGGACACAGCCGCTCCCACCGCCAGCCCCGAGGGGGCCTGCCCGAGACCGGACACAGCCGCTCCCACCGCCAGCCCCGAGGGGGCCTGCCCGAGACCGGACACAGCCGCTCCCACCGCCAGCCCCGAGGGGGCCTGCCCGAGACCGGACACAGCCGCTCCCACCGCCAGCCCCGAGGGGGCCTGCCCGAGACCGGACACAGCCGCTCCCACCGCCAGCCCCGAGGGGGCCTGCCCGAGACCGGACACAGCCGCTCCCACCGCCAGCCCCGAGGGGGCCTGCCCGAGACCGGACACAGCCGCTCCCACCGCCAGCCCCGAGGGGGCCTGCCCGAGACCGGACACAGCCGCTCCCACCGCCAGCCCCGAGGGGGCCTGCCCGAGACCGGACACAGCCGCTCCCACCGCCAGCCCCGAGGGGGCCTGCCCGAGACCGGACACAGCCGCTCCCACCGCCAGCCCCGAGGGGGCCTGCCCGAGACCGGACACAGCCGCTCCCACCGCCAGCCCCGAGGGGGCCTGCCCGAGACCGGACACAGCCGCTCCCACCGCCAGCCCCGAGGGGGCCTGCCCGAGACCGGACACAGCCGCTCCCACCGCCAGCCCCGAGGGGGCCTGCCCGAGACCGGACACAGCCGCTCCCACCGCCAGCCCCGAGGGGGCCTGCCCGAGACCGGACACAGCCGCTCCCACCGCCAGCCCCGAGGGGGCCTGCCCGAGACCGGACACAGCCGCTCCCACCGCCAGCCCCGAGGGGGCCTGCCCGAGACCGGACACAGCCGCTCCCACCGCCAGCCCCGAGGGGGCCTGCCCGAGACCGGACACAGCCGCTCCCACCGCCAGCCCCGAGGGGGCCTGCCCGAGACCGGACACAGCCGCTCCCACCGCCAGCCCCGAGGGGGCCTGCCCGAGACCGGACACAGCCGCTCCCACCGCCAGCCCCGAGGGGGCCTGCCCGAGACCGGACACAGCCGCTCCCACCGCCAGCCCCGAGGGGGCCTGCCCGAGACCGGACACAGCCGCTCCCACCGCCAGCCCCGAGGGGGCCTGCCCGAGACCGGACACAGCCGCTCCCACCGCCAGCCCCGAGGGGGCCTGCCCGAGACCGGACACAGCCGCTCCCACCGCCAGCCCCGAGGGGGCCTGCCCGAGACCGGACACAGCCGCTCCCACCGCCAGCCCCGAGGGGGCCTGCCCGAGACCGGACACAGCCGCTCCCACCGCCAGCCCGAGGGGGCCTGCCCGAGACCGGACACAGCCGCTCCCACCGCCAGCCCCGAGGGGGCCTGCCCGAGACTGGACACAGCCGCTCAGATGGACCCTCCTGAGGAAAACTCTGTGTCGCTGGAGGATGCTGCTTTTTATTATTTCAGAACCCAAGATGTTTAGTCCCCTAAGCTCTGCTTCTAGCCACCTAATTTCACTAAAAATGAGTTCAGAAATGAGAAATAAAATGGCCATTGTTTTATTAAAGTACACGCCCAGTGGCTATTTTTAAATAAAATGCCTTTAAATTTTATTCTTTACCTCCCCCCCCACCACCACCAAACGGTTGGGACTGTTTGATGAATTAAGCGAAATTTCATTTTAGAATTCTGTTGCTTTTCAACTCTCAAAAGGAAAAAGAGGTATTAATTTTAACTCTTCTCATCTAAAAAGAACATCAAGTCTAGAGAAAAGAAATTGTGACAATTTCCTCCTTTTTTTCAACATAATTGTATAAGACTTCAAAAAAAATCAGTCTAGTTATTAACCTTCATGAAATGAGACAGATAATGAAAACTGAGTTGCACCTAAAAGTCATAAGCAGGCAGACAAGAATCCTTGCAGGAACTGTAAATCGAAGCTTTGTGATAAAAGGCACCAACAGGACCAATTCATTTGCATGGTATTTTCTAGGGCACTAAATAGACGACCTAGTGTCACAATTTCATTATCCCTGTCCCTCATGCATATTGCATTATGAATTAATGTAGTAATGCAAAGTCGAAACGGCAGCCTTAAAGGGGTAAACATGAGGCTCGGAGCAGCTTACTCTAAGGGGCATCACTTCTGTCAACTGAAATTTACCGTCACTCTGTGATTTCCCTCTCTTGCCGTAACCTAATGACATCAGAGGCACTGGATCTGGAAACTGAAGTGACAGGACACGCCTCTGTGCTGCACACAACACTTAGGAGAACTAAGCAACTGGAAAGAGAACCCGCCCCTTGGGGAATGGCCAGCCAATGAGGTAGTGCTTTGATGACGTAATGCCTTTTCTCCCTGGTGTGTCCTTGGTTAAAGAGAAACAAGGGTAACAATAATGCGCTCCAGGAGTTGGTGAATTCCTCTGCCTGAGCAACTCCTGACATTTTGCAGATATCTCATTGATCTCAGGAGGCGATCACGATCTCTTCTTAGGGAATGGCAAAGATTTAAAATGCAGCACCAGGCTAGAGGCCAAAATGACACACGGACTGTAGCTGCCTCAGAGCGTCAACAGGACTCTCTGTCCGTAGTGTTTGCCAGTCTCCAGGGCTGGGGGTGTGGCATTACCCTGGGTTTGGTGGGCCTTGTCTGCAGATTCCGGTGATCCGGTGATGTTGAGCAGGGACCTCTCCAGCTAACGGAGGGCAGCACGCCTCCTGGGTGAGGACCGTCTCCTCTAGCATCTGGTCTCACCGCCTCCAGTTTCTCCCCACCTGATCCAGCCTCGGCTAGTTCCACTAAAGCACACCTCTGACAACATCTCTCTCCTGCTCAAAATAAAGTCCTGGCATCACTGCAATTTCGTCTTCCCAAATTTATTTCCAACTACTCTCCACCTGGAAACTCTGGTGGCTAACCAAAGGGTTGGCGGTTTGAATCCACCAGGGGCTCCTTGGAAACTATGGGGCAGTTCTACTCTGCCCTATAGGGTCGCTATGAGTCGAAATCAACTCGACGGCACTGGGTTTTTGTTTTTTTTGGTTTTTGTACTCTCTACCTATACTCCATTCTTCAGCCTAAGCCAACTATCCTTCACTCACATCTGACCTTTCCCACCTCAGAGCCTTTTTCACGCTGTTCTCTCTGCCTGCAATGTGCCTCTCTCTCACATAAGTCCAGATCCGATCCAGTTTTTACATGAAATCGTCCTTAATGCTTGTCTCCACTCACTCTTCAGGGCAAAACTCTTTTTAACCCAAAGATATAAAGAGGTGCAGGGTATGGTGTAGTGGTCCTCAAACATTTTTGCTTGTGTACACCTCAAATAAAGGAGCCTGGTGGTGTAGTGGTTAAGCCCTTGGCTACTAACCAAAAGGTCAGCGGTTCAAACCCACCAGCCAGTCTTCAGGAGAAAGATAAACGGGAGTTTGCTTCCATAAAGATTACAGCCTTGGAAACCCTATGGGGCAGTTCCACTCTGTCCTATAGGGTCACTATGAGTCAGAATCGACCAGACAGCAACAGAAAGAAAGAAAGAAAAAAAACCTCAAATAATTATACATATATATATATTTTTTTATATATTTTGTTGTTATTATTGTACTTAGGACGAAGGTTTACAGAACAAACTAGCTTCTCATTAAACAGCACAGATACTGTTTTATGACATTGGTTAACAACCCCGCAACATGTGAATGTTCTCCCTTCTCAACTTTTGGGTTCCCTATTACCAGCTTTCCTGCCCTCTCCTACCTTCTGGAACTTGTCCCTAGCTGGTGAGCCCCTTTAGCCTCATTTTGTTTTATGGACCTGTCTAATCTTGGCTGAAGGGTGAACCTCAGGAGTGACTTCATTACTGAGCTAAAAGGGTGTCCAGGGGCCATACTGTCAGGGTTTCTCCAGCCTGTCAAGGCAGTAAGTCCGTTCTTTTTTTTAAGTTAGAGTTTTGTTCTACATTTTTCTCCAGCTCTGTCCAGGAACCTCTATTGTGATCCCTGTCAGAGCAGTCAGTGGTGGTAGCCAGGTACCATCTAGCTGTACTGGACTCAGTCAGGTAGAGGCTGTGGTAGGTGTGGTCCATTAGTCCTTTGAACTAATCTTTCCCTAGTATCTTTGGTTTTCTACATTCTCCCTTGCTCCCAAAGGGGTGAGACCAGTGGAGTATCTTGGATGGTGGCTCACAGGGTTTTAAGACCCCAGACGCTACTCCCCAAAGTAGAATGTAGAACATTTTCTTTATAATCTACGTTATGCCAGTTGAGCTAGATGTTCCCCAAGATCAAACTATTTTTTGTAAGGCTATGTGTCACCTCACAGTTTAAGCTGACATAAGATTTTCGTTAGAAGCTCAAGTACTGCAAAGGAAGTGATTTCTGGTGCAGTGATTGGCAAACTTCAGCAGTATCAGAATCACCTGGGGGACTTGTTAAAACGCAGATTGCCGGGCCCCACCCTCAGAGTTTGGAATTCAGTGGTCTGGGGTGCAGACTGAGAATCTGCATTTCTGTCAAGCTCTAGAGTCCCTGCTTGACCCAAACGAAGCGCTCAACCACTGGCCTGAAGATTGGCGATTGGAACCCACCCAGAATTCTAGGAAGCCAGGCCTGGCAATTTGATTCCAAAAAGTCACACCCTTAAAGACCCTGTGGAATAGGTCTGCTCTGGAACACGTGGAGTCACCGCAAGTTATAACCCACTGGACCGCAACTAACAACATCAAATTCTAAGCAACGGGCATACTGCTGGTTCAGAGACCACACTTTGAGAACTGCTGTTCTGGTGTATTACACATATCGACATTTTAAAATAACACTGTCATATCACTCTTTTAAATGTATCCAATGGAATCTAAACCAAAAAAAAAAAAAGCCAAACCCTTTACCATCAAGTCGATTCTGACTCACAGCTACTCTATAGGACAGGGTAGAACTGCCCCATAGAGTTTCCGAGGAGCACCTGGTGGATTTGAATTGCCAGCCTCTTGGTTAGCAGAGGTAGCGCTTAACCACTACACCACCAGGGTTTCCATGAAATCTAAAGAGCACAGCAATTTGAGAGCGACATCATCCATTTTAAAAAGTACAAGAATAAGCTCTTCTTGACAATTAGAAATTTTATATTGTTTCTTTTTCTCCATGAACTTTTATTTCCATTTTACTTCCCCAGTAAAATTTTATGCTAATATAACATTGTTTTATTCTTAAAAGTATTTTATTGATCACTCTCTCATGTTTCTGCCACAAATATATGTATAGGAATTGAAACTGATTTAAATTTTCTGTGACCACTAGGCTCCGAGTGTTTAAATATGTTATTCTGGATTGTCACTGCAATTATTAGTAGTACACAATTGAACAAAATTTTATACATATATATATATATGTATATGGGGAAACCCTGGTGGTGTAGTGGTTAAGTGCTACAGCTGCTAACCAAAGGATGAGCAGTTCAAATCTGTCAGGCGCTCCTTGGAAACTGTATGGGGCAGTTCTACCCTGTCCTATAGGGTCACTATGAGTCGGAATCGACTCGACAGCACTGGGTTTGGTTTTGGTTTTTGGTTTATCTGTATATAACCAAACCCATTACTGTCGAGTCAGTTCTGACTCATAGCCACCCTGTAGGACAGAGTAGAACTGCCCCATATGGTTTCCAAGGAGCGGCTGATGGATTTGAACTGCTGACATTTTACTTAGCAGCTGAGCTCCTAACCACTGTGCCGTATACATATAAATATATATATAGTCAGATTATTATCAAAGATAAAAAGATTTTATTGGGAATGTATCTCTTAATAAGATGAAACTGAGTTTTTTCCGCCAATTAGTTCCTGCCTTTTAAAGTTAATCTTACTCATTATTAGAACTATATTCCTAATTTTAATTTTTATATACATAAGTACCAAGGAATATTACTGATATAAAAAGTAGGTGAGTGTGGAATGAGTTTAATGATTGTAATTATACTTAATTTTCTGAATGCCTTCCAAATTATAGACCAACAACCGTGTAGTGATGTATCATCCAAAATTGTTTTTTACATCTGACAGGAGCCCTGGTGGCACAGTGGTTAAGAGCTCGGCTGCTAACCAAAAGGTCAGCAGTTCAAATCCACCAAGTACTTCTTGGAAACCCTGTGGGCCAGTTCTACTCTGTCCTGTTGGATTGCTATATGTCAGAATTGACTCCATGGCAACAAGTTTTTGTTTGTTTGTTTTTTGTTTACCAGCTGAAAACTCAATAAGCTTCTCGTTCAATAGAGTTAAAAGCAAAGAATTAGAAAACACCTGGCTCACAAACGGGTTTGTTTCCCAAACATTGGAGTCATTTTCCTTTTCAGTATTGATGCAGTTATTTCAAGTTGTCTTTTCGTTTGCTGTACTGGAGGTTTTATTTGTAGTGTTTTGTTTTTTTTTTTTAACTATCTAGGACAGGGACTGGCAAATTACAGCCAGCTGTTCTGGTCAATTCCTGCCCAGCCTGTTTTTGCACAGCACTCAAGTTAGGAATAGTTTTTACATTCTTAAAGGATAGCAAAAAAAAAAAAAAACATAAAGAAGAACATGCAAAAAGTTTGTGACCCACAAATCCTAACATATTTACTACCTGGACCTTTATAGGAAAAGTTTCCCAGATCCCTGATCTAGGACAAAGCAGCACAGGACGAGTCAGGTGGGTAGATACACACATTTATCACGTAAAGTGAAAGAATATTCTTTGTGAAAGGGTTATTCTTGATGACAGGTCCTCAAGATGATCAATTTTGGAAGAATACATACAGAAGTTTAGAATGTAAAAAAAACACTCCTTGTCTATAATGAACCACCCAAAACGTGACTTAAAACAATAACAATCATTTGCTTTGCTCTCAAGTCTGTAATTTGAGTGGAGCTTAGTAGGGCAAATTTGTCTCTGCTCCACATGGTGTCAGCTGGAGTGGCTTGACCAAGACCTGGACGACCCGCTTCCAGGATGATTCCCTCATGGATGGCAAGTTGTTGCTGGCTGTCACCTGGGAGCTCAGTCAGGGCAGAGGCCAGACGCTTTGGTTCCTGTGCAGAGAAGAGTTAACATGGCTGGCCTGACTGCTATCCTTAGAAAGGCCTGCTTGCAAGGTTGGCCCTTGGCTGGTGTTTGGAACTTAGATTTGGACAGGGTCTCTCCATTCCCTAACTGATAAGAGTGACTTACTGTACCTAAACTGTTTGTACAAATACCGTGGTTTATGATGAACACCCACCTTTCTTCTGGGGGTCTGGAATTTTGGTAAGTGCTAGGCAGAGGGTGTCTACATGACCATCCCCCAGTAAAAACCTTGGGTACTGAGTCTCTAATGAGCATCTCTGAGAGACATTTCATACGTGTCATCATAACTTGTTGCTGGAGGAATTAAGTGTGTCCTGCAAGACTCCATTGGGAGAGGACTTTTAGAATCTTTAGCTTGGTTTCCTTTAAGAACCATGTGCCTTTTCCTTTGCTGGTGTTGTTTTGCATTCTTTCACTGTAATAAATTTTAGCCAAAAATATGGCTATATGCTGAGTCCTGTGAGTCCTAGTGAATCATCAGACCTGGGGGTGTTTTTGGGGACACCCCAACATAGTTCCTTTTCACGTGGGCAACAGCAAGCATCCCAAGAGAGAACCGGGTGGGAGGTGTGTTGCCTTTTATGATCTAGTGTAAAAACGGCATAGGGATGGTGTCTGACCTCCTCTAACTTCCCAAGGGGGAACGAGAATCAAGATCGATAGCCCAAGGCTGATTCCTATGAGGTGGAGGTCAGACATGTCCCCCACCCCCTACAATCTTCACCAAGTCTGACACCAACCATCCTTCCCATGGCACTGTCTACTTTTCTGCTGGGTTCAATAAATAACTCATTGCAATGGCCACACAGAACTCACAGACTACACTCACAATTAAGGGGTTTATTAGGGAGGAAACAGGTTATGGTTCAAGTTCAGGAATGCTCAGCAAACAGTTTTTCCATCAGGACAGCCTCAAGGCTTGCCTCTCCCTGGCCTCTGCCCTGCTCTGGCAAGTGTTACAAAGCTCTTTTAGCTTTGCTGATAAGTGCGCAGAGGCACCTCACTCAGCCAGGAAGCCTGCCTCCCAAAGGCACTTAGCTTTCTCGACGCCTACTGCACCATCTCTCTGCTACTGCCCCTCCCCGTCTTCAGTAGCACAGCTCTCCCTCTCTTTCTCCCATCATCTCCTGGATCCAGGAGCCTCCCAGTGCAGGAATGCTGGGTCCAAAGGGCCACCCTGGCTGCTCTTCCTTGGTGGTGGTGGGATCCTCCCTCTTCTGCCTCTGGAATGGTTCGTTTCAAGCCCAGTGGGATGGCAGAACTGACCAATCCTCTTGGTGGGCCACAATTAATTCCATTTGCATAGTGTCACCCAATCACTTGGGTGGGAGTTAGAAGACCACGCCGAGAAAGGCCACACAAAGGAAATCCATCTCACCGTACCCAGCCTCAGAAGTCATGTGGCATCACTTTCGCCAACTCTGTCAGTTGAGACATTGGAAAAGGCCCACTCAAGTTCAAGGGGAGGAGACATAGATTCCTAAGGTTCCAGAAGAGCATGTGCATGGGAAATAACGCCTAACCTAATTTTGAAAAATAAAATTTGTCATACCCTTAAAATGATCTGGGCCCACATACCCTTTGAATGCCTCTGAATACATCTGGGGTAGGTTTCCCCATTTGTGACCACTGGTATGGTGAGTAAAACACTGGCTTTTGAGTTAAAAAGACTAGATCTGAACCCTGGCTCTGTCACTTCCTGCCTCTGTGATGTGGGAGGAACATCACTTAATGACTGTGAACTTCAGTGCCCTTTACTATAATACCCATCTCAAGGTTGTTTAGAGAATTACATGAGTTGTTTCTATAAAACTGGGCCTAGAATCAGTACCAAAAACATCTCCCTTTCTAGTTGCCCCACCCCAACGTTCTGTCTAAGCCTCTACTGATGCACTTATAACTGTGAACTCCGACCCGTAGTTATTTATGTCCAAGTCTAAATTCTCTAACTAGAGCATAACTTCCTTGAGGACAGCAGCTGGGCCTTTCATCCTACCACCTGCCTCTACGTAATTTGATCTTCCTTCCTACCTGTGGATGTGTCAGGAGAAAGTTAACTTAGGTCCCACGATGTTCAACTTTGGTTCAATCTGATCATTTATGTGGTTTATTTTAGGGCTGAATCTTTCTTGGATAAAAACGCTCACTCAGGTACCTTTTCCTCAACTTGCTTCTCTCCTAAAATGGCTCCTGAATAGAAGGGAGGGGGAATCTTTGTGTCCCTGGCTTGTCCTGGAACGGAAAGTCTAGTTAGCATTCTCGTCCTCCAACAGAAGAGGAATGTAGGATATAATGAGGCAAGGAACAGATGAGATCTGTGTTTGCCTTTTAATCATCTAGCGTAGCTGTAACAGAAATACCACACGTGAATGGCTTTCACAAACAGATTATTCTATTAGGCTAAAAGTCCAAATTCAGGGTGTCAGCTACAGGGGAAGGCTTTATCTGTTGGCTCTGGGGGAAGGTCCTTGTCATCAATCTTCCCTTGGCTAGGAGCTTCTCCGTGTAGGAACCCCAGGTCCAATGGATACGCTCTCCTCCCAGCAATGCTTTCTTGGTGGTATGAGGTTCCCCTGTCTCTCTGCTCACTTCTCTTTTATATCTCAAAAGAAACTGGCTCAAGACACAATCCAATCTTGTAGATTGAGTCCTGCCTCATTACCATAACTGCTGCCTATTCCACCACGTTAACATCGTAGAGGTAGGATTTACAACACAAAGGAAAATCACATCAGATGAAAAAATGGTGGACAATCACACAATACCAGGAATCATGGCCTAGCCAAATTGATACCCATATTTTAGGGGGACACAATTCTATCCATGACACCTCCCTACAAGGGAAGAGGTAGGTTTTCTAGTTGGTGTAACCCAAGTAGCAAAATCTGGTACTTACCCCCATGGCTGTCCTAATGTATCTATGACTCAAAGTTTTTTCTTTGCTGTCATTCATTCCCTTACTAACATTTTACCTGCACCATGGCAGGTAACCAGTCAGTTCAGAGACTTGTCTGGCATCTTTCTGATGAGCTTGGTTGGCATCTTTCTGATGTGCATGGTGGACGGTGTGGCCCTGGTTCAGTGCTTGTCTCTGGGTATCTGCTAGCTATAATCTGCTGGTCTCTAAACAATCTTCCTTTTCACCCTGGTGTTACTGACCTCAAATACTGAAATTAGCAACTGCTGGTTCAGCAATTCTAGGTCAGGCAATGCAGGGACATGGTGGGGGAGGGGACTGCCGGAAGTTGGGGGATAGGCATAGGGACGGTCTCCCGTATCAACCCAATCTCATCTCAGTCCTTGCAGACTGCAGAACCCTGGGCTTCTCACCACTTTCTGCAGCTGGCCAGCTAGTCTACCCCAAGCTCTGTTGAGAAGTCACTCATCCAGTGTTTACACAGGGCCCCATGAGAAGACCACTAGCTCTCAATTCAGCTTCTGCACCGTGTGGTTGCCAGGGGTAGCTCAGGAAAATGAAACTCATTGTTAACTGCCACTGAGTAGGTTCTGTCATGGCGACCCCATGTACAACAGAATGAGCCCCCTAGGTGGGAAGGCACTCAAAATACACAGTGATCACAATGAATTTGAGCATACCAGTGATCATGAAGGTGGTGCAGGACTGGGCAAGCGAAACTGAGGGTCTTCCTTTTCCTGACTGATTAGACTGCTTTACTTTCCTATGGCAGTGTCAAAGACTGGATGGGACAGAGATCTGTGACCCAGAGAACAATGCCCATTAGTCATTTCAAGCATGCATACTTGTTACAGGTTTTGAGGGATTTAGAATCAGTTGCTTGCGGTCCAAAGTCCTGTTACGAAGCTTTGAGAATTTACTAATGTAACCATTCATCAAATATTTATTGAGTTGCCTTTTCTAAGTTGGTATTGTGTGAGTGCCAGATCTACAATGGTTAACAAAACTGACCCAGTCTACATAGATCTTACATTCTAGAGGAAAAACTGAAAATCCAATTATTGTACAAACGAATAACTACATGTCGTGAGAAGCTCTATGAAAGAAGAGTCCAGGATGCTATCTCCACTAGAATATAAGCTCCACAGAGGCAGGGATTTTTATTTACTTGTTTGCCGAGGTATCCCTACCATCTAGCCCATATTAGGTGCTGAATAAGAACCAACCCATAGGGTTTCCAAGGAGCAGCTGGTGGATCCAAACATTTGGTTAGCAGCTGAGCTCTTAACCACTGTGCCACCAGGGCTCCTGATATGAAAGATGTTGCTGTTATTGTTAGGTGCCGTCAAGTCAGTTCCAACTCATAGCGACCCCTACGTACAACAGAACAAAACACTGCCCTGTCCTGTGCCATCCTCACAATCATTGTTATGCTTGACCCCACTGTTGCAGCCACTGTGTTAAAAATAAGAAACTCAATTTTCTTAGTTCAAATTCTACTGAATAAATTTATATTAACCAAACTCTCAGGAGACTAATTTATACACCAGGATACATTTATTATTTTGCAATGGAGATATACCTGATTTAATATTTCCCTAGGAAGCATCCCAAAAAACTCCAAGGGGAACTATCTTTGGTATTACTGAAATTCTGTTAAGTTGAGCAGTACTTAGAGACCTCTCAGTGAGTGAAATTAATTATCAGAAGGCTGATTGGAAGAACCTGGAAACAGTTAAAAGATAAATCAATAGAATTAAAAGGACAGAAATACGAGCCATTTATATAACTTGCATAAAGCCACTTTCTTACTAGGGACATTCCTGTAATGATCAAAGTTCTCCCCGCTCTTGGTAGTGGGGGGGAGCAAATCCCATTGTTAAAATTACTCCTTTTCCTAGATTTCAAGCTAGGAACTATATTTATATGAAATTCCAAGGCTCTATTATTTTGATTTGGCTGTCCATGAGCTGATTCTCATCAAAGCAGTGATATCCTTGAGCTTGTGCCTGTTTCGTTTTTCCCCTGGTTCCTGGCATCATTTTAACTTAGGAACCTGTGAAGGCTTTGGTATACCACAAGTGGGTGGCTTTAGCAAACAGAAATTTATTTTCTCACAGTTTAGGAAGCTAGAAACTCTCGGGGAAGGCTTTCTCTCTCTGTTGGCTCTGGAGGAAGATCCTTGCCTCTTCTGAGCTTCTGCTCCCGGACAATTTTCCTGTGGCTTGGCATCTCTTTTCCCATCTCTGCTACTTGTTTGCTTGTTTAATCTCTTATATGTCAAAAGAGATTGACTCAAAAGAACAACAGGACACTAATCCTGTCTCATTAACATAACAAAGACTACTCATTTCCAAATGGGACTATAACCATAGGCATAGAGGTTAGGATTTACAGCACATGTTTTTGGGAGACACAATTCAATCCATAAGAGCCTCCATACGTCCACCTGCTTTCTCTGGATAATGTACCTATCTCTGTATGGATACCTGTGTGTGTTTCGGTGTGGCTCTGTGCATCTGCATGCATTCTTTTCCGGCCTATACGGTCGCTATGAGTTGGAATTGATGCAACGGCAATGGGTTACAGGCTCCGGAGAATGGCCATTTGCTGAGCCACGGAGAAAAGAAGGGAATGAGTTAATCTGAAAGCTGACAGATCTCAGAAGAGCATTTTGTTCACAAAAACTGAAAATAGCACGTGGAAGTAGGCCATCTGAGCTTTATGGAAAAGCATTAAAGATATTTTGTAACAAAATGGTCTTAGGAAAGTAAGGGATCTCCACTCCCTTCTGGTTCTGATGTATTCCGGGTCCGATGGGCCATTTTTAGCTCATGAAACACAATAAAGTTAATTTCTTGAAAAAGGCGATTTTCCCCCAACCTGCCTATAAAAAAACATATGTTCCTAATTATAGACTCCCATATCTACAATTAAGAAAAAAACCAAACCCGTTGCCATCCTGTCGATTCCAACTCATAGCGAGCCTATCGGACACTGCAGAACTGCCCCATAGAATTTCCAAGGAAAGCCTGGGAGATTCGAACTGCTGACATTTTGGTTAGCAGGTGTAACATTTAACCACTACGCCACCAGGATTTCCATATCTACGATAGGACAACAAATTGTTTCCTTATAGCAGTTACATTGCGGAACTCTCACAGACACCCTACACTTTGCCGTCCAATCAATTCCGACTCGTAGTGACCCTATAGGACAGAGTATAACTGCCCCATAGGGTTTCCAAGGAGCAGCTGGTGGATTCGAACTGCCAACCTTTTGCTTAGCAGCCGAGCTCTTAACCACTGCCCCCACCCCCCAGCGCCCCCACAGACACCCTAGGTCCCAATAATTTTCCTTTGAAATCTGGAAGATAGGTATGAACCGAGCTGTGAGGAAAGAGGGAGACGCTGTGGCTACCTTTGCCGCTCTGCTGTTAGGCCTGCCAAGGTCAATGTGTTTGTTCGAAGAAAAATTTGGCAGTCTGCGTCTGTAAAGATTACAGCCTTGGAAACCCTACGGGGCAGTTCTTCTCTATCCTATATGGTCACTAGGAGTTGGAATCTACTCAACAGCAAGGGGTTTAACCGGTTATAAGACAGTCAAGGTCCATAGGTGGCACAAATGGTTTACACTCATCTATTAACCTAAAGGAGGGCTGTTCGAATCCACACAGTAGTGTTGTGTGAGAGAAAGGCCTGGAGATTTGCCTCATTAAAGATTACAGCCAAGAAAACCCTACAGAAGAGTTCAACTCTGTAACACATGGGGTTGCAATGAGTTGGAATCCACTCCATGGTAATAGGTTTGGTTTGGGTTTTTTATGAGACAGATCACATCAGGGCTGCTGCTAGTCTACTTTGGAAAGTTAGAAAAAGGCATCCCTTACAGTTTACCTCCACCAATTGAAAAATTGTCATAATGTACTGATTTTGTTTTAATAAGACCCTTTAGTGCCATCTGCAGTAAAATTATCTGTGGTGTCTACAATATAAATGGTGCCCTTTTAGAGTTAAAAATCACAGACTCTAAAACCAAACAATTTGGATTCACACTAGCTCTGCCTCTCCCAACTGTGTGACCTTGGGTAAATTGCTTAACTTTTCTGGGCACTAGTTACCCCCCATTTGTAAAATGGGTATAATGTACCTAACTCTCAAGCTTGTTATCAGGATTAAATGAGACAATATGTGTAAAGCACTTATCGTTATGCTCATAAATAATAAGGGCTGTGCAGAAAGGACAGGAACAAACATATTAACAATGCCCAAGGTGTAAATTAAAAAAGGGTTTATTAGGGGAAAATTTATAAGCGGTAGAGTGTTCATGAGGCCCTGAGGTCCCATATCACTCAGGGAGGTACACAGGGAGGACAGACACACCATGAAAGATCCTAGGAAAGGGTTTCTATACACATGGAGATATATATACATGCTGTATAAACATGGACATAGATATGTATATGTGCTCTATATACATCTAGGGGACTCAAGGTGATGGACCAGCCTGAACCAGGAAGTAGCTAGAAGAGGGAGGCTCCAGAACTCGGCTTCAAGCATCAGCCTCTTCCTCCATTAATATAATTCAGACCAGCCGAGCTACCTTCTTGCTGCAAAAGGGAAGGTAATGAGCCTCCAGAGCTGTCTTAGGTTGGGTTCTCTGCAGAAGGAAAACCAGTAAAGCCTCTAAGTATCTATATAGAGAGAGATTTACATCAAAGAAATGGCCCACACGGTTGTAGAGGCTGGAACATCCCAAGTCCGTGGGTCAGGATAGAGGCTTCTCTTGATTCACATAGCCAAAGGGGCTGGTGAATCCAAGATTGGCTGATCAGAGAGCAGGGCTCTTGTTAACAGGCTGTGAAGATTAAAAATCCCAAAGATTGGCAGACAAGATTGCAGGTTAGCTGCTAGCTCAAGTCACAAGAACTGGAGATCAGATGAACAGGAGCCAGTTGCAGGATCCAGAGCAAGCAAAGGCCCACAAGCCTTGCCAGAATATCCATTTATATTCAATGCAGGCCACTTGCCCAAGGAAGCTCCCTTTCAACTGATTGGTTACTCACAGCAAATCCCATCATGGAGGTGATCACATAATATCAAATTTCATCATGGAAGTGATCACACCATCATGCAAATATCAAATCACTGAGAATCATGGCCCAGCCAAGTTGATACACAACCTTAACCATTACAGGCAACCCCTCGTGAACATGGCACCTGTACACATCTCCTCAAACCATATATAATGTCTGAATGAAGGCAACTATAAAGTGATACTTGCCCCTGACATGATATAACAAATACACATGCAAAGCAGAAATACTCATAACAATTAAAGTCCTAGTTTCTGCAATTTGTCACATGGCAGTAACCACCCGTTCCATATTTCCTTTGCCATCAGCAAGCACCTCAGCTAGTCGTGGTTCTTTGCCTGATGGGGTGAACCAAACCTTCATTCCTGAAGGGTCTGGGCCATTAGAAGTCATGTCAGAATTGGGTTGCTGTAGTTTTCCGTTGACTTTAATCATAGGGCATGGTAGTACTAATAAACACCCTGAGGGATCTCCTCCATTCCAAACAGACTCTTCTTTACCTCCATTATGTAATATCAATCCAATTTTCTGTTGGTAATCAGAATCAATCTCATCAGCCAGTATGGTAACTCCTGTCTCTGCCTATTGATCCAGAGGCTTAAGGAGCTCAAAGCGGCCAGGTGGCATTCTTAGCTTCCAGTTCAATGGAATATGTAATGCGTCTCCAGGTGGGAGTATTCCTACCTTTGGAACTAAGACCTTTAGACCTGCAGAGCATAAGATTGCTGGGACAGGAAGCAAAAATCTTGTGAGTGGGTCATTAAGGGTAATAGTGAGTGCTGCCACTCTTGTTTCCACCCCTTGAATCTTGGACCCATGAATTCTGGCTATGGGAGAAACAGCACCATATATTGGATGCTGGTTTAGAGCATATACAGCCTCCTGGAGAACATTGCCCCAACCTTGCAAGGTATTGCCACCTAGTTGGCACCATAATTGTGTCTTTAGAAGGCCATTCCATTGTTCTGTCAAGCCAGCTGCTTCACAATGGTGGGGAAAGGGTAAGACCAGTGAATTCCCTGAGCTTGGGCCCATTGCCACACTTCATTTCCTGTGAAGTGAGTCCCTTGATCTGAGGCAATGTTGTGTGGGATACCATGATGGTGGACAAGGCATCCTGTAAGTCCACAGATGGTAGTTTTGGCAGAAGCATTGCATGCAGGGAAGGCAAATCCATATCCAGAGTAAGTGTCCATTCTCGTGAGGACAAAATGTTGCCCTTTCCGTGATGGAAATGGTTCAGTGTAATCAACTTGCCACCAGGTTGCTGGTAGGTAGATCACCTTGAGTGATGGTGCCATCACAGGGACTCAGCGTTGTTCTCTGCTGTTGGCAAATTGGGCACTCAGCAGTGGTTGTAGCCAAGTCAGCCTTGGTGAGTGGAAGTCCATGTTGCTGGGCCCGTGCATAACCTCCATCCTTGCCACCATGGCCACTTTGTTCATGAGCCCATTGAGCAATGATGGGAGTAGCTGGGTGTCAGTCACCTAGTGCTGCTATAACAGAAATACCACAAGTGGATGCCTTTAACAACAAGAAATTAATTTTCTCACAGTCTAGTAGGCTAGAAGTCCAAATTCAGGGCGTCAGGTCCAGGGCAAGGCTTTCTCTCTCTGTCGGCTCTGGAGGAAGGTCCTTGTCATCAATCTTCTTCTGGACTAGGAGCTTCTCCATGCAGAAACCCTGGGTCCAAAGTACATGCTCTGCTGCCAGCACTGCTTTCTTGATGGTATGAAGTCCCCAACTCTCTGCTTGCTTCCCTTTCCTTTTATCTCTTGTAAGATAAAAGGTGGTGTAAGCCATACTCCAGGGAAACTCCCTTTACATTGGATCAGGGATGTGACCTGAGCAAGGTGTTACAACCCACCCGAATCCTCTTCAACCACAGGCAAAGATTATGACTTATAACACATAGGAAAATTATGGAGGACAACCACACAATACTGGGAATCATGGCCTAACCAAGTTGACACATATTTTCGGGAGACACAATTCAATACATTACACTGGGGAAAGAGGATGAGTGGTTTCCACAGAAAGCGTCATCCTATTCTCTGCTAAGGTCATCCTAAAGTGAGCATTCACATGAGACACAAATATCTTCACTTTTTGGCCTATTCTGAAAGGTCTAGCCACATACCTTTTCCCCATAAATCCTTGTCTCCAATTTTCTAATCATGTTCCTTCCAAGTCCCTGAATATCCAGACAATCATCGGCCACAGACCATGAATCAGTATACAATCGCACATCTGGCCATTTCTCCTTCCAAGAAAAGTGAACAACCAGGTACACTGCTCGAAGTTCTGCCCATTGGAAGGATTTTCCTTCACCACTGTCCTTCAGGGAGGTCCCAGAAAGGGGCTGTAGTGCTATGCTGTCCACTTTAGTATGGTGCCTGTATATTGTGCAGAACCATCTGTGAACCATGCACAAGTTTTCCCTTCTTCAGTCGACTGGTCATAAGGAACTCCTCATGAGGCCATAGGTGCAGACTGGGAGACAGAAGGTAATGTGACAGGAGTGGAGACCATGGGCATTTGGGCCACTTCCTCATGCAACTTACTTGTGCCTTCAGGTCCTGCTTGGGCATGATCTCTTATATACCACTTCCACTTAATGATGGAGCGCTGCTGTGCATGTCCAACTTTATGACTTTATGGGTCAGATGACACCCAGTTCATGATGGGCAGCTCAGGTCACATGGTGACTTCGTGTCCCACGGTTAAGCATTCAGTCTCTACTAAGGCCCAGTAACAAGCCAAAAGCAGTTTCTCAAAAGGAGAGTAGCACCCAGCCACGACCAATGACTGCCCTGACAGGGAACACAACAGAGAACTCCTGAGGGAGCAGGAGATCAGCGGGATGCAGACCCCAAATTCTCATAAAAAGACCAGACTTAATGGTCTGACTGAGACTAGAAGAATCCCGGCGGTCATGGTCCCCAAACCTTCCGTTGGCCCAGGACAGGAACCATTCCCGAAGCCAACTCGTCAGACGTGGATTGGACTGGACAATGGGTTGGAGAGAGATGCTGATGAGCAGTGAGCTACTTGCATCAGGTGGACGCTTGAGACTGTGTTGGCATCTCCTCTCTGGAGGGGAGATGGGAGGGTAAAGGGGGTTAGAAACTGGCAAAATGGTCACAAAAGGAGAGACTAGAAGGAGGGAAAGGGCTGACTCATTAGGGGAAGAGTAAATGGGAGTATGTAGTAAGGTGTATATAAGTTTATATGTGAGAGACTGACTTGATGTGTAAACTTTCACTTACAGCACAATAAAAATTATCTAAAAAAAAAAAGGAGAGTAGCTATCTGCAGATTATGGCAGGGTTTGCTCCAAAATCCTAAGGGTCTGCTCTGTGATTCACCAATAGGGGCCTGCCAAAGACTCCAAACAGCATCTCTATCGCCACTGATACTTCAAGCACCATTGGATCAGCCAGATCATATGGCCCAAGTGGCAGAGCAGCTTGCCCAGCAGCCTAAGCCTGTTGCAGAGCCTTCTCTTGTTCTGGGCCCCACTCAGAACTAGCAGTTTTCGAGTCACTTGACAAATAGTCCAGAGTAGCACACCCAAATGAGGAATATGTTGCTTCCAAAATCCAAAGAGGCCCACTAGGCATTGTACCTCCTTTTTAGCTGTGGGAGCAGCCAGATGCAATAACTTACCCTTCACTTTAGAAGGAATATCTTGACATGCCCCACACCACTAGACCCCTAGAAATTTCACTGAGGTGGGGGGTGGCTGAATTTTTGTGGGATTAATTTCTCACCTTCTAGCAAACAAATGGAAATCCTGGTGGCATAGTAGTTAAGTGCTATGGCTGCTAACCAAAAGGTCGGAAGTTTGAATCCACCAGGCACTCCTTGGAAATTCTATGGGGCCAGTTCTATTCTATCCTATAGTGTCGCTATGATTTGGAATTGACTCGACGGCAATGGGTTTAGTTTTTTGGGTTTAGCAGGCAAATGTTTTACCAATAAGTCTAGAGTCATTGACACTTCCTCCTTATCAGGTCCAATCTGCATAACGTCATCAGCATAATGGACAAGTGTGATGTCTTTTGGAAGGGAAAGGTGATCAAGTTCCCTGTGGATTAACCTATGACACAGGGCTAGAGAGTTGATGTAGCTCTGAGGTAAGCAACTGAAGGTGTATTGTTGGCCTTGCCAACTGAAAGCAAAGTGCTTCTCATGGTCCTTTGAAACAGGTATGGAGAAAAAGGCATTAACCAGATCAGTAGCTGCACACCAGGTACCAGGAGATGGATTAATTTGTTCAAGCAATGAAACTACATCTGGAACAGCAGCTGCAATTGGAGTCACCACCTGGTTAAGTTTTTAAGAATCTACTGTCATTCTCCAGGATCCACCTGTTTTTTATATAGGCCAAATAGACAAGTTGAATGGGGATGTGGTGAGAATCACCACTCCTGCATCCTTCAAGTCCTTCATGGTGGCAGCAATCTCTGCAATCCCTCCAGGAATGCGGTATTGCTTTTGGTTTACTATTTTCCTAGGTAGGGGCAGTTCTAGAGGCTTCCACGTGGCTTTTCCTACCATAATAGCCCTTACTCCATTCCTCAGAGGTCCAGTGTGGGGGTTCTGCCAATTGCTGAGTACATCTATTCCAATTATGCATTCTGGAACTGAGGATGGGTGTGGGGACACACTAGACCTACTATGAGATGGACATGAGCTAAGGCTCCTTTAATAACCTGACCTCCATATGCCCCCACACTGACTGGCAGGCCACAATGACATTTTGGGTCTCCTGGAATTAATGTCAGTTTGGAGCCAGTATACGGTAATCTCCAAAAAGTTTATTTCCTTTTTCCCAGTGAACAGTCACTCTTATAAAAGGCCTTTGACCCTAGTACAAGACATAAACAGAATACGAAACATTACCAAAAATGACGAAGAGAAACCAGATAACTGGGAGCTCCTAAAAATCAAACACCTATGCTCATCTAAAGACTTCACCAAAAGAGTAAAAAGACCACCTACAGATTGGGAAAGAATTTTCAGCTATGACATCTCCGACCAGCGCCTGATCTCTAAAATCTATATGATTCTGTCAAAACTCAACCACAAAAAGACAAACAACCCAATCAAGAAGTGGGCAAAGGATATGAACATGCACTTCACTAAAGAAGATATTCAGGCAGCTAACAGACACATGAGAAAATGTTCTCGATCATTAGCCATTAGAGAAATGCAAATTAAAACTACGATGAGATTCCATCTCACTCCAACAAGGCTGGCATTAATCCAAAAAACACAAAATAATAAATGTTGGAGAGGCTGCGGAGAGATTGGAACTCTTTTCTTATACACTGCTGGTGGGAATGTAAAATGGTACAACCACCTTGGAAATCTATCTGGTGTTATCTTAAACAGTTAGAAATAGAACTACCATGCAACCCAGAAATCCCACTCCTGGGAATATACCCTAGAGAAATAAGAGCCTTCACACAAACAGATATATGCACACCCATGTTTATTGCAGCTCTGTTTACAATAGCAAAAAGCTGGAAGCAACCAAGGTGTCCATCAACGGATGAATGGTTAAATAAATTGTGGTATATTCACACAATGGAATACTACGCATCGATAAAGAACCGTGACGAATCTGGGAAACATTTCATAACATGGAGGAACCTGGAAGGCATTATGCTGAGCGAAATTAGAGGCAAACGGACAAATATTGTATAAGACCACTATTATAAGATCTTGAGAAATTGTATAAACTGAGAAGAACACATACTTTTGTGGTTATGAGGGGGGGAGGGAGGGAGGGTGGGAGAGGGTTTTTTACTGATTAAGTAGTAGATAAGAACTGCTTTAGGTGAAGGGAAGGACAATACTCAATACATGGAAGGTCAGCTCAACTGGACTAGACCAAAAGCAAAGAAGTTTCCGGGATAAACTGAATGCTTCAAAGGTCAGCGGAGCAATGGCAGGGGTTTGGGGGCCATGGTTTAAGGGGACTTCTAAGTCAATTGGCAAAATAATTCTATTATGGCAACATTCTGCATCCCACTTTGAAATGTGGCATCTGGGATCTTAAATGCTAACAAGCGGCCATCTAAGATGCATCAATTGGTCTCAACCCACGTGGATCAAAGGAGAATGAAGAACACCAAGGTCACACGATAACTAACAGCCCAAGAGACAGAAAGGGCCACATGAACCAGAGACCTACATCATCCTGAGACCAGAAGAACTAGTTGGTGCCCGGCCACAATCGATGACTGCCCTGACAGGGAACACAACAGAGAACCCCTGAGGGAGCAGGAGAGCAGTGGGATGCAGACCCCAAATTCTCATAAAAAGACCATACTTAATGGTCTGACTGAGACTAGAGGAATCCCGGTGGTCATGGTCCCCAAACCTTCTGTTCGCCCAGGACAGGAACCATTCCCGAAGATAACTCATCAGACATGAAAGGGACTGGACAGTGGGTAGAAGAGAGATGCTGATGAAGAGTGAGCTAATTATATCAGATGGACACTTGAGACTGTGTTGGCATCTCCTGTCTGGAGGGTGGATGGGAGGATAGAGAGAGTTGGAAGCAGGCAAAATTGTCATGAAAGGAGAGACTGGAAGGGCTGACTCATTAGGGGGAGAGCAAGTGGGAGTACGGAGTGAGGTGTATATAAACTTGTATTTGACAGTCTGACTTGATTTGTAAACATTCACTTGAAGCTCAATAAAAGTTAATAAAAATAAAAAAAAAAAAAGATTGACTCAAGATACAACCTAAAAAAAAAAAAAAAAAAGGCCTTTGATCCCTTTGGGGAAGGCTGGGAGAAAGATTAACAGTGTAAGTTTTTGTTAGTGGATTGGAATCCTTCCTCAAGGGGACTCGGCCTCCCCTTCATTCAAGGAGTTGTGGGTCTTTAAACTCGCTCAAGTCTGGGAAATCGGTTGAGGGACTGTGATTCTCTATTCTGGCAATTTGAGTGAGACTGTTGTTCACCTGACTTAGAATTCATCTGTTTGTACCGATCAAGTAAATATTTAGTAGATTTCATATCCATTTCACTCCTAGGGACACCAGGACTAAGTGGCCAACACCATAAGTCCATACGAGTCAGACTATTCTGATTATTGCTTTGATTCCGCTGTCCGTAACTGTAACCATGCCCACCTTGTCTTTGCCAATTGAGTGCTGCCACTTGACCCCTACTACCATGGGGTCCAATCAGCCCCACTGTACTTAAGTGTCTTAATGCAGTTAGGGCAGTTTCCACTGTCAAATCTGACTTACATAAAATAGCAATCACAGCAGTCATCAAGGATGCTGGGACTTCCTTCACGAATTTGTTCCTCACAGTTGTGGTAAAAGGTGTGTCCTCCATGAGTGGGTCTGTGGGTCTAACCTGATAAATCCACTCTAGCATGCCAATTTCCCTAAGCCTTTGGATACCTTCTTCTACAGTAAACAAGGCAGGTCTGGTACTTCAACTTGATTTAGTGTAGGCTACCAGGTAATCCATGCTTCAGTAACCCAACCAAATAAACTAATAGATCCTTTTCTAACTTCTAAAGCTCAAACACTGAATGAAGAATCTGTGCTTAGTGGACCCATATCAATAAACTCAGACCAATCCATCTTCATGTTCCTTGCACCATTATCCCACACCCTTAATAGCCATTCCCACATATATTTACCCAGGTTTCTGTTTGTATATATTAGAAAAGTCAAGCAGCTTTTTTGGAGTGTAGCATACCACCCCCTGGGTCACACTTTCTACTTCACCTTTTGTCTAGTTATAGGTCTAGAAGCCAAAATTGGCAGTGGAGAAGAGTTTTGAGAACATTCGGCATTGTCTTGTAAAGCATCTGCCTCAGGCGATGCCTCAGGCAATGACTCAGACAAGGCTCTTTAGAAGCAGCTGAGCTAATCTCATTAGATGGGAATGGAGGGGTTAATGGTTTTACTGGGCAGGGTGGCTTAGCAAACAAACATGGAGTAATCTCTTCAGATGGGAGTGACAGGGCTGGTTCTGCTGGTGGGAATGATTCTACAGAATTTAGGGGCTCAGTGTCTCCAGCTTCCTGATTATCTGCACATATGCCCCATCCCAAGTTTCAGAATCCCATTTCTTCCCAATCAATGCCCTCACTTTAACTTCAGACACCTCTCGAGGTTGGCACTTAAGTTGGCATTGTAATTCAGACACTGTTACAATAAGACTCTGGATTTGGTTTTTACCAGTATCAGCTATGTTACTACAAGAAAAGAAGCTTTCTTTCAAAGCATAAGTGGAAATTTTTGTTTGTTTGTTTGTTTGTTTAAATAATTTTTATTGTGCTTTAAGTGAAAGTTTACAAATCAAGTCAGTCTCTCACACAAAAACCCATATACACCTTGCTACCCACTCCCAATTACTCTCCCCCTACTGATACAGCCTGCTCTCTCCCTCCACTCTCTCTTTTCGTGTCCTTTTCACCGGCTTCTAACCCCCTCCACCCTCTCATCTCCCCTCCAGGCAGGAGATGCCAACATAGTCTCAAGTGTATAAGTGGAAATTTTGAGGTCATTTATGTGGTACTTGAGCTTTGACTCTGAAGCCCTGAGCACATAACTTTATCTCACCAGTTTGTCTAGTGAAAGTAGGACCAACCAACCAGCTTCATTTTACTTCTCATTCTTACAAAATTGTAGAAAAGTATCACACATGCAATCACCCAGAGCCTCGCCTTTCACTAATAACTGATCTGTTGGTGGTGATATTTTGTGTATTTGAATTGCCACCCCACACCATGGATTAGGAGTGCCCTCTTTGCTACTGGAAGCAGAGTCGACAATGCCTTTTAAAACTAACTAGAGAACCAATTTAGAAAACTCATCCTTACAATTTTGTTTCCCTAGAACCACTCTCAGTACCAAATGCCTTAGGCTGGTTTCTCTAGAGAAGCAAAACCAGTAAGCGTATAAATATACATAGAGAGAGAGAGATTTATATCAAGGAAATGGCTCACAGGGTTGTAGAGGCTGGAATGTTCCAAGTCTGTGGGTCAGAATAGAGGCTTCTCCTTATTCACATAGCCACAGGGGCTGGTGAACCCAAGATGAGCAGGCCGGAGAGCAGGGCTCTTGTTCACAGGCTGTGAAGATCAATGAATCCCAAAGATCGTCAGGCAAGATTGCAGGTATGTTCATAGCTCAAGTCCCAAGAACTGGAGGTCAGAGGAACAGGAGCCAGATGCAGGATCTAGAACAAGCAAAAGCCCACAAGCCTTGCCAGAATATCCACTTATATTCAATGCAGGCCACATGCCCAAGGAAGCTCCCTTTCAACTGATTGGCTACTCACAGCAGATCCCATCATGGAGGTGATCACATAATATCAAATCTCATCATGGAAGTTGTCATGGACTGAATTATGTCCCCCCAAAAATGTGTGTATCAATTTGGCTGGGCCATAATTCCCTGTATTGTGTGTTTGTCCTCTATTTTGTGGTTGTAATTTTATGTTAAAGAGGATTAGGGTGGGATTGTAACACCCTTACTAAGGTCACATCATTGATCCAATGTAAAGGGTATTTCCCTGGGGTGTGGCCTACACCACCTTTTATCTTATAAGAGATAAAAGGAAAGGGAAGTAAGCAAAGAGTAGGGGACCTCATACCACCAAGAAAGCAGCACCTGGAGCAGAGCACATCCTTTGGACCTGGGGTCCCTGAGCCTGAGAAGCTCCTCCACCAGGGGAAGATTGATGACAAGGAATCTTCCTCCAGAGCTGACAGAGAGAGAAAGCCAACCCCTGGAGCTGACACCCTGAATTTGGACTTGTAACCTACTAGACTGTGAGAGAATAAATTTCTCTTTGTTAAAACCGTCCACTTGTGGTATTTCTGTTATAGCAGCACTAGACAACTAAGACAGAAGTGATCACACCATCTTACAAATATCAAATCACTGAGAATCATGGCCCAGCCAAGTTGACACACAAACTTAATCATTACAAGTTCCCTTTGGATTTGTCTCTCCACAGTGAGCATCACACAGGAAACAAATAAGCAAGGAAATTGAGGTTTTGCTTGCCATTGGCAAGGGTTGAACTCAGCTTCTCCAATTTCTAAGGTCAGGGGCCTTTCCAATCTGCCATGTTGCCTCGACTAAAAAATCAGCCTAGAAATTATTAAACCATATTAATTGAAACTAATCCCAAATCTCTTAGAGTTGTAAATTGAAAAACACTTTAGAGATAATGCAATCCAATCCCACATTTATAGACAAAAATGAGACTCCAAGCAAGTAATTTATTTGGTTACCAGTGAGAAGTGGCAGAGTCAAGACTTAAACCTTCATCTGCCAAATTCCATTTCCTCCTAAACTGCAATGAAGTGCAATTCAGCCTTGCCTAGTGCACGGATCACATGCGTGCTCTGCACCCATGGGGTTGCCTGAGTCAGAATGGACTTGAACGCAACTAACAAGAACATAACAACACAGCTTTAATCTACAAGGATCTGAGGAAAAGGAAGGAACTTCTAGAGTAAACCAAGATTCCAAAGGGACCTAAGGAGGATGAATTACTTTTGACTAAACCCTTTGGATTCTGCAAATGAGAAAGAAAAACTGCAATTAAATAATAAAATAATGATAAAGAAAACACTACTTATCGAAGCCTATTCCAAAAAACCAAACCCAGTGCCGTCGATCACAGCTCATAGCGACCCTGTAGGACAGAGGAGAACTGCCCCGTAGAGTTTCCAAGGAGCGCCTGGGGGATTCCAACTGCCGACCCTGTGGTTAGCAGCTGTAGCACTCAACCACTAGGCCACCAGGCTTTCCTAAAGCCTATTAGATGCAGCCAAATATGTGCTCAGGGGAAAAGTAGTAACCTTAAAAACTTCTGAGTTTAAGAAAAATGATTGTGAAGGAAGTAATTATTCGACTCGAGAAGATAGAAAAAGAATAACAGAATAATAAAATGGAAAGGAAATAGGAAGAAATGGACAAAAGTGGAAGCAGAATATAATGAATTCGAAAACAGAAAATCAGTGGGGTTGATTGTTGGGCGACATTTCTCCATAAGTCTCTTGCGTTTTTGCAAATCTGGTGAGCAGAAGCACTGATTGCCTTTGTTCTGTACCAGCTTTTCACGGAAATTTGGATAGTAAACAGCTTTGGAACATAGGGTGCGTAGGTGTAATGCCTAGGCAGGCATTCTTACTGTCTGTTGTAAAGGATTCAGGTTCCCTTAGTTTAGGATTCCTCTCCTGCAATGCAGCCCACTTCATGTGCAGACATCACCTGGACTTCCTCATGTTGCCCTTTGGGAACTGGGGCTTGGGAACTGGCACAAATACTGATATACTAGCTATCTCAGACCTAGGAGTCGCATGTGTCCTAGTAGCAGCCTAAAATGTTAGCTTGCAAGTAGGAAACAATCTCAGACTCTTCGGAGTGTTTGATATTGATAAATTCAAGAGCAGGTTCATTGAAAATAATAGCAACAATAATAAACAATCCATTAGCTACCCTAAAGAGAAAAAGGAAAAATACAAAGAAAACCAGGAATTAGGAAATGGGTTAAAGCACTTATGTAAACTATAATGCTTAAAAATATCATTTGCACAAACATGCACTATTATTTTGAAAATCTGGGTGATATGGACAATTTTCTAGGAAAACATAAAATAACAAAATTTATTCAAAAAGAAAACAGAAAACTTTAAATAGGCCGATCTCATGCAAGAAATTAAGCAAGGTAAACCCAGTCTTCATCTACTCAGCAGATAAACTACATTCTCTCAATGCCTTCCGGCTTGCTTCTCCCTTGCTCTCAATCATAGGTGAATGGCCTTAACAGCTGATCAAAACCCACTGCCATCAAGTTGATTCCCACTTGTGGTGACCCCATGTGTTATAGAGTAACAGAGTAGAACAGCTCCATAGGGTTTTTTTTTTTTTTTGGCTGTAATCTTTAAGCAGATTGCCATGCCCTTCTTCCATGGCACTGATGGATGGGTTTGAATCATCAACCTTTACGTTTGTAGTTGAGTGCAAACCATTTGCATTTGCTCTGTCTAAGGTTGAAAACCAAACCCAAACTCGTTGCCATCAAGTCAATTCCAACTCATGGAGTAGAACTGCCCCATAGGGTTTCCAAGGAGCAGGTGGTGGATTTGAACAGCTGACCTTTTGTTTAGCAGCCAAGCTCTTAACCACTGCACCACCAAGGCTCCTCTGAGATTGAAAGTGATGATCAAATCTGCCAGCCTTGACTCCAAATACAATGATGTGATAAAATAACCAGATCAATTTCAATCTTTCACTGGAGAAAGAAAAGAGACAGAAGAATGGAAATTTTTACTAAATATGTAGTTGTCTTAGATTGCATTCTCTAGAGAAGCAAAACCAGTTATGCATATAAATATACAATATAGAGAGATTTATATCAAGGAAATGGTTCACGTGATTGTAGATACTGGAACGTCCAAGTCCGTGGGTCAGATTGGAGGCGTCTCCTGATTCACGGACCCAAGATCGGCAGGTCACAGAGCAGGGCTCTTGCTCATAGGCTGCGAAGGCTGACAAATTCCAAGATCGGCAGGCAAGACCACAAGTAAGCTGCTAGTTCAAGTCCCAAGAACTGGAAGCCAGATGAACATGAGCCAGCTGCAGGATCCAGAGTGAGCAAAAAGCCCCTAGTCTTGCAGAATATCCACTTGTATTTGATGCAGGCCACACGTTCAAGGAAATTCCCCTTGAACTGATTGGCTACTATAGCAGTTCCCATCATGGGTGTGATCACATATCAGTCTCAACATGGAAGTGGTCACAACATTATATGACTGCCAAAACACTGAGAATTATGGCCTGGCCAAGTTGACACACAATCTTAACCATCATAATAGTACATGTATATCTTATGAGTCTTACTCTTTAAATTTTATGCTGTTTTCTTTATTTCTGAAATAAGACCTTTGTCTTGGAGATGCCAACTCAAAAGTGACTGAGTTTGATTTGACAATGACAATAAGAACATCAGAAAGAGTCTTTTGGTGCATGTCAATGCACCATTTGGTTCAATATACTGCAGTACACAATGACCCTTCCCTGTGACTACACTTGTTATAATAGAGCAGCAGTTCTCAAAGTCTGGTACCCTGACCAGCAGCTTCCGCATCACCCAAGAACCTGTCAGAAATGCAAACTCTCAGGCTGCACCATAGACCTAAAGTCAGAAAAGCTGGGAATGGGGCTGGGCAATCTGTGTTTTAACAAGCCATCCAGATGGTTCTGATGCACACTCAAGTTTGAGAAATGTCGGAATCGACTCCATGGCAATGGGCTTGGTTTTGGTTTGGTTTGTAATAGACCTGATTCACATAGCCTAATTTGGTATCTACCAGAGCCTACTTCCTGTTGGTTGCATCAAACTACTCAAAAGGAAAAAATTTCATTCCTTTGCAGCCCCTCTCCCCGCTATAAATAGAGAACACTTGCTCACCAGCAGCTGGAGCTCTGGCCTATCCTCCTTGGAGTTCTCCAGGCTCCATCCAGCAGCTGCTACAGAATACCAATAGCTGAGAGAACACAAAATATTCATACATTCTGAGCAGAAAAGCCAACAATCATTTAGGCCTTGCTCAATAAAGTTATAAAGTAGTTTTGCAGTGGAAGATCAAGAAAGCAAGGTGTCATGGATTGAATTCTGTCCCCCAAAATATGTGTTGGAATCCTAGCCCCTGTATCTGTGGATGTAATCCCATTTGGGAATAGATTTTTCTTTGTTATGTTTATGAAGTCATATCAATGTTGGATGGATCTTAAGCCTAATGACTCTTGAAATATAAGAAGAACAGATTAGACAAAGAAAGAAATAAGCATAAATGGGGGAAAGATAGAAACCACATGGAATCGCTAAGGTTACAGAAGCTGAGACAAGGATTTTTTTCCCAGAGCAATCAGAGAGAGCCTTGCCAGTGCCCTGAATTTGGACTTCTAGCTTCCTAAACTGTGAGAAATAAATTTGTTTGTTAAAGCAGCCCACTTGTGGTATTTCTATTACAACCAAAAAAACCAAACCAAACCCGTTGCCATCAAGTCGATTCCAACTCATAGTGACCCCATAGGACAGATTAGAGCTGCTCCATAGAGTTTCCAAGGAGTGCCTGGTGGATTCAAACTGTTGACCTTTTGGTTAGCGGCCGTAGCTCTTAACCACTATGCCACCAGGGTTTCCTCTATTACAACAGCACTAGGTAACTAAGGCACAAGGGTTACCCACTTATTTTTGCCCGAAGAAAGTTAAGATGCAATCAGTTCACAGCTATAGCCCCTCTATCCTAACTAAATGTGGGATTTAAAGGGACAGCAAGATCTAATACTGAGGCAACAAAACTGGAAAGACCAGAAACCTGAATCCTTTCCAGGTCTCTCCTATTAATTCACCATATGACCTTGGGAAACTTACTTCAGCTTTGATTCTTCAATATCTCTGTATGTGAAATATGAGAGATAATAACCCCCTCCTTCCTTCATCACAGACTGGTGGGTGGATTCATATTACATAACCAAGAAAGTAGCTTTTAAAGAAAAGAGCCACAGGCAGAGATGACCCTAAAGTACCAACTGTGAAAGTCATTTGAAAAAAACCCAAAAAACTGCTGTCCAGTCGATTCCAACACTGTAGTGGCCCTGCAGGACAGAGTAGAACTATCTCTCAGGGTTTCCAAGGCTGTAAATCTTTACAAAAGCAGGCTGCCGCATCCTTCTCCTGTGGGCCGGCTGGTTTGAATGCCCGACCTCTCCGTTAGCAGTTAAGCACTTAACTACCGCGCCACCAGGGCTCCTTAAGCTATGTTACAGTTGTTTTGTGCCTTTGAGTCGATTCCAACTCATAGTGACCCTATGTGACAGAGTAGAACTGCTCTATAGGGTTTTCTTGGCTGTAATCTTTATGGGAGCAGATCGCCAGGCCTAGTCTTTCACAGAGCCACTTGCGGTTTCGAACCGCCAACCTTTTGGTTAGCAGCCGAGTGCTTAACCGTTGTGCCCAATCACTACCCACCTTCTCCCAAGCTCAGGGAGAGATTTGGGGAAGTCTCTAATACCTAGTATTTTTAAAGACCGCCTAGCTCAGACACTTCCACGGCATGAGCTATTAATCCAACACTAACATGCCATTGAGGCAAATTGGGTGACTTCAGCCCTTGGCCAGTCCCCACCTTCTGCACACACCCCTCCAGCTTTGGAGCAGTGGTGCTTTTCCTGATGCTCTCTTATTCCATGGCTACCCTGATCATATTTTTTGAACCCCAAATGGGGATACATAGCCTAACAAATGAAGGTTGACTCTGACTCATGGCAACCGCATGTACGACAGAACGAAACATTGCCTAGTCCAGCATTATCTGCAGCATCGTATGCTCAAGTACATTTTTGCAGCCACTGTGTATTTCAAGTGTCTTCCAACCCAGAGTCCATTGTTGCGCCGGTGTATATTTCAAGTGCCTCACCTTTGAGCACTATATCGGAAAATATTCTATAGGGAAAAATTCATAGAGTTTTCATAGGCTAATTTTCAGAAGTAGATAGCCAAACATTTCTTTCTAATTTGTTTTAGCCTGGAAACTCTGTTGAAACCTGTCCACCCTGGGTGACCCTGCGGGGATTTGAAATACCAGTAGAGTAGCTTTCAGTATCATAGCAACATGCAAGCCACCAAAGCATGACAAACTGACAGTGGTGGTGAAACTAGGCTGGGTTTTTGAAATTACGTTGGTCAAAGGTATGTGGCTGAATCCCTTCACCTCCTGGACAATCTCTCTTGCAGCACCTACCCTTTCAAGTGGTCTATGGTCTGCTCCATGCTCTTCCACTGGGGGCTCCTTGAGAACCGTGTCTTTTCTTCATATTCCTCCATGAACTCTGGGTGCTCAATGTATGTTTGCTGAATGAAAGATAAAAGAAAAGTGAATGGACTAATTCTTCCCATTTTCACCCACTTTCATATGTGTTATAGTTGACTGAGCACCTGAATTAACCCCTACTAAGGTCTTCATGGGGCTATTACTTCCTGAGATCTGGGATTTTATCACAATAGTGATAGTCATGGGGCTATTACTTCCTGAGATCTGGGATTTTATCACAATAGTGATAGTTGTTGCTATTCGACCTTCTTTTGCATAGTAAACCAAGGCTCACAGAAGAAATGACCTGAATCGATATTTTGTCTAGAAATTTCCATGTTACTATATTAAGTGGTTAAGTGACAATCACTATATCAAAGAATTTAGAAAACTTTAGAAGCAAATATTAATTTGGAATATAAATAATGCTTGGGCATTCTCTTTGAGGAATGAAGAGGGTTGTTGTTGAATTGTTAGGTGCCGTAAGGTCACTTTCAACTCACAGCAACCACATGTACAACACAATGAGACACTGCGCGTTCATTCACCATCCTCACAATCATTGCTATGTTTGAGCTCACTGTTACAGCCACTGGGTCAGTCCATCTCATTGAGGGTCTTTCTCTCTTTTGCTGACCTTCTTTACTTTACCACGGCACTGCTCCTTCCTGATAACATGTCCAAAGTACATGAGACCAAGTTTCATCATCCTCCCTTCTAAGGAGTGTTCTGGCTGTATTCTTCCAAGGCAGATTTGTTCTTTCTAGCAGTCCATGGTGTATTACAGTCTCTTCCCCAACACCATAATTCAAAGGTATCAATTCTTCTTTGGCCTTCCTTATTCATTGTGAAGATTTTGCATATATATGGGGCAATTAAAAATACCATCACAAAACAGGGAATCACTGATGTCATTAAAAGATGACAATAATCAATAAAGAGGGACTAAATACAGGATGGCATAGATCTTCCATATGGAGAGGAAATCAAGGCGATATAGGGAGATACAAGTTAGGTTTATACTTAAAATATTAAGGTAACCACAAAAAGGACTGAACAATCCCATGCTTCAAAATAAAACCAAGATAAATATAAGGGCTCAGCAAAAACAAATTCAACTACAATGAAAAAGAGGAACGCATAATTTACACAGAAAAACTCAGCACAAAAAACTAAGTGGAAAAATGAAATTGTCAACACCACACACAAAAAAGGCATCAAAATGACAGCACTAAACTCATACCTATCTATTATTACACTGAATGTAAGTGGACTAAATGCATCAATAAAGAGACAGAGTTGCAGGTTGGATAAAAAAACATAATCCAGCTATATGCTGCCTACAAGAGACACACCTTAGACTTAGAGATGCAAACAACAATCAAAAAAGAGCAGGAGTGGCAATATTAATTTCTGACAAAATAGACTTTAAAGTTAAATCCATCAGAAAGGATAAGGAAGGACACTATATAATGATTAAAGGGACAATACACCAAGAAGATATAACCACATTAAATATTTATGCACACAAAGACAAGGCTGCAAGATACATAAAACAAACTTTATCAGCATTGAAAAGTAAGATAGACAGCTCCACAATAATAGTAGGAGACTTCAACACACCACTTTCAGCGAAGGACAGGACATCCAGAAAGAAGGTCAGTAAAGACACAGAAGACCTAAATGCCACAATCAACCAACTTGACCTCATAGACATACAGAACACTCCACTCAACAGCAACCAAGTATACTTTCTTTTCTAGTGCGCATGGAACATTCTCTAGAATAGACCACATATTAGGTCATAAAGCAAGCCTTTGCAGAATCCAAAACATTGAAATATTACAAAGCATCTTCTCAGACCATAAGGCCATAAAAGTAGAAATCAATAACAGGAAAAAGCAGGGAAAAGAAATCAAACACTTGGAAACTGAACAATACTCTGCTCAAAAAAGACTGGGTTATAGAAGACATCAAGGAGGGAATAAGGAAATTCATACAATCCAATGAGAATGAAAACACTTCCTATCTGAACCTTTGGGACCCAGCAAAAGCAGTGCTCAGAGGCCAATTTATATCAATAAATGCACACTTACAAAAAGAAGAAAAGGCCAAAATCAAATAACTGTCCCTATAACTTGAACAAATAGAGAGAGAGCAACAAAAGAAACCCTCAGGGACCAGAAGAAAGTAGAAAATAAAAATTAGAGGAGAATTAAATTAGAGAACAGAAAAACAATTGAAAGAGTTAACAAAACCAAAACCTGGCTGTCTGAAAAAATTAATAAAATTGATAAACTATTGGCCAGAATGACTAAAGAAAAACAGGAAAGGAAACAAATAACCCAAAAAAGAAATGAGATGGGCGATATCACAACAGACCCAAATGAAATTAAAAGAATCATATCAGATTACTATGAAAAAATGTACTCTAACAAATTTGAAAACCTAGAAGAAATGGATGAATTCCTAGAAAAACACTACCTACCTAAACTAACATAAACAGAGGTAGAACAGCTAAATAGACCCATAACAAAAAAAGAGATTGGAAAGGTTGTCAAAAAACTCCCAACAAAAAAAAGTCCTGGCCAAGATGGCTTCACTGCAGAGTTGTACCAAACTTTCAGAGAAGGGTTAACACCACTATTACTAAAGGTATTTCAGAGCATAGAAAAGGACGGAATACTCCCAAACTCATTCTACGAAGACAGCATACCCCTGATACCAAAACCAGGTAAAAGACACCACAAAAAAAAGAGAAAATTACGGACCTATACCCCTCATGAACATAGATGCAAAAATCCTCAACAAAATTCTAGCCAATAGATAACGGTCTGACTGAGACTAGAAGGACCAAACCTGCTGTTGGCCCAGGACAGGAACCATTCCCAAAGCCAACTCATCAGACATGGATTGGACTGGATAATGGGTTGGAGAGAGATACTGATGAGGCATGAGCTACTTGCATCAGGTGGACACTTGAGACTATGTTGGCATCTCCTGCATGGAGGGGAGATGGGAGGGTAGAAGGGGTTAGAAACTGGCAAAATGGTCGCGAAAGGAAAGACTAGAAGGAGGGAGCGGGCTGACTCATTAGGGGGAGAGTAAATGGGAGTATGTAGTAAGGTGTAAATAAGTTTATATGTGAGAGACTGACTTGATGTGTAAACTTTCATTTAAAGCACAATAAAAATTATTTTTTAAAAATTCTAGCCAACAGAATTCAACAACATATCAAAAAAATAATTCACCATGACCAAGTGGAATTTATACCAGGTATGCAGGGATGGTTCAACATTGGAAAAACAATTAATGTAAGACACCACATAAATAAAACAAAAGAGAAGAACCACATGATTTTATCAATTGATGCAGAAAAGGCCTTTGACAAAGTTCAACACCCATTCATGATAAAAACTCTCAGCAAAACAGGAATAGAAGGAAAATTCCTCAACGTAATAAAGGGCATTTATACAAAGCCAACGACCAACATCATCCTAAACGGAAAGATTCTAAAAGCATTCCCCTTGAGAATGGGAACCAGACAAGGATGCCCCTTATCATCACTCTTATTCAACATTGTGCTGGAGGTCCTAGCCAAAGAAATTAGGCTGGATAAAGAAATCAAGGCATCCAGATTCGTAAGGAAGAACTAAAAGTATCTCTATTTGCAGATGACATGATCTTATACACAGAAAACCCTAAAGAATCCTCAAGAAAACTACTGAAACTAATAGAAAAGTTCAGCAGAGTATCAGGATACAAGACAAATATACAAAAATCGGTTAGATTCCTCTGCACCAACAGAAAGAACATCAAAGAGGAAATCACCAAATCAATACCATTTACAGTAGCCCCAAAGACAATAAAATACTTAGGAATAAATCTTAGGAGACGTAAAAGACCTATACAAAGAAAACTACAAGACACTACTGCAAGAAACCAAAAGAGACCTACATACGTGGAAAAACATACCTTGCTCATGGCTAGGAAGGTTTAACATTGTAAAAATGTCTATTCTACCAAAAGCCATCTACAGATACAATGCAATTCCGATCCAAATTTCAACGACGTTTTTTAATGAGATGGAGAAACAAATCACCAGTTTCATATGGAAGGGCAAGAGACCCCGGATAAGCAAAGCATTACTGAAAAAGAAGAAGAAAGTGGGAGGCCTCACTCCACCTGATTTTAGGGCCTATTATATAAAAAAAAAAAAAAAAAAATACAGCCACAGTAGTCAAAACAGCCTGGTACTGGTACAACAGATACATAGACCAATGGAACAGAATTGACAATGCAGACATCCAAAAATCCATCCACATATGAGCAGCTGATATTTGACAAAGGCCCAAAGTCAGTTAATTGGGGAAAAGACAGTCTTTTTAACAAATGGTGTTGGCATAACTGGATATCCACCTGCAAAAAAATGAAACAAGATCCATACCTCACACCATGCACAAAAAGTAACTCAAAATGGATCAAAGACCTAAACATAAAGTCTAAAATGATAAAGATCATGGAAGAAAAAATAGGAACAATGTTAGAAGCCCTAACACACGGCATAAACAGTATACAAAACATTACTAAAATTGCAAAAGAGAAACCAGATAACTGGGAGCTCCTAAAAATCAAACACCTATGCTCATCCAAAGACTTCGCCAAAAGAGTAAAAAGATTACCTACAGACTGTGAAAAAGTTTTTAGTTATGACATTTCTGATCAGTGCCTGATCTCTGAAATCTACATGATTCTGCTAAAACTCAACCACAAAAAGACAAATAACCCAATTAAAAAATGGACAAAGGATATGAATAGACACTTCACTAAAGAAGACATTCAGGCCACTAACAGATACAGGAGGAAAGGCTCACAATCATTAGCCATTAGAGAAACACAAATCAAAACTACAATGAGATTCCATCTCACTCCAACAAGGCTGGTATTAATCCAAAAAACACATAATAAATGTTGGAAAGGTTGTGGAGAGACTGAAACACTTATACACTGCTGGTGGGAATGTAAAATGGTACAACCGTTTTGGCGCTTCCTTAAAAAAACTATACAATCCAGCAATCCCACTCCTTGGAATATATCCTAGAGAAATAAGAGCCTTTACAGATGTACACACACCCATGTTCATTGCAGCACTGTTTACAATAACAAAAAGTTGGAAGCAACCAAGGTGGCCATCAACAGATGAATGGATAATAAACTATGGTATATTCACACAATGGAATACCAAGCATCGATAAAAAACAATGATGAATCCATGAAACATTTCATAACATGGAGAAATCTGAAAGACATTTATGCTGAGCGAAATTAGACAGTTGCAAAAGGACAAATATTGTATAAGACCAGTATTATAAGAACTGGAGTAACAGTTTGAACAGAGAAGAAAACATTCTTTTGTGGTTACGAGAGGGGGCAGGGAGGGAGGGAGGAAGAGGGGTATTCACTAATTAGACTGTAGATAAGTTTTATTTTAGGTGATGGGAAAGACAATACGCAATACAGGAGAGGTCAACACAACTGGACTAAAGCAAAAGCAAAGAAGTTTCCTGAATAAACTGAATGCTTCAAAGGCCAGTGTAGCAGGGGCGGGGGCTTGAGGACCATGGTTTCAGGGGACATCTAAGTCAATTGGCATAATAAAATCTATCAAAAAAAAAAAAAGTTCCATGACTTAGGTCAGGTTCACCTCAGTCCTCGATGTGACATCTTTGCTTTTCCACACTTCGAAGAGATCTTTTGCAGCAGATCTGCCCACTACAATACATGGTTTCATTTCTTGACTGCTGCTTTAGTGGGCATTGACTGTGGATCCAAGTAAAACGAAATTCTTGACAACTTCAATATCTTCTCTGTTTATCATGATGTTGCTTATTGGTCTAGTTGTGAGGATTTTTGTTTTCCTTATGTTGTGGTGTAATCCATACTGAAGGTTGTAGTCTTTGATCTTTATCAGTAAGTGCTCTTCACGTTCAGCAAGCAAGCTTGTGTTATCTGCATATCACAGGTTGTTAATGAGTCTTCCTCCAATCCTGCTGCCGAGTTCTTCATATAGGCTAGTTTCTTGGATTATTTGCTGAGCATACAGATTGAATACATACGGTGAAAGGATACAACCCTGACACACACCTTTCCTGCCTTTAAACCACACGGTATCCCCTTGTTCTCTTCGAATGACTGGCTCTTGGTCTATGGACAAGTTTCACATGAGCACAATTAAGTGTTCTAGGATTTCCATCCTTTGCAATGTTATTCATAATTTGTTAGGATCCACAGAGTTGAATGCCTTTGCATAGTCAATAAAACACAGGTAAACATCTTCCTGGTATTCTCTGCTTTCAGCCGAGATCCATCTGACATCAGCAATGATATCCCTCATTCCACATCCTCTTCTGAACCCAGCTTGAATTTCTGGAAGCTCTCTGGCAATATACTGCTGCAACTGCTTTGGAATGATTTTACTTGTGTGTGATACTAATGATATTGTTTGAAAATTTCCACATTCTGTTGGATCACCTTTCTTTGAAATGACCACAAATGTAGATCTCTTCCAGTCAGGTGGCCAAGCTGCTTTCTTCCAAACTTCTTGGCATAGATGAGTGAGCATTTGCAGTGCTGCATCCATTAACTGATAAACCTCAGCTGGTATTCAGTCAGTTCCTGGAGCCTTGTTTTTCGCCAGTGCCTTCAGCAGCTTGGACTTCTTCCTTCAGTACCATCAGTTCTTGGTCATATGCTACCTCCTGAAATGGTTAAACATCAACCAATTGTTTTTGGTATAGCGACTCTGTATTCCTTCCATCTTCTTTTATTTTTCTAAATTTTATTTAGCTTGTTGTTGTTGCTGAGAATAAACACAGCAAAACATACACCAGCGACAATGATTACATTCTTTGAATTGTGCAACCATTCTCACCCCCCTTTTCTGAGTTATTCCTCCCTTGTTAATGTAATCTCACTGCCCCCTAAGGTTCCTATCTAATCTTTTGAGTTGTTGTTGTCAATTTGATCCCATATAGATAGTTCTTAAAAGAGCATAATGCTTAAAGTAGACCTTTTTATACTAGTTAAGCTAAACTATTGTTCAGTTTTAAGATGACTTCAGAGGGTGTTTTTTGGTTTAAGATGATCTCAGGGCAATAGTTACAGGGGTTCATCCACTGTCCATGGCTCCAGAAAGTCTAGAGTCCACGAAAATTTGAAATTTTGCTCTCCATCTTCCCCCTTTCAATTAGGATTCTTCTATGGAATCTTTAATCAAAATGTTCAATAATGGTAGCTGGGCACCATTCAGTTCTTCTGGTCTCATGGCAAAGGAGGCGGTTGTTCGTGGAGTCAACTAGCCACATATTTCATATCCTCTACCTATTCTTGACTCTCCTTCTTCCTCTATTGCTCCAAGCGAATAGAGACCAATCTTTGAGCGTTGGAGGGCTGCCCTTCCATCTTCTTTTAATGCTTCCTGCATCATTCAATATTTTGCCCATAGAATCCTTGAATATTACAATTCAATGCTTGAATTTTTCTTCAGTTTTTCAGCTTGAGAAATATTGAATGTGTTCTTCCCTTCTGGTGTTCTAACTTCAGTGTGTATTTCATTATAATACTTTGTCTTTTCAAGCTGGTGTTTGAAATCTTTCGTTCAACTCTTTAACTTCATCATTTCTTCCATTCCCTTTAGCTACTCTGGATTCATGAGCAAGTTTCAGAGTCTCTTCTGACACCCATTTTGGTCTTCTCTTTGTTTCTTCTCTTTTTAACGACCTCTTGCTTTCTTCATGTATGATGTCACTCAACAACTCATCTGTGTTCAGTCATTACTGCTCAATGTGTCAAATCTATTCTTGAAACGGTCCCTAAATTCAGGTGGGATATACTCAAGGTTGTACTTTGGCTCTCATGGACATTTTCTTTAGCTTCAACTTGAACTTGCATTTGAGCAATTGATGGTCTGTTCCACAGTTGGCCCCTGGCCTTGTTCTGACTGATGATATTGAGCTTCTCCATTGTCTTTTCCACAGATGTGGTCGATTTGATTCCTGTGTATTCCATACGGCGAAATCAATGTGTATAGTCATCGTTTATGTTGTTGAAAAAAAGGTATTTCCAATGAATACATTGACGAAGAGAGTCCTTACACACAATTCAGAATTTATCTCTCTGTTGATGCAACTTAACTAATTCAGCCACAATCATAGATTAAACTTCTAAAAGCAGGGCTGAAGTAGTTCTGCTTGCAGTTCTTGAGTCCTTTCCAGGGTTACAGCATGCCTCTTCCAAAGCTCCAGGTGAGAGGGAATATGCCCTCAACGGTCTTTTAATACGTTCCTTGGGGAACACTATAAAGACTTTTAAAGTTGATCTTGGTCTATTGCTTACTTGATCCAATCAATTAATGAGGGAGGTCTTGGGTTTAAACCATGTTAGAGATGAGAATGCTGGGATTTGGAGAGAGGCATCCTGCCCAAGTGAACCAGTCATAAGTAGGGAAGGAACTCAAAGCTTGGAATTAAGTCTTCTAGGCTGAATGGGCCTAGAAAGATCCTAAGACACAGGGGGTTATCTTTTCTTGGCCATCTTCTCTTTCTCTGCTCCTACTTGCTGTGCTTCCTTTGCACAAGTTGCCTCTACTGACACTCCAGTGTGTTCGCCCTGCCCTCTCTAGTCTGATACCAGGGTCCTCTCAAGAACCAGCTACATTTGTGTACCCCAGTCTTCTCACTTGACTTCCCCTCCCAAATGGAACCTGCTTCTCCTACACGGATCTCATTTGGGCAAAGTAATGGGATGTAACTTCAGATCTGCCAGTGGTAGACCAGAAAGGGGGATAGATGGCCAGAGATGATACCTCTTTCCTTTGATAGCAAGGGGACATTTCTGACTGTTAGAGACTTGGGGCCACATTCAAATCATACTACCTCCTCTGCTACGGAGTCCCTGGGTGGTGCAGTTACCACACTCAGCTGCTAATCAAAAGTTTGGAGGTTCGAGTTCACCCAGAGGCAACTTGGAAGAAAGTCCTGGCAATCTACTTCTGAAAAATCAGCCACTGAAACTCTATGGAGCACAGTTCTGTTCTGAAACATATGAAGTCACTATGAGTCAGAGTCAACTGGACAACTTTTATTTTCTTTTACTATGCTAAAATGGAGTGCAGGACCACTGTTCTTCTCTTGAAAGGACATGCACAGAAGACGTCAAATAACTGACAAGAAAGGTCCCCACGAGACCCCAAAATATAATTGTTCCATGATAATGGCACCACCATTTGTAGACTGCCTACCATGTGTCAGGCACTCCAAATCTCACTCCACCCCATAGATAAGAAAATGGAGGCTCAGAGATGTTAGTGAGATGAGGCAATCCTTTGGACGGCTCAAATGGCTATAGTTAGTCCCTGTTCCTACCTCCTGGCTAGCAACATTAGGCCTCAGAACGGTACACAGTCCTGACCCTTTGAAGCCTAATTGTTTCTCTAAACAAGCAGGAGGGCTAAAGAAATATAATTCCAGGCTAGGCACCAAAATGTCTAACCATCTTCCCTACTCAGGCGGTCAGGCAGAAAAATCCACATTGTGCTCCATGTAGCAAGTCACATAGGCTTTAAGGCATAAAAATGGTTGGGAGAGGGACTTTGGGGTCTCTCTCCTTTGTGGCCAGGTGGGAGCACATGCAGCAGAGCTTTCCCTCCCACCTAACTAGCCTACCTAGCTAAGAAAGGCTTTTTGTGTCCCTCACCTAAGGTACAAAGTGGGGTACATGTAGAAGAGCCATCATATCTGCCTGGACGACCTTTTCAAGTCAAGGGCATCTGGCCCCAAAATAGATCCACATTTGTTCTGTTGTGCTGTCTGCTTCTTTTTGTAATAATGAAAGCTCTTTTCCATGTGCCAATGCTCTGACAGCATCTTGTGCATTCAGGTTCTGATCAGACAGATGTGATATTCATGGAGGGACCACTATTAGTGACTGGTGTCCCCTTCCTAATGGCCTTCTGGTTATTTAGGACCCTGGGACCACCAGGGGGAGAACTCATGAGTATATCACAGTTACTAACTGGCTTATTTGTCATCAAGCTTGAATCTGAACCCAGGTCTGCTTGACTTCAAAATCTATGTCCCTCATCTCTACATTCTTTCAGCTTCAGCCTAACACTAAGATGGTGTCTTAGTTATCTAGTGCTGCTGTAACAGAAATACCACAAGTGGATGGCTATAACAAACAGAAATTTATTCTCCCACAGTCTGGGAGGCTAAAAGTCTGAATTCAGGGGGCCAGCTCCAGGGGAAGGCTTTCTCTCTCTGTTGGCTCTGGGGGAAGATCCTTGTCATCTATCTTCCTCTGGTCTAGGAGCTTCTCAGCGCAGGGACCCTGGGTTCAAAGGGCGCTAGCACGTGTTCCTGGCTCTTCTTGCTTGGTGGTAATGAGGCCCCTCTCCTCTCTGCTCAATTCTCTCTTTTTATATCTCAAAAGAGATTGTTTCAAGATACAGCCTAATCCTGTAAATTCAGTCCTTCCTCACCAACCTAACTGCCTCTAATCCTATCGCTTGACATCATAGAAGCTAGGATTTCAACTCATAGGATAATCACATCAGATCACAAAGTGGTAGACAACGACACAATACTGTGAATCACGGCCTAGCCAAGCTGACATGAATTTTGGGGTGGGGGGGACACAATTCAATCCATAACAGATAGCTAATTTGTTCTGAGCTGCCCTGATAGCCCAACAGTGTCTTAATGTAGAGAGCTAGATAATCCGCCAGTGATGGCCGCTTCCTCTCACCTCTGTGAGAAGATTTCCTGCAACTTTTCTCCCTGGTCTGCCCCTACTCCCTTCAACCCCTCGACCTTTCATGAGGTGGGTTTCTGGTAGAGTAAGAAGTTGATGTCTCTTTAGAAGTGTCATTTTAGTTCTTTTAAAAATAAAATGGGAACAGAGTTTATATTTTAAAGTGTGAAACATGATTCAGTGAAGTAAAAAGTATGCCAGAACAAAAAGCATGAAAGACAGACCCCTTGGAAGGAGACGTATCAAACTTGCATCACACGTTGGAAATCTATTTGATGCACTGAGGACATCACAAACAACTCCACCTGCTGTGCCTCTTGAAAGGCTCTCAGGAACCTACTGCAAGCAGTGACAGAGTCTTTGTCACCCCTTGCCGAAACATCACCCAGTATTAAAAGGCCTGGCACTGTCGGAGAAGACACTTGGAGTGTTGGAACAAGCCCTTATTGAGGAGTCAGAGATTTGATACCAACCAACTGTGGGCACTCCGTCCACCTCTGCAGCCTCAGCTCTGCATCTGTCAAAAAAACTCAAACCAAACCTGTTGTCATCAAGTCGATTCTGGCTCATAGTGACCCTTCTGTCAGTGACTTCCAAACACCGGTGCCAAGTTGGCCTTCACTGTTCACCTGGAGCGTTTTTTAAAGTCCATATTTCTGTCCCCACTCTCTGAAATTCTGGTTGAATATCTTGCAGATGAAGCCCAGGAATCCATACATATTTTTTTAAGTTCCCTGGGTGATTCCTACACACATCCAGATTTGGGAACCACTGCACTAGATAACATCTAAGACAGCTTCTGTTATGGTTTCCTAGGGCTCCAGTAGCAAAATACTACAAACTGGGTAGCTTATGGAAACCCTTGTGGCATAGTGGTAGCTAACCAAAAGGTAGGCAGTTCAAATCCACCAGGTGCTCCATAGAGACTCTATGGGGCAGTTCTACTCTGTCCTTAGGGTCACTGTTAGTTGGAATTAACTCAACAGCAACGGGTTTGGTTGTTTTCTCGGTAGCTTGTAAGAACAGAAATTTATTGTCTCACTGTTCTGGAGGCTGGGAGTCCGAGATAAGGGTGTTAGTCATATTGATTCCTTCTGAGGCTTTGAGCAAAAATCTGTCCCATGCCTCTCTGGTAGCTCCAGGCATTCCTTCCCTGTTATGGATTGAATTGCGTTCCCCTAAAAAGTGTGTCAACTTGGCTAAGCCATGATTCCCAGTATTGTGTGATTGCCTACCATTTTGTCATCTGAAATGATTTTCCTATGTGGTGTAAATCCTATCACTATGATGTTAATGTGGCAGGACTCAATCTACAATGGTGGAACTACAGAGCTTTGCCAACAGGGCAGATGTGGGCAGCAAGGTCTGAGGGGCTGAGAGACCAAGGAACCAGGAAGCAGAAGCTGAAGAACCAGGAAACAGGAAGAAGAGCTTCAGTTTCAAAGGATAGGGCCTGGACCTCTGGGATCTCAAAGGGTGGAGACATGGCCTCTGGAGTTTCTAAAGGTGGAGCCACACATACCATCCTAGGTTTCAAAGAGTCAGATCTTTACCAACTCATTTCTGGAGTGTGGGGTTGCTGTTCCTGAGTGCAGGCAGGATGGGGCCAGATTCGCCACCCAAAGTTGAGGGGGCAGCACTGTCATGCCCAAAGGTCAGAAGAAAGGGGCTTGCCGGGCTAAGGGAGTAGGGTTGACACTCAGATAGACTAGGGGAATGGTGCCGCCCAAAGCTGAGGGAGCAGAGTTGCCATTCCAGTGGGCCTGGAAGGTGGAGCTGAAGCCCAGAACTGAGGAGCTTCCATCCAGAATCCGAAGAGTGTGGCCTACACCCAGAGTCTGGAAGGCAGGGCCATAGCCTAAATGGTCTTAGAGAATAGAGGATTGTTTTCAAGGTTTTAGAGCTAATGTAATGTGTTCTGCTGACTTGCTTGGTGCCTGTTTTCTCTTCTTTCCTTCCAATTTCTCCCATTTGTAATTAAAAAAGTCTACCTTGTGCCTGTTCTACCATTGTACTTGGGAAGAAGATAACTAGTATTCTAGATTTCACAGATGAAGAGGAAATTTTGGATTTTAGGCTTGGAGTTGATTTAAGGCTTTTGCTATGATATGCTATGGTGAATGTGTTTTACACGTGGCAGGGACATGAATTTTGGGGGGCCAAAGGGTGGACTGTTATGGATTGAATTATGTCACCTCAAAATGTGTATCAATTTGGCTAGGCCATGATTCCCAGTATTGTGTAATTGTCCACCATTTTGTCATCTGATGTGATTTTCCTATGTGTTATAAATTCTGCCTCTGTGATGTCAATAAGGCAGGATTAGAGGCACTTATGTCAATGAGTCAGGATTTGATCTACAAGATTAGGCTGTGTTTTGAGTCAATCTCTTTTGAGGTATAAAAGAGAGAAGGGAGCAGAGGGATGGGGACTTCATACCACCAAGAAAGCAGAGCCAGGGTCCTTGTCCTGAGAAGCTCCTAGACCAGGGGATGATTCATGACAGGGGCCTTCCCCCAGAACCAAGAGAGAAAGCCTTCCCCTGGAGCTGGTACACTGAAATTGGACTTCTGGCCTCCTAAAATGAGAGAGAATAAATTTCTGTTTGTTAAAGCCATCAGCTTGTGGTATTTCTGTTGTAGTAGCACTGGATAACTAAGACACCTTCCAACTCTAAGTGTAACTGAACGCGGGCTCTTGTCCTGCCAATGGAAGTAAGATGAACGTCACATAACCAGTTGCAAGGCAACAGAAAGTGGGAATTTATTGTTTGCACAAACAAGGAGCAACTGAGGCCTAGCAGCCAAAAGATCACAAGCTCCCCACCCCAGAGAAGCTGGGAGCTTTTATATCCTTGAGTCCCCCAGGGGCCAGGATTGGCACTGGAAATCCAAAACCCTGAGCCCTCCCATGTCCAAATTAGGTGACCCAGCTGCTGAGTCATGCTGCAAAGGAATGAACTTTTCACTTTGCAAACAGGCTTGGCACCGTGGTGTGCTGGAAAATATCTTCCTCTCCTGCATGTTCAAGGCCAGGGTCAAGTTCAGGGCCATGGCTCCTCAGGTCCTGTGGAAGCGTTAAGATCCTGGTTGCATGCACAGGTTTCTTGTGCCAAATTCAAACCACGGTTAGGGCCACAGTGCCGCCTGCCAAGCCAGTTAGAAACCTGGCCTTGGTGGGCTACGAGGGGCAAGAGAAACCGCAGCAAAGCGGGGAAGCCTCCGCAGGGCTTCTAAAGGAACTATGAAAATTTCTCTTGCTCTATGATTTATGTTAAGAACAGCCTGTTGGCACCTCTGCTGTTGTTAGAAGCCCTTAAGCCATTTCCGACTCATAGCGACCCCACGTGACAGAGTAGAACTGCCCCATAGGGTTTTCTTGGCAGTAGTCTTTACAGATGCAGATTGCCAGATCTTTCTAGCTGTTGCTAAGCACTTCCCAAATGTCAGGTAAAACAGGGACATTTGGTCTCTTGCTGTGCAGGGATCATGGAATGGACTGACTACCATTTGAAATCAAGACTCAGTAAAGGGTTCAGCTGCCACAGGAAGGGATGGGAAGTTGGCTCTTGCCTCTCTCCATGGACTTCAGGGAGAAATTTACTGGAAACTGCCAGTTTGTAACATGTTCTTGATAGAGTCCTGCTCTAAAGAATGCCTCCCTCTTTAAACAAAGCAAATTTCTCCGGTTTACTGACAGCAGAACCAATTTAAGAGTTTGTGTTTTTGTATCTGGAAACATCTCTTTGATGATAACATCTTGAGCCATTTGGACTGCTCACACAGGGAAGAGGCCTAGGTAGAAAATGTAAAAATTCTCACTTTGGAAATTTTTTGAAAGGAAGTACTTCTATTACCAATCAGGATTTTAAAATAGGAACAGCAATCTATCATTAATTGGTAGGTTTCATAAGTATGATCTCATTTAATCCTCTCATTAACCCTATGAAGTGGTTATTATCACCCTATTTTTAAAAAGAGGCAGGCATGGCTAAATCAGATTAAGAAATTTGCTCAAGATTAGCTGACTAAAAAGGAACACAAAGAGGGGAGGAGGGATGAATAAGTGGAGCTCAAAGGATTTCTAGGGCCGTGAAACTATTCTGTATGATATGACAATGGTGGACACATGAACGTTATGCATTTGTCAAAACCTATAGGACTGCACAACACAAAGAGTGAACCCTAATATAAACTGTGTGGGTTCATCAATGTGGCTAGGCCATGATTCTCAGTGGTTCGGCAGATATGATGTAATCACTATCCAGGACATGATCTGTTGTGACCAGCCAATCAGCTGAAAGGGGAGTTTCCTTGGGGGTATGGCCTGCATCCAATATATATGGATGTTCTGGCAAAGCTTGCCTTCTCTCGATCCTGCATCTGACCAGTCATTCTCTGACCTCCAGTTCTCGGGACGTGAGCCAGCAATGTGCCCTCTGATGTACAGATTTTGGGATTTGCCAGTTCCCACAGCCCTGTGAGCCAGTAACCTGCCTTTTGACCATCGATTTTGAGTTTGTGAGCCCCTGCAACCATGTGAGTCAGTAGAAGCCTCTGGCCTGACATCCGAATCATAGATTTGGGACTAGCCAGCCTCCACAACTGTGTGACCCATTTCCTTGAAATAAATCTCTCTGTATATATACTTACATTTTTTTTTTATGTACATATATAGGCTTCACTGGTTTTGCTCCTCTAGAGAACCCAACCTAAGACATAAACTATGGACTTTAGATAATCAAAATGTATCAATATTGGTTCATGAATTTTAACAAGTGTACGCACTAATGCAAGATGCTAGTACTAGGAGAAACTATGCTCAGGGGGGAGAGGGGTACCTAAGAACTCTCTGTACTTTCTGTACAATTTTTCTGTAAACCTAAAACTGTTCTCAATAATAAAGTGTATTTAACAACTGGAAAAAATAGGGGGGGAGGAACGGGGACTTGGATTTGATCCCTGGCTCTGTGGCCTTGAAGTCTTCTGTATGATATCGTGGCTGACGCTGTAGACTCCATGAAAGGATCAGACAGTTTACAACAGGGAAACTCAGGCAACTCCTCAACCACTGAGGCCAATATTTATAGCATAGTCTCTTTATTTTGTTTAAAAGTACAATTACAGGTCAGATACAAAATGTAAATACCCAAACACATTACTAAGTAAAAAGTTAAAAGGTTTTAATTAATAGTTATCTGGAGTTGTCCAGATAGTGCTTCCAACTATTGTTGTTGTTAGGTGCCATCAAGTCGGTTCCAACTCATAGCGACCCAATGCACACAGAATGAAACTCTGCCCGGTCCTGCGCCATCCTTACAATCACTGGTATGCTTGAGCTCATTGTTGCAGCCACTGTGTCCATCCACCTCCTTGAGGGTCTTCTTCTTTTCCGCTGACCCTATACTTTGGCAAGCATGATGTCCTTCTCCAGGGACTGATCCCTCCTGACAACACGTCCAAAGTATTTAAGACGCTTCCAAGTATCAGTATAATTTAATCAATAATTGAGTCTGTAAAGTTATAATAAAGATGATGAAAAAAAAGTGAGGTAAGAAGTGTGACTTTTTTTCATTTTTTACAATTGATAAAGCTGAGACATAGAGAGAGAAGTGACTTGCCCAGGGTACATAGCTACAGTCGTGAATGCAGAACTGGGGCCTGGATTTTCTTGTCTTCTTACTCTTAAACCAGCGTGTTCTGCCTCCTTTATAAGCAAACACGTATGTGACTCACGTTGTCTAAATATAAAGAGATGCCACGTATCATGTCATCCTTATTTTTCCAATGAGTTTTCTCTGTGTATTAGCCGAATTAAATATGGAGTAAAACCTATTACAGCTGCAACTCGAGGGGACTACCTTGTTTTTATAGGTCTCACCAATTTTCTGCCTTTGACAGGGTACGGTCACCGCTTTTCTATTGCTCTTTGTTTTGTGGTTTTTACCTTGCACAAATTCAGGCTTTTCAGGTGTCATGGATTGAATTGTGTCAACTTGGTTAGGCCATGATCCCCAGTATTGTGTGGCTGTCCTCCATTTTATGATTGATATAATTTTCCTACGTGTTGTAAATCCTGGTCTCTAAAAACTGTGGTTAATGAAGCAAGGTTAGATTATGTTAAAGAGGATTAGGGTGGGATGCAACACCTTCACACAGATCACATCCCTGATCCAATGTAATAGGAGTTTCCCTGGGTTGTAGCCTGTACCATCTTTTATCTTACAAGAGATAAAAGGAAAAGGAAGTGAGCAGAGAGTGGTGGACCTCATACCACCAAGAACACAGCACAAGGGGCAGAGTGCATCCTTTGGTCCTGGGGTTCCTGCCTTGAGAAGCTCCTAGTCCAGGGGAAGATTGATGACAAGGACCTTCCTCCGGAGACAACAGAGAGAAAGCCTTGCCCTGGAGCTGACGCCCTGAATTTGGACTTCTAGCCTACTAGACTGTGAGAGAATAAATTTCTCATTGTTAAAGCCATCCCCTTGTGGTATTTCTGTTATGGCAGCACTAAATGACTGAGACGCAGGTTTTACTGTATAAACTATTATTGGATTGACACAATGGCCTCAAACATACCAACTCTCATGAAGATGCGGCAGGACTGGGCAACATCTCATTCTGTTATACAGAAGGTTGCTATGAGTCAGGGCAGATTCCATGGCAAATAATAACAACAAATGAGGGACAGAGATAAAAGAGTCAAATGTCTAGTAATATTTAATATACTAATTTGGTTGTATGTATATTTAAATCATATATTAGGTTTAAAAAAAAACCTTAATTAAATATTGCTATTTCAGTCTGATTTCATGGAACAATTTTATCCAAGCTCTTCATATGCCTCTTCAACATTCGTGCCACCATCATCATTAGAGTCCCTTTTGGAACCATCTAGCACAGTTTTCCAGAGCAGACCCTTTCTTGTGCCTAAGCCCTGAAAATTACATGTGTGACACTGTCATTGGAAATGTCATCCCATGTTTTAAATTTGTCCTCTATATTTAGATTTATCATTGCTACAAGTATAACTACTGTTATTGCTTGTAAGTGATCTTTAAGAAGCTCATGACAGAACAATTAACAAGGTCCTATTCCAGGAATAAATGCTGAGTATTAAATTTCTTTGTCTTCTTTACCAATGCTACCAGGTGATCCTCTCTACAAGCATCCAAACTTAGGATAGATTGGATTTGTTTCATGTTAATGGGTCTTTCCCAAATGGAACACTTTCTTCTTCAAAATCATGTGAGAAAATTTGTAAGAACTTCCATATGAGGAGACCCTCTGCTTTCTGAGGGCTTGCTTTTAGGAAATAAAAGCATTTGCCTCAAAATAAAACCCCAAAAATCAAACCTGTTGCAGTAGAGTTAATTCTGACTCATAGCGACCCTATAGGACAGAGTAGAACTGCCCCACAGGATTTCCAAGGAGCAGCTGGTGGATTCAAACTGCTGACCTTTTGAACTGCTGAACTCTTAACTACTACACCACTGGGGCTCCTTGACTGAAAATAGCAGCACAAAAATAGGAAAGGGGAGGGGAAAGACCGGGAGGGTGACATGCCTAAATTTACCCTGTGGAAACAATGACGAGGAGTCCCTGGATGGCACAAACGGTTAACACACTCAGCTTCTAACTGAAAGGCTAGAGTTTCGAGTCCACCCAGAGGCACCGCAGAAGAAAGGCTTGGCAATTTTGGCAATCTAATTCTGAAAGGTTAAAAACCCTATGGAGAACAGTTCTACTCTGACACAAACGGGGTTGCGGGAAGTAGAAATCTACTCTATGGCAACTGGTTTGGGTTTTTTTGAACAATGGCAAAACCAAAATTGAATTTTTTTTTTAAGTTGTATTATCGTGTTTATGCTTAGCTGAGGCAGAAAATTCCTTGGGAAAGCTCATGAGCCACCAGTTACATACTCAAATCTGGGTTTGTGGCAGAGTTCTCACGTGTTGGTGATTCTGGCCTTTAGGGTTCAACGGGTAGAAACCCTGGTGACAGCTTTCCCGCCCTCTTCTGCATGTGGGCTGCGGGAATGTTGGCCTCAAACGGGCTCAGACCTGCCCAGACCCTTGCTGCTCGGTAGGGCTTTTGTCCATCAGACAGAAGATTGAGGTTTGGCCGGTGGCAGCTGGGCTTCCACCCTGCTCTCCGATCCTTCCACTCCCCTACTCTTAGGCCTCATCCTCCTTTGGTTAGAGCTACTTTCCCTCACACTAGTATTCAAAACAAACATTTAAGTTGTATTTCTTATTCATTTTGTCTTTTGTTTCTTGGAATTTCAATGTATTTTTTTTTCTACTGTGTATTGTGGGTTAAATAGGCTTTTGTGGGCTAGTGGAAGAACATTGTTTCCAATGCAAAATGCATTCTGTGTTGGAAACAAACAACATACACAGAGAACCTTCAGGAACACGACCTCTTTGTGGAGTCTGGGTTGCCTGTCCAACCTGGTATACCAGAGCTAAAGCCTACACGGGTTCTCTTTTCAAATCCGGACAGTCTATATTTTCAAAAATCTCCATCTGGGAAGGAAAGTAATTAATCTGGCCATATTTGGGGCATCCTGGGAAACAAGTGGTTTGATTTTTTTCTTTCTTTCTTTCTTTTTTTTAATTATACTCTTCAATTTGGAAGGCCTTTGGATTGTGCAAATAGCTAAGCACTGGATTACTAACAGAAACATTGATGGTTCAAACCCACCCAGAGGCACCTCGGAAGTAAGGCCTGGGGATCTACTTCCCTAAAGATTACAACCAAGAAAACCCTTTGGAGCACAGTTCTATTCTATAACAGATGGAGTTGCCATGAGGCAGAATCGACTCAGAGGCAATAGGTTTTAATTTGGGGGGTAGGTGGGGAGTCAGCTAGAAATAAATTGATATAATTGCCCTAGTTCTCTTTAGGAAAACACCAGCCCTCTGAAAAGAAGGTGGTGGGATAAACCATTCAATTATTTGACAAAGATAATTTACTTACTTAATCAAATCACTCCACAACCATTTATGTAGCACCTACGATGTGCTGGACTCTGCTTTAGGTGTGCCAGTAACAGCTTGGACAAGACAGATGAGGTTTATGGGGTGACTGACACTAAGTAATAGAATAAATCAAGTAAACAAGGGCTTGTAAGGTAATGACAAACATTATGATGAAAATAAAAGAGAAGAGGTGATAATTGTACCTGGGGAGCTACTTTTGGTTGGGTGGTCAGGGAAGACCTCTCTGAGGAGGTGACCTCTCTGAGGAGGTGACTTTTATACTAAGACCAAAGAACAGCCATGAGAGAAATACGGGAAAGAATATTCCAGGGAAAGGGAATAGCTAGTGCAAAGGTTCTGAGGTGGGATAGGACTTGATTTTATTCCAGGAACAGAAGGGATCCATGTGGCTGGAATGGAGAAAGGAGGAGAGTGTAAAGGAAGAGGAGCTTGCAAAGGTCATCAGGGGTCAGATCTGTAGGACTCTGAGGCCAGGGTAAGCTGTTTAGATTTGTTCCTAAGTGCAATGGACCACAGTGGCAAGCTTTAAGCAGGGCAGTGACTTCCGTGACCTTACCTGAAAGGCCACTTGGCTATTCCATGGAGAGCAGGCAGGACTAGAAGCAGAAGCACTGATGACAGTGGTAACAGTCTGGGTGGTTGCAGCCACTGTGTACTTCCCATGTGCCCACAACTCTTCAGAGTGTATCACCTACGTCACACCAATTAATCCTCACAACCATCAATTTACGAGTTTACAAATAGAAATTACTAGAATTTCCATATTGTATATAAAGAAATGAGGCCTAGAAAAATAAAGAAACTTGCCTCCAGCTGCTGGGTTAAAAAAAAAATTTTTTTTTTAATAATTTTATGTCAATAATATATTCATTATAAGAAAGCCTTTTAAAATGAGTAAAAAGAAATAAATAATCCCTTGAGATTATATCACCCACAGTAAACATTTTGGTTTATATTTCTTCAGATGTTATTCTCTGCGACTATATTTATATGTTCATAAAAATGTGATCTACTGTTATTATAGCATATGGCTGCTTGCTTTTATACATGAAATAATTCCTAGATTATAGCTTCCCACATTTTTATTATTAATTTTAAGAATACTGTCCACAAGTCCATCTTGAATAACACAACAAATGTTGAGTATTGTACACAGAATTAGGTATACTGTTGGATAGATAATTAATAATTAATCAGTTCTACTCTGAGACACGTGGTCCCCACGAGTCAGGAGTGACTTGACTGAAACTGGTTATAAGTTTAAATATAACACAATCACCATAAGAAGAGACTATATCCAGAGATTTGCTACCATATTGATACCAAGATGAGCAAAACACACATACACATATGAAGTATTAATTAAGGATGATGTTAACTGGAAAAAATAAGAATATTATGTAATATGATTGCATTTTATCTATGATTTTATATTTTTACACAGTGTCTGAAAGGACATATGCCATAAAGTTTACAGTGGTTACCATTGGTTGTTATCACCACCCATCTGTCAGTTTGTCATACTGTGGTACCTTGCGTGTTGCTGTGATGCTGGAAGCTATGCCAGCAGTATTTCAAAAACCAGCAGGGTCACCCATGGTGGACAGGTTTCAGTGGAGTTTCCAGTCTAGACATAGTAGGAAGAAAAACCTGGCAATCTACTTCCAAAAACCAGCCAATGAAAACCTTGTGGCTCACAACATAACACTGTCCAACTCACACGCTTTGGAGGAATCAGTCACTGGATGAAAGGAACACGTTTGGTGAAGGAGACCTTGTTGAGATGGATTGGCACAATAGACGCAGTGATGGACTCGAACTTGCCAGCAATCGTTGGGAAGATGAAGCATCGGGCAACATTGCGCTCTGTTGTGCATAAGGTCACCACGACCAAATGGCAGTTATCTATGGGTTGTTAGGACTATGAGCGATTCTTACTTTCTTCTTTTTTTCTTTGCTATATTTCTAATACCTCTACGATGGGTGTTTTTCTTATAAGAATAATGAAGTAAATGATGGTTTAAAATTACAAAGATTGGATGTTTAACAAAAATTTAATGAAATTCCCCCAAAAAGCATCTTTCTGTCCTCTTCCACTTCCAAAGCTCAAAAGTCATCTGTCAGGTAAATTTTGTGGTATTTCTGTTAGAGCAGCACTAGATAACTAAGACACTCCATAAGTACTACCTTGTATGGCACCATGAAAATTGATGTGGAGCTTCCTAAAAAACTTTTCCTTTACTCCTGGAATTGTTAACTGCCCTGTTACTTCCCTTTCCCTCTGTAAGTGCCTCTTCATGATTTGGACGGATATGACTCCCATTCCTCTCAAACAAGTTATTTAATCAGAATCTCAGGTTTCCTCATCTGTAAATGGAATACACCTCCTCTCACTTATGAATTATCTCGTTATCTGATATTTCGCATTTACATCAACAGTAAAAAATCTACTATCTGACTATTTTGCACATTGGTGACACGTCTGGCAGTAATGAATGCCGTGGTGCAATCATTGTGGCTGTAATGGCTAAGGTTACGTGTCAACTTGGCCAGGCCGTGATTCTCAGCAGTTTGGCAGTTATGTGGTGATATAATTTGGCAGTTATGTAATGATGTAGTCATCGTCCATATCCTCTTAATGCCAGTTGCGCATAACAATCTGATTTTTGAAACCTAACCGTGTTGGTAAGTGAGGAGAGGGTATGTTTCTATCAGGTCATTTTAAGGATTCAATGAGATTATGTGAATCAAGCTTCTAGAACACAGTAGGATGTTCTCACTTCTCTCCTGCCTTTCTATGCCAGGCCTCTTAAGGGTCTCTTTACTATGCATGAGGTGTGTGGCATAGTTGAAGGCCCAATGGCCCTTGATTTGAGCCTCCTTTGTGTGACCCTGGACAAGTCTTTAAACCTCTATGATTATTGTGAGCACAAATGAGATAACGATGCCAAATTACTTTCTGTTTCAAGATAAAGCTTCCCAAATACTAGAAAAGTGTACAGCAGCAAGTCCATTGCATGACAACCTGCCCCCAAACGAGACAAATCTACTACATAACTGAAGAATTTTTGAAATGCATTTTCAGAGGGACTATTTTGAAATATTAAGGAGAGTTAGCTACAAATATTCCAAATCTTACACAGGTTTGGGAAGGGAAAGATTATTAACTTGCCCCCCGCCCCCCACCTCATCTGCAACTGAGAATGAACTGTCAGCTGCTGCTGAGTGGGCTCTTGGCTCACGGTGATCCCACACACAGCTGAACGAAATGCTGCCCAGTCCTGGGCCGTCCTCATGATGAGTTGTTATGATCCACAGGGTTTTTGGAAGGAGATGGCAAGGCCTTTGTTCCTAGTCCATCTTAGACTGGAAGCTCCACTGAAACCTGTTCAGCATCGTAGTAACGCAGAGGCCTTCAATGACAGCTGGGTGGTGGGTGTACGTGAGTTGTATTGGCCAAGAATCAAACCCAGGTCTCCTTCACGGAAGGGGAATATTCTACCACAGAACCACTGCCTATATCTGTTGCTGCAGAGTCAATTTTGACTCATAGCGACCCTATAGGACGGAGTAAAACTGCCCCATAGGGTTTCCAATGCTGAAATCTTTACAGAAGCAGACCACCACATCTTTCTCCCACAGAGCGGCTGGTGGGTTTGAACCGCTGACCTTTATCCACTGCACTGCCAGGCCTCCTATTGAACCATCACCTAGCCTGCTTCAAATCAGAAGCTTTTACCACAAAATGACCTGCATAAGTAGAGAATCACAGGGAGGTCAGTTCGGAGAACGGAGCACAGCCAATGTGGAGCGGGTGCCCAGACCTAACAGCCAAGCCAAGAAACAGGCTGCTGGCTCTGCTGGAGAATGCCTGCTCACTTCAGGCTTGAGATACACCCGGGATATCAGGTTGGGAACAAGTACTTATAGCTTGCAGAACACCTGTCCTTACACCAGTGTTGCTCAACTGGCATTTTTCTCTAAAGAAGGCTCACAGCTCGCAGTGCAAGACCCACCATAGTTAGTTTCTCTGTGTTCCCCTATCTCAAGCACTGGAGACTCTGGGTGGTGCAAATGGTTCACGTGCCTAGCTGTTAACCAAAAGGTTGGTGGTTCAAGTTCACCCAGAGGCCCATTGGAAGAAAGGCCTGGTGATTGGCTTCTGAAAAATCAGCGATTAAAAACCCTAAGGAACTGAAATTAAAAGAATCATATCAGATTATTATGAAAAATTGTACTCTAACAAATTTGCAAACCTAGAAGAAATAGATGAATTCCTGGAAAAACACTACCTACCTAAACTAACACAATCAGAAGTAGAACAACTAAACAGACCCATAACAAAAAAAGAGATTGAAACGGTAATCAAAAAACTCCCAACCAAAAAAAGCCCTGGCCCGGATGGCTTTACTGCAGGTTCTATCAAACTTTCAGAGGAGAGTTAATACCACCACTACTAAAAGTATTTCAAAGCACAGAAAATGACGGAATACTGCCTAACTCTTTCTATGAAGCCACCGTATCCCTGATACCAAAACCGGGTAAAGACATCACACAAAAAAAGAAAATTACAGACCTATATCCCTCATGAACATAGATGCAAAAATCCTCAACAAAAATCTAGCCAATAGAATTCAACAACATATCAAAAAATTAATCCACCATGACCAAGTGGGATTTATACCAGGTATGCAAGGCTGGTTTAATATTAGAAAAACCATTAATGTAATCCACCATATAAATAAAACAAAAGACAAAAAACACATGATCTTATCAATTGATGCAGAAAAGGCATTTGACAAAGTCCAACACCCATTTATGATAAAAACTCTCACCAAAAAAAGAATTGAAGGAAAATTCCTCAACATAATAAAGGGCATCTATACAAAGCCAACAGCCAACATCACTCTAAATGGAGAGAACCTGAAAGCATTTCCCTTGAGAACGGGAACCAGACAAGGATGTCCTTTATCACCACTCTTATTCAACATTGTGCTAGAAGTCCTAGCCAGAGCAATTAGGCTAGACAAAAAAATAAAGGGCATCCGGATTGGCAAGGAGGAAGTAAAATTATCTCTATTTGCAGATGACATGATCTTATGCACAGAAAACCCTAAGGAATCCTCCAGAAAACTACTGAAACTAATAGAAAAGTTTGGCAGAGTCTCAGGTTACAAGATAAACACAAAAATCACTTGGATTCCTTTACATCAACAAAAAGGAACATCGAAGAGGAAATAACCAAATCAATACCATTCACAGTAGCCACCAAGAAGATAAAATACTTAGGAATAAATCTCACCAAAGATGTAAAAGACCTATACAAAGAAAACTACAAAGTACTACTACAAGAAACTAAAAAGGACCTACTTAAGTGGAAAAACATACCTTGCTCATGGATAGGAAGACTTAACATAGTAAAAATGTCTATTCTACCAAAAGCCATCTATACATACAATGCACTTCTGATCCAAATTCCAATGTCATTTTTTAATGTGATGGAGAAACAAATCACCGACTTCATATGGAAGGGAAAGAAGTCCTGGATAAGTAAAGCATTACTGAAAAAGAAGAAGAAAATGGGAGGCCTCACTCTACCTGATTTCAGAACCTATTATACAGCCACAGTAGTCAAAACAGCCTGGTACTGGTACAACAACAGACACATAGACCAATGGAACAGAACTGAGAACCCAGATATAAATCCATCCATATATGAGCAGCTGATATTTGACAAAGGCCCAGTGTCATTTAATTGGGGAAAACATAGTCTTTTTAACAAATGGTGCTGGCATAACTGGATATCCATTTGCAAAAAAATGAAACAGGACCCATACCTCACACCATGCGCAAAAACTAACTCCAAGTGGATCAAAGACCTAAACATAAAGTCTAAAACGATAAAGATCATGGAAGAAAAAATAGGGACAACGTTAGGAGCCCTAATACAAGGCATAAACAGAATACAAAACATTACCAAAAATGACGAAGAGAAACCAGATAACTGGGAGCTCCTAAAAATCAAACACCTATGCTCATCTAAAGACTTCACCAAAAGAGTAAAAAGACCACCTACAGACTGGGAAAGAATTTTCAGCTATGACATCTCCGACCAGCGCCTGATCTCTGAAATCTATATGATTCTGTCAAAACTCAACCACAAAAAGACAAACAACCCAATCAAGAAGTCGGCAAAAGATACGAACACGCACTTCACTAAAGAAGATATTCAGGCAGCTAACAGATACATGAGAAAATGCTCTCGATCATTAGCCATCAGAGAAATGCAAATTAAAACTACGATGAGATTCCATCTCACTCCAACAAGGCTGGCATTAATCCAAAAAACACAAAATAATAAATGTTGGAGAGGCTGCGGAGAGATTGGAACTCTTATACACTGCTGGTGGGAATGTAAAATGGTACAACCACCTTGGAAATCTATCTGGCGTTATCTTAAACAGTTAGAAATAGAACTACCATACAACCCAGAAATCCCACTCCTGGGAATATACCCTAGAGAAATAAGAGCCTTCACACAAACAGATATATGCACACCCATGTTTATTGCAGCTCTGTTTACAATAGCAAAAAGCTGGAAGCAACCAAGGTGTCCATCAATGGATGAATGGTTAAATAAATTGTGGTATATTCACACAATGGAATACTACGCATCGATAAAGAACCGTGACGAATCTGGGAAACATTTCATAACATGGAGGAACCTGGAAGGCATTATGCTGAGTGAAATTAGTCAGAGGCAAACGGACAAATATTGTATAAGACCACTATTATAAGATCTTGAGAAATAGTATAAACTGAGAAGAACACATACTTTTGTGGTTACGAGTGGGGGAGGGAGGGAGGGTGGGAGAGGTTTTTTTACTGATTAGTTAGCAGATAAGAACTGCTTTAGGTGAAGGGAAGGACAATACTCAATACATGGAAGGTCAGCTCAACTGGACTGGACCAAAAGCAAAGAAGTTTCCGGGATAAACTGAATGCTTCAAAGGTCAGTGGAGCAAGGGCAGGAGTTTGGGGACCATGGTTTAAGGGGACTTCTAAGTCAATTGGCAAAATAATTCTATTATGGAAAGATTCTGCATCCCACTTTGAAATGTGGCGTCTGGGGTCTTAAATGCTATCAAGCGGCCATCTAAGATGCATCAGTTGGTCTCAACCCACCTGGATCAAAGGAGAATGAAGAACACCAAGGTCACACGATAACTAAGAGCCCAAGAGACAGAAAGGGCCACAGGAACCAGAGACCTACATCATCCTGAGACCAGAAGAACTAGATGGTGCCCGGCCACAACCGATGACTGCCCTGACAGGCAACACAACAGAGAACCCCTGAGGGAGCAGGAGATCAGCGGGATGCAGACCCCAAATTCTCACAAAAAGACCATACTTAATGGTCTGACTGAGACTAGAAGAATCCCGGCGGTCATAGTCCCCAAACCTTCTGTTGGCCCAGGACAGGAACCATTCCCGAAGATAACTCATCAGACATGGAAGGGACTGGACAGTGGGTAGGAGAGAGATGCTGATGAAGAGTGAGCTATTTGTATCAGGTGGACACTTGAGACTGTGTTGGCATCTCCTGTCTGGAGGGGGGATGGGAGGATAGAGAGAGTTGGAAGCAGGCAAAATTGTCACGAAAGGAGAGACTGGAAGGGCTGACTCATTAGGGGGAGAGCAAGTGGGGGTACGGAGTAAGGTGTATATAAACTTATATGTGACAGTTTGACTTGATTTGTAAACGTTCACTTGAAGCTCAATAAAAGTTAATAATAAAAAAAAACCCTATGGAGCTCAGTTCTACTCTGACACATATGGGGTCACCGTGAGTCAGGGTCAACTCGATGGCAACTGGTTACTGGTTTCACCCTGAGTACAGGTACATTTGAGCAGGGCTTTTTAAATTTGTCTTAGAGATTCCAAATGGTTGTCCACAGCATCTTTTCCTAGCAATTGATCCACAGACTCAGCAAGGAGAATCAATAGGACCTTAAATGACCTGGAAGGACATTCTACATTCAAAGACACTACAAGGCAAGTGCCCAGCAAAGTGCACCCCCAGAAGGGGTGGCTTCCAACCAAGCTCCTCTGGGTGTGGGCTACCTATGGGTTTAGGGTGTCATTTCAACGCCAGGGGCTCCAGAAACATTTCCTCGACTTGCCCTTATTTGTGACTCAATTAACAAGGCAGGCGACTATTTTTATTTTTGCGTACTGAATTTGAAATCAGAGCATGCTATGTGGAGAATGAAGAGACACTTTGCTACCCGTCTGTGTTACAGTATGTGGGGTCTGCATCCTGAAGGTGAAATTGTATTGCCTGGGTCATTATCATTAGGACCTCTAGTGGCGCAGTGGTTAAGAGCTCGGCTGCAAACCATAAAGGTCTGCAGTTCAAATCCACCAGCTGCTCCTTATAAACCCTATGGAGCAGTTCTCCTCTGTCCTATAGAGTCGCTATGAGTCAGAATCAACTCGATGGCAGCGGGTTTGGTTTTTGGAAACCCTGGTGGCGTCGTGGTTAAGTGCCACGGCTGCTAAGAGGTTGGCAGTTCAAATCCACCAGGCGATCCTTGGAAACTCTATGGGGCAATTCTACTCTGTCCTGTAGGGTCGCTATGAGTAGGAATCGACTCGACTGCAGTGGGTTTTTGGTTTGGGTCATTATAGCAAAGGGCCAGCCTCTCCACTCTTCCATAGAAGAGGAAAATATTCTTGAGTTGGGTACCCGGGAAAACATGGACAACTCTGTCACAAGACAGGGCACATGGATCTTAATAAGCCTGGTTTATTTATCTAATGTGTATGGCATCCTAAGGAAGCTTAGGCCTCTGTTGGTGGCTTGTGAAGCAGAACTGAGGGACTTCCCCAAGAAGTGGAAACCAGGTTGCCCTCGGAATGTTCAACGAGCAAAATCTTCACGCACAATGGATTTGATTAGGATTCAGTGGGAGTAAACCAAGTCAGAGACTGCATTCGTGACTGAAGACTTTGGGGATACCCCAAATTCCAGTCAAGGCGACTTGATAGCAACAAGGGGAGGGTAGAAATGAAATGCGATTATGACTTTAAGGGCATAAATCTGCCTAGTTGGCCATATAGGATGCTATGTGCATAAAATGGTTTGAAGAGACTAGAGCATAGAAAAAAAAAAGAGGCCCAAAGTCTTAGAAACTGGCATGGCCATCTAAGCTGGAGTGGGTGGGATGGTGGGCACCCTCATGCTTTCAAGACACTGTCAAAAGTATTCCTCTTGTGGATCACACAACTAATTGCATTTATTTTCAGACCAATAAAGTGAAATTCTGGTTGGAATTTGTCTTCTCAAGTGCATTTATCTACAAAGACTGTGCTTCACATGACAAAGTGAGTATTGTGGTCTGTGGGTTATAATCTTGGTATATACATCAGTCTCTGGGAGCCTGGTTAATGTGAGTCCATGCTGAGAACAGTCCACTTCAGTTTCAGAGCCTATATGGCTGAAGGTCAGGATCTGGGCCTCAATGAATTATCCATGGTGTGATGTTTATGGTAAATAAATCAGCTGGAAACACCCTTCCATTCATCCTGTGTGCTGTAATATCAAAACAGTATACAACGTACTCACCTTTTGTATATGTCAACATTTGCATACGGCCAGTTGCCAAACCAAAGAACCAAACCCGTTGCCGTCGAGTCGATTCTGACTCATAAGCGACCCTATAGTACAGAACAGAACTGCCCCCATAGAGTTTGCAAGGAGCGCCTGGTGGATTCAAACTGCCCACCTTTTAGTTAGCAGCTGTAGCACTTAACCACTACACCACCAGGGTTTCCAATTGCAGGACCTAGTTATCTTAATTACAGCCCAGTAAAATAACTTCTTTTAATAAGGCATTAAAATAAAATAATATTTAAGGAAGCACATTTGGTTTTGATGGTGGTTGTATTTATTTTAATTTCTGCATCCTATTGGCTTTTCTTAATTTCTAAATCAGTTGCCTCCTTGTAAACCATTCCCAAATTTTGTCTTTCTTTCTTATTTATGTCACTAGGCAGCTTTACCAGATCCAAGCCTCTCAAGGGTTTTCATATCCCATAATGCAAACAGCAAAAGAACCAACCACACTGTGGAGGAAGAACGTTTGCCCAGAGTCAGCCCAGACAGGCAGAGCTAGGCTGCATCTTCCCTTCCCCCACGTCCTGGAAGGTCTAAATTTAGGTTACTGGATATATTGCAATGGTATTAACATGTTGCAAGAACAAGAATCAAGCAGAAGAGAAAAAAAGATGCTTAATGTGGCGCAAGGCATTTTAATGCCATGGCAACTGTGATGCCTTCCCTATTATTTAATTCACTTCCTCAGGTCAGGTCAGTCAGCCCTCTCTCTCCTGCACTTCCTGATGCTGCAATCGGGTCAGCCTTAACGTGTGAGTCCTCTGCCCAACTGCGGTCACGTCTATTTCCAAGAGAAAGAATTTTCTCCATCTCTGTCTTTGCTCCTGGACCTTTGTTTGGTGCCCTTGATGTTCCTTCGTTGCTCTCTCTGTGCTCCACATGCAGTTAACTGTTTCTCTTTTATCTACCTCTCCTCCCCGATGCCCTTCTCCTCGCAGCTCCTCTCCCTGCCCCTCCCTCTGGCTTCTGCAGTTGTAGTCACTAACACAGCTTGACACTTGATTAGTGACTTAGTGATTCAGAACCCAGGGACCTCAGTTCTCCTGAAATGCCCATGCCTCTCTTCCCAGAGTCAAGATAAAGGTCCCTCCACCTCAACGTCATTAAGTTGAGATGATGTGGGCTGTGTATTGTTTGTCAGGATTGCCCTGGCTTCTTCTCCTTCCTCTTTCTGTGGTGTTGCAGGGGCTGTTTGTGCTCTATTCAGCTTGTCTCCAGGAAAAGTAGACAGAGAAGGTTTGAGATAGAAATTATGCAGCCCAAGCTCCTCCTCATTTACAGGTGGAAAACTAAGGCCCAGAAAGCACCATCAGCCAGTTCCACAGCTAGTTCTTGGTGAACCAAAACAGATCAATGAAAACTCAACCAAACTGGTGAGTTTGGTAGGACAAGGCTTGATAAGGAGTGAGTAGTGCCAAAATAGGAAACCTTGGTGGCATAGTGGTTAAGTGCTATGGCTGTCAACAGAAAGCTCGGCAGTTCAAATCCACCAGCCACTCCTCGGAAACTCTGTGGGGCAGGTCTACTCTGTCCTATAGGGTCTCTATGAGTTGGAATCAACTCGAGGGCAATGGATTTGGTTTTTTTGGTTTAGTACCAAAATAAAGGAGCCCTAGTAGCGCAGTGGTTGAAAGCAATTGACTGCTAACCAAAAGGTTGGTGGTTTGAAACAACCAGCAGCTCCATGGAAGAAAGACGTGGCGGTCTGCTTCCACAGAGATTTACAGCTTTGGGGTGGGTTTTGGGTCTTAGTGCCAAAATAAGACTTGACGGTTATTTAAGAGTTCCTGCATCCATTCAGTTCTCGTCTCCGTGCCAGTAGTGTGTGAAAACAGTGCAAGCCGGAGCCCAGACACCAGCCATCAAACCCTGGGACACCTGGAGAGGCCCCTAAAAATCCAAAACTAAGCCAACTGCCATCAAGTCCATTCTGACTCATGCAACCTCATGCATGTCAGAGTAGAGCTGTGCTCCATAGGATTTTTTGGAAGTAGATCACCAGACTTTTCTTTTGAGTTGCCTCTTGGTGGACTCAAACCTCCAAACTTTCTGTTAGCAGCCAAGCGCATACCAGTTTGCACCATCCAGGGACTCCAGAAACCAAACCAAACCCACTGTTGTTGAGTTGATTCCAACTCATAGCAACCCTACAGGACAGAGTAGAGCTGCCCCCACAGGGTTTCCAAGGCTGTAAATCTTTAGAGAAGCAGACTGCCACATCTTTCTCCTGCAGTGGCTGGTGGGTTCGAACCACTGACCTTTTGGTTAGAGGTTAAGCGCTTAACCACTGTGCCACCAGGGCTCCCATAGAGAGGCCCCTAAGACTCCTTAATGCTGAGGTCCTGAGGCTTTTGCCCCCCAGGAACATGGAGACCCAGGAGCCTGCTCAGGCTCCTCCAGCCCCTACCAGCACGGCCTGATGAGGAGCCAGTAACAGCTAATACTAGTGAATATCCCAGGAGTTCCACATTCCCTAGTTTTTTTCCTGATTTCCTTTGCGTACATAGTAGTGAGTTGCCAGAATTGTTTCCCCTGAATGTAGGGAGGCACATATCCAGCCTGCAAAAACATTTATTGTAAGAGTTATATCAGCCTTCTCCAAGGAAAGACATGGTGGCGAAATGAGTAAAATCAACTCAGTATTTTGACTGCTCGCTGTGCGAAAGAGGGGCTTCTTGTTCCCATTTACGCAGAGGTAGGACACGTCTGTAGATGTACGGAAGCTACGCCAGGGCAGCGCGGGGAAGTCATGAAGGCAAGCCCCGCTCCTAAGGCCTGCCGGATGTCCTGTGCAGGTCCCTTTTCTCCCTGGTAGGACAGTTCAGGAGCCCTGGTGGTGCAGTGGTTAAGAGCTCAGCTCCTAACTGAAAGGTTGGCAGTTTGAATCTACCAGCCACTCCTTGGAACCCTACGGGACAGTTCTACTCTGTCCCATAGGGTTGTTATGAACTGGAATTGACCCGACGGCAACGAGTGTTGGCTTTTGGACCGTTCCAGTGCATTGGGATTTTCCAGAGCTAGGAGGTGAGCCACACTGCTGCCGTTGCTGCTGCTGCTACTGCACAGTGTTTGTGATTAAGAGCTCTATTGATTTTCTAGCCTATGACCACATTGGTTGGGGACAGAGTACGGCAGACGGAAATGGTGGGAAGCCAAGTGGAAAGAGGGTTTATGAAATGAGGTCTCAATGAAGAAAACTGTGGGAAAGAATGTGATGGAGGCAGATTTAGGGCCGGTAGATGTGGGAAAGTAGAACAACTCACAAATGCCTTCAGACTTGAGTTGAAACGAAGCACTTTGCCAAAACACAGGAAGAGGATCCAGTCTGTGAGAAAGCTTCACCACTGTTTATATAAAACAGTAAAATCTTGTCGGTAAAACCATCACCAACAACGCTTAGCCCTTGTCTTAGTTACCTAGTGCTGCTACAATAGGAATACCGCCAGTGGATGCTTTAACAAACAAATTTATTTCCTCACAGTTTAGGAGGCTAGGAGTGCAAATTCAGGGTGCTGGCTCCAAGGCCAGGCTTTCTCTCTCTGTCTGCTCTGGAAGAAAGTCCTTGTCTCTTCTGAGCTCCTGGGCGATCTTCATGCTGCTTGGCATCTCCCCCCATCTCTGCTTACTTAATTGCTTGTTTAATCTTTTATATCTCATAAGAGACTGACTCAAGGTATGCCCTACACTACCCTGTCTCATTAACATAACAAAGACAGCCCACTCCCAAAATGGACTTATAACCACAGGCACAGAGGCTAGAATTTATAACACATATTTAGGGGAACACAATTCAATCCATAACAGTCCCTGTTCTATACCAGGCACCGTGCTGGGTCCTGGGGCTATAAATAAGAATCAGTCAGTCTAGAGAAAGAGACTGAAAACATACATAAAATAACTTTGAAAAATGCAAATATGTCTTAAGGAAGCCATAAAGACATGTTGCCTAAACTCTGGGCCCAGAGCCAGCAGGCACGAATGGTGGGAGAGGGGAAATGGAGCTGTGGCCCCAGCTACTGCTGGTTTCCAGTGCAGATCTGGTCACGTTTTCACTCCTATCACTGCCTACCCTGCCAGGAAGACCCTGGCCACCGTCCCTACCCACTTACAAAAAAAAAAAAAAAGGTCCAGAGGAAATCGGCTTCAGCAATGAGGGCTGTGTGCACATTTCCAGGTGTCCCCGAGGTAACAGGTGCAAAGGGAGCACTGGACAGTTTGGGCTGGGAAAACTTCACAGCACCAGGGAGAGTTTTGAACATATTTCTCTAAACCTAAAGATAGGCACAAGACACTTGTGACATGATTCTCTCTCTCTCTCTCTCACCTACATGCACACACACACAATCACCAGCCATCTCTCTCTCTCACATACATGCACACACACACAATCACCAGCCATCTCTCTCTCTCACATACATGCACACACACACAATCACCAGCCATGAACCTGCCTCCCTGGGGTTCCAACTATGTGCTTTGAGGGGAAATTTCTTCCAGCCTCCCCTTCCTCTCTCCCTACCTTGGCCCGCTTTGAATAAAGCAATTCATTATTTTTGCTGTCTCTTTTAGCTTTCAACATCTTTTTTGCCCCTGAAAATACACCAAAAACTGGGGAAGAAGATGGGTGTCTGGTGTGTATTTGTATATCAGTGTAATATGTAAGGGAGGAGGTGACATGGAAAAAGGAAAAATAAGAAAAAAATACCAAATAACTAAAAAATGAGTGACCAAGCTCAGTAAATGATTTAAAAAAAAATCAAAAATAAAATTTTGTTTCTGTGGTTCTTGTTTGCAAATGATGTAACCAGAAGAAGTAGCTCTGTTATCTTCCATTGCAGGAATACCTTCTCTGAGTAGCCTTGGGGCCCAGATACCTGTATTGGAGCAATGGTGGTGCAGCGGCTAAGAGTTTAGCTACTAAACAAAAGGTCAGCAGTTGAGATCCACCAGCCGCTCCTTGGAAACCCTATGGGGCAGTTCTACTCTGTCCTATAGGGTCCCTATGAGTCGGAATCAATTCAGTGGCAATGGGTTTAAGCCAGAAGACTTCAGAGCGGTCTAGCCCAAAAAAAAAAAAAAGCCTAAGCTGGAGGTTATTACAACAGTCTACTTTAAGCCAGAAGACTTCGGAGACGTCTAACCTAAGCTGAAGGACTTCAGAGTGGTCAAGCCTTAGCTGGAGAACTTCAGAGAGTTTTAGTCCAAGGTAAGAGGGCCTTAGAGTGATCTAGCCTAAACTGGAGAACCTCAGAGTGATAGAGTTTAAGTCAGAGGAGGGTCTTAAACAGTCGAACCTAAGCCCAAAGACTTCTGAGTGGTCTAGCCTAAACTGTAGGACCTCTGAGTAATAGAGCTTAAGTCATAGGGGGTCTTATAGTTTTGTAGCCTAAGCTTATTTCCTAGAGGAGGAATTCAGGCCGGCAGAGGTGGCCTCCCGGCCCCCTGAGGGTGAGCCTGCACCAGGACTCAATATCTCCTAACCCCTGGTTCAGGCCCTTCCCTGTCTTTCTAAAACAGTCCAAAGGGGCTGAAATTCTTGGCAGTGCTTGGGGCTGAATGTCCCTGTCAGTGCTCTCTTCACAGAGGAAAAACTGAGTTAAAAAAACCAAACCTGTAACCTGGCATTTAAGCACAGAGCTAAAAGCAAGGTGTGATCTCCCGGGTGCTAGAAGTACTTTAAAATCCCCAAAGTCTCATACACCGTTCGGAAAACAAAACAGAGCAACTTTCTTTTCTCGCTCTCCTCTCCCACCTCGTCCCCGTCCACCGTGCAGTGGCAGCCTGGCAGACGCCCAGAACGGCACCCTGCAATTCCACGGTACATGCGCACATTCGCATCCATTTAACCAGCTATTTACGGCCGCCCTTTACCGCCACCTGTAAGAGGGAGCGCCATAACGACACTGCCTAAGAGGCTGGGCCGGGAGCCCGGTGCCCAGGGGTTTCTCCACTTGAAGACGCTCGATTCTGTGAAGTGGTTGGCACTTGAAGAAACAGCGGCGGGGTGGGGGGGGGGGGGGGAGAACACACACACACGCGCTCCAGACCGAGGAGGGTCTTTCCTCCGTAGCTCCTTTAACCATTACCACATTGCAACTAGGAACTTCCAGGGCCTTCGGCGCGCCTTGTTTCCTGCCTGATAAGGAGCCCGCTGTCATTTGGGTTTGGTTAATCTCTGAATCACCCGACGCGCTCGGCGGTCCAGAGAAGGGTGTGAACGAAGCGCGCTGGGGTGGGACCCACAGTCCGGCGGAATCGGAGTCACATGACACCCCGTCGAGTCCGGGAAACCGGCTTGCGGAGGTTATGCGGGGCTGCGGCGACATCCTCGCTCCCGTGCGTGCTGCACTCGTGCGGCTCCGGGTGGCAAACTGGGTGAAGTGGGGACTAGAGGAAGTAGAGGAGCAAGAGCGTCAGAAACGCTTCTTCTGCTCTTCGGACGCTGACCCGACGAGGGACGACTGGCACTGCACGACGGACTTCCAAGTTGCCCTTAGCACACCTGGAGGTCAAGAGTGCAAAGCCCCCACAGGCGGCTTCCGTGGTCTGAAGTGTCCGCGAGAAGCCCGAGACGCCCAGGACCGCATGGCGCGCTCAGAGCTCGCCAAGTCGCGCATAAGCAAAAGATAAACGCTGATGGGCCCGGGGGCTTGTTGGCTGGGACGCAGAGTTTGCGCGGACCCGGAGCGTCTTTCGTTTTAAGGAATCTTACTTCTGGGAAGTGACAGGGAACTGTCAATCAGCGAGGGAGGGAGCGCACCGGCGCCGGGTGATGTCAGCGGATCAGCTGCTCGATAACAAAGAGGGGGTATTACAGGAGAAAGTTGCAGCAGCGGCGGCGACCGCAGCGTCACCCGGGAGCCTCGGAGGCGAGGGGCAAGTGGGCGAAGGAAGGACGGCTGCTGCCGCAGCAGTTGAAGGCCAAGGAATTAGAAGGGCTGTAGGGGGAGGCAGTGCGAGCCAGCCCCGACTGCTCCTCCTCTTCCTCCTCCTCCTCCAAACTCGCAGGGCTGAGCCCCAGCGCTCGCTCAGCCGCCAGGAGCACCAGGAGGGACGGGAGGCAGCAGCGCGGCCCACAGCCGGGCAGGGTCCCCAGCCGCCATGGATAGCGACGATGAGATGGTGGAGGAGGCGGTGGAAGGTACAAGCATTTCTTCGGGGCCAGGAAAGGAGGCGCGGAGGGCTCGGAGCGCGGGAGGAGTGGCCGGCAGCGGCCGGCGCGGCACCGGGCCCCGCGGCCGCCACAGTCCGCTACGCGGGTGGCCGGCTGCCCGGCTTCGGTGGGGGCCGGGTAGCCACGGCTACGCCACTGGGGGCGCGCAATGCGCGGCAAGGCGCAGGCCGGGAACCGGGCTCCGCCGGGCCGGAGCCCCTGGGGGGATACGGCTGATCCATCCCGCCCAGCCGCAGCCTGCATCCGCCCTCGGAGTTGCGAATCCTGCCCGGCACCCCGGCCTCCCTCTTTTCGGGGATGGAGGAGCGGTGCGCAAGAAGGCAGACCCTAGGAGCGGTCTCCGTGAGTAATCCCCCTACCCCATTTTGGCCACCCCGAGCTCCTCTCCGTCGCCAGCCCTTTCCTTCCGCTCGGTGCTGCGCCCCGCGGCGCCCGAGGCCGGGCCTGGGTCAGTCCCCTGGCGCAGCGCACGGGGCCGGACCTGGCACGTGGCAGCCGTGGCCCGACGAGAAGATGAAATCATTGCGGGCCAGGGACCACGGTCCCGACTCGGGGCTTGAACGCGCACAGTCCGGCAGGCGGGTGACCCTTCCCTCTCCTGCCCTCGAGCGAACTCAGCCACACCGCCCCCTCCCCCTGCCTGCTTCCCAGTCCCGGTGCCGCCGCCGCCGCCGCCGCCACGCTGTGCAGGCGCGCCGCAAGCCGGGACTGAAATTGCTGGGTGATACTTAACTTTCTGAATTCCACGCAGTTGGCTGTGGGTGATATCACCGCTTTGGTGTCGTGTTTCTCCGCCCCTTCTCTTCTAGCGCCCCTCCCCCGACTTTTGTTGCCACTTTGTTTTGCTGAGTTTCTCCACCTCTCGCTAGTTCTAAAAAAACGAGGTGGGGACGTTATACAATCTCCTTGTTTGTACCCTGAAGTGTTATGATTTTGTACAGTGAATATTGGAAAATACTCTTTAGCGTATTTATTTATTTGGTTTTACCCCCAGACGGTACGTCGTGATGTTTTGCAATGCTGTGTGGTATTATTCCAGAACATTTTAAACCAGGCATCTAAGTAAATAAATTTTTAGGCGTTGGTTGAATCTTGTTTCTATCTAATTGGTGTAAACAAGTTTTTCACAAACAGTAAAGAAAAAGTGGTGACATCGTACCAATGTATTAGGGCACATAGTTGTTTCTTCTTTGAGGCACGAAATACGTTTTTATATTTTTATAAAACAGAATTGATTCCTTTTGAAGTACACCAGAGGTTTTAAGATGACATAAAGTAGAATAGTATTTCTGAATTCTCTAAAAGGTATCCATTTTAATGTAACTTGTAAAATTTCTTATTTCTTCATCCAGCATCAAAGCCAGCATGTAATTTTTTTTTTAAGTTAAGAAAGTTTGCATAATGATTTGAACTCACAGAGCTATGTATCAATCTAATAAGTAAAGCTCATGTGGGGGCATACTGGGGTCCAAAGACATTCAGTTGATCCAGGAAGCCTTCTTAGAATTTAAAAGTTACTGACTTCTTGTGCTTCCTTGTTACAAAAAAAAAAAAAAGAAGAAGGATGAAAATGCTGTTCTCAGATTGATGGGTTTTGCTCTCATTATTCAAAGGTTAGGTTTACTTGTAAAAATTTAAAGTAAACCCTTGGTAACAGCAGTGCTCTCCAGACTGAAGCACCTTCCCCTTTGAAGACCTGTGTCCCCTGGTCCTTAGGCTCATTTGCAGAATGTAAACAAGCGGCTTTAGAAATGTATGGGTGTTGTTTTTGAGATTGTCTGGTGGATTAGAATCAGGGCAAGTTCTTACTAGTTTTCTAGGGTGACCATATGCATTATTGTCCAAATCAGAACACTTCTGAGATGAGAGGGGGAACTATTAATAAACCTTGAATGTCTGGGCCAATCCAGGACACATGGTGACTCAATTGTACCTAACTGTAAACAGAGGAACTCAGAACCTTTCCAAGTCCTTAGGCGAGTCTCAGGCTCAAACTGGAGCAGTGTCTAGGCACGGACAGTAAACTGCACCCACGGGCTTTTCTCCATTCATTCTTAGTGCTGTCTATAATGCCCTTGACTTCATCACCCAACACATGCATGAGACAATGTGGTAAACTTTCCCAAAGAGAAGCTAGTCTGAATATTTTGGTTTTTTAAGTTCTATCTCCTCTACCTTACCCTCCGTAAACAGAGCCTCTGTTCTCAATAGTTTCATTGTCATAGCTATTGTTATAATTTACTTGTAAATTATAACTGTTTTCATGATGTGCAGGCTCGGTGCTAAGTGTTTCATATCTATTTTCCATTCAGTCTTATGAGGTAGGTGCTCATATGATCCTGATTTTACAGAGGAGGGAACTGAGGCAAGAGAAGTTAACTAATCCAAGGTCACGTAGCTAGGTGGGGAAACAGATACGGAGCCTTCAGAACCCCACTCTACTACCATCTCATACTGTCTCCCCACATTTTTTCTTTCTAATGGGCCTGTCAAGTATATAAAATAGTTGTTTACAAACTGAATTTGGAAGCGACAGTTAAATGTTATGTCGTTATCATTCTTTATCAGTATAACTCATTAAAGGTTGAATCTGGTAGAATTCAGGCAGAAAGGTGTGTATAGACCCTAGCTTTACTGTAGAAAACTAATTCTCTCTGGTTGTTATTTACTCGCAATCTGCTAATTTTTTCAACTGTTTTCTCAGCACGTTTCCTTTGGGTTATTAAGCATCATTCCTTAAATTAGCTAAAATAGTTAAGATGCAGGGTGACTTTCAGAAAATGTATTTAGGGAAAGAAAATGTAACTTACTAAGCCTGCAACAGACATCCTTTGTCTTCTTTTTCTTCCTCCTTAGAAATTTACTCTCGGGAAGAAACTGATTTCAATGTCTTTGGTCACATCATAGACTTTTTGGTTCTCTGTTAAGGGTGGAATTGTAGCTCAGGTGAAGTTCTAAACTCAGAGTGGACGAATCCCTAAGGGGAGGGTGGGCCAGGAGGGAGCACTCTGTACCTGTGTCTGCTGGGCTCCTTTGGGAAGGTGGCAAGCCCTGGGCCTCAGAGGCCCTAAGGACACCTCGTGAGCTCCTGCTGTGGCTTTTTGAAAACTCTGAGGCTCAGTGGTTCAATGGAGAGTGATGTTTGGTTTTCCAATGTTATTCTTCAAGGCCCTGGGGAGCAGAAATATTTATTACTGTATCTATTTCTTTGTCTGCCCATAGATACAAAGGTGAATACAATATGGCCCCTAATACAGTTTCAGATAAATACATCATATCTATACAGATGAATTGTGGTGGTTGAGAGAAAGCAAAAACTTACTTCCAGCTTGGGGAAATAAGTGGAGAGAGATTTCTCAGAAGTGATACAGAGTTGAAGGGGAACCTCCTAAGTAAAGACGTAGAGGTATGGAATTATGGAGGCATATTCACAGACTAATCACTCAGTTCTCCTATAATATAGGGCTTGAAGAGGAAAAGTGCAGGGTGAGATAGGGAAAGGAGGCTGGGCCCAGCTCACAGGCTAAGAACGTGGACTCTGCTGGAAGCCGTAGGAAGCCATGGAGGCTCTAGAGCTGGGAATGACCGGATCGGAGCTTTGCTCTGGGAAAGTTGACAGGCAATGGTAAGCAGGGCAGTAAGAGGGGCTGAAACCGCAGGTAAGGTGGGTACCTAAAAGGCACTTTCCAACAGCCCCAATGGGCAGTTCAAAACCAAAAACCAAACCCATTGCCACTGAGTTGATTTTAAGTCATAGCGACTCTATAGGATAGAGTAGAAGTACCCCATAGGGTGCTGTAATCTTTACAGGAGCAAAGTGGCACATCTTTCCCCCACAGAGCTGCTGGTGTGTTCGAATCACTGACTTGCCAGTTAACAACTGAACACTTTAACCACTATGCCACCAGGGCTCCTCGATTGGCGGTTATGAGGGCCCAGATCAGCGACCGTGGCAGAAGAAAATGGAAAGGCCTAGAAACATGTACGAGACACTGAGGAAGAATGCTCAGAAAGGGGAAATATCAGAATTCCATGACTAAGGTGCCAGGAATGAAAATAACCATCTCAGGGTTTCACTGTCTTACTCCCTCAGCATATTAAGAATATGTATATATTTTATTAACGGTTCTACCTGCCTCCAATAAGATGGCTAGTGCTCTTGTATCTAAGAAAAATGCATGCTGTACTGATAGCACCCTCTCCGTGTGGGCCACACATTCAAATTATGGCCCTAACAACGAATAATTGAGCTCTCACAAAGAATTAATCTTAAAAATCAAGTTGTGTATAAATACATTAAGAGGAGTCCCGGTACACAATAGTGAAGTGCTCAGCTGCTAACCAAAAGGTCCGCGGTTCAAACCCACCACCCCTTCTGCTGGAGAAAGATGTGACAGTCAGCTTTCATAGAGATTACAGCTTTGGAAACCCTAGAGGGCCCTTCTCGGTCCTGTAGGGTCTCTATGCGTCAGAATCGACTCGATGGCAATGAGGTTTGGTTTTTTGGTTTATAGATACATGATCATGAGGGTATGTTCTTTGCGTTAAACAGAATAAAAAAATAAAAGCCAAACCCATTGCCATCGAGTTGATTCCAACTCATAGTGACCCTATAGGACAGAGCTGAACTGCCCCTCTAGGGTCTCCAAGGAATGGCTGGTAGATTCGAACTGCCAACGTATTGGTTAACAGCCGAGCTCTTTACCACTGTGCCACCAGGACTCCAAACAGAATAAGCTCACCTTTTATTATTAATAGTACCTTTTTTTTATTATTATTATTTTTAAAGCTGTATTCTATTCTACAAAACCAACAGTGTGTGTAAGGGCCTCTTCTGAGGGAAACAGACACGCACACACACTACTCCCAGATCTCCTGTGAGTAAGCCTGAGGCAGAGCTTCTTTCCAGAAGCAGCTGGGTGCCTGATCTGGAGAGAATTTTCTTTGCTGAGACGTTACCATCACCACGCAGAATACAGGGCTGACTGTTACCAGGTTAAGGAAAAAGCTCAGAGGGGAGAAATTTAAATTTCTGTCTGCTTGATAGTTAATGATCTTTAGAACAAAGTGAAAAAGTAGACTTGTGACACTGTTGCAGTTTTTTCCTCCACCTTCTGTAAATGTTTAAAGTCATTCTGTGGCTATATAGATGGTACATTAACTGGGACAGCGTTATAACCACAGAGCAATCATTCGAGTTAATTTACCCTGTTGTTTGGGCCTGACGCTCGCCCTCTGTTTAGTGGGAACTGGCCGTGTGGCTCTTGGCAGACATGGTGCATTTTACAAACTGACCTCAATCTGAGAGGGAGGGCTGGTGTTTCCCTTTGAGTTAGGTAACACTTGGAAGGGGTAGGAATTTACAGCCAGGATATGCTGTTGAAAGTCTTGGGGGTTCTAAGAGAATTATATTAACTACTAAGACATCTTCCACTTCTCTACCGGGGACCTGGGGGTGCCTACCTTTTTAGAGGCACCTTCTTCCACTCTCAGTCCCTGAGTGATGCAGCTGGACTATGGACTGCTAACCTAAAGGCTAGTTGTTTGGACCCACCCAGCAGTGCTGCAGAGGAGAGGCCTGGGGATCGGCTTTCATAAAGATCGCAGCCAAGACAGCTCTGTGGACAAGCAGCTCTCCTCTGTAATACATGGAGTAGCTACGGGTCTGAATCGAATCAAAGGCAACAGGCTGGTTTTGTTGTTGTTTTCCATCCACCACCAGCAAGGAGGAAAGGGCTTTCTGCCATTTGCCCTAATTTAGAGAAACAGGAATTGAAAGATTTGGGAGAGGAGTTTCCAGCGTTCATCACCAGTTCAGAGTGGCTGATGTGATTCTTGGGCAAGTCATGGAGCCTCCCTGCTTTAACATCCTCGTCTGTAAGACGGAAATTTGGAGGATTGTTGTGACGTTTGCCTTAGATAACAGGAAAGCGCAAAACCCAGTGCTACATACATGGTAGGTGCGTAAACTTTTTCTGTATCTCAGTATGTTGCATGATCCTGTTGCCCACGTGGTATTTGAATAGCATACCAGAAGCTCTTGTAGCACCAAGGCTGAAAGGGGATGTGAGGACACAGCAGCCCAGCCTTTTCTCTACATTTTTTTCTTTGCAAAGGCTCTCTGTTGTTGTTTTAGTTATAAAGTTCTACTGCTGGGAAAAATGCGCCAGGCTATTAAATATTCAGGGTAGAAATCTTGAATGATCGCAACTGTTCATTTCTAGCTCCCGGTAATTGATCACTTCATCCTCCTTTTCAGAGGATGAGAAGAAAACAAAATAAAACAAATGAGCCAACAAAGGGTCCTGCTGAGGTCTGATAGGAAGTCCCTGGGTTGTATATAAATGGTTAACACACTCAGCTGCTAAGCTTAAGGTTAGACGTTCAGGTTCCTTCAGAGGTGCCTTGGGAGAAAGACCTGGCAAGCTACTGCTGAAAAATAGGCTATTGACAGTTCTATGGATCACAGTTCTATTTTGACACACACAAAGTTGCCATGTGTTGGAGTCCACTGGACGACAACTGGTCAACTGGAGTTTTGATAGGGGGGATTCCAGAGCTTTCTCCCAATAAGCAAGCTAAAAACCTTTATCATGGCAGGGAAGGGCCACACATGCGGGCAACTCCTAAAGACAGTGCTACTAGAGAAGCAGGAATCATTCAGTGGCCCTTCTCTGTTCCTCTCTCCCAAGGCAGTAAGAGGATGATGGGACTTGTTCACTGGCCTGTTGAAAGAGTGGTTGCGACAGTGTCCTTCGTGGAGCGGGGTTGATATTTTGTTCTCATGTCAGTTGGGATCAGTCCTGTTCCTTAAGGACTTTTAAAGTTTTTGCTAATATATCTAAAGTCCGTGCTAAGGGTGAAACTTCAGTGTTTTATTCAGAAATAGGACAGAACTATTGTGACTGGTGCCCTGGCGGCACAGCGATTATGTGCTTAGCTGCTAACCAGAAGGCCAGCAGTTCGAACCGCCAACTGGCTTCCCAGGAGAAAATGTGGCAGTCTGCTTCCCTAAAGATTACAGCCTTGGAAACCCGATAGTCTGCTTCCCTAAAGATTACAGCCTTGGAAGCCCGATAGTCTGCTTCCCTAAAGATTACAGCCTTGGAAGCCCGATAGTCTGCTTCCCTAAAGATTACAGCCTTGGAACCCGATGGGGCAGCTCTACGGTGTCCTATAGGGTTGCTGAGTCTGGACCGACGCAACAGCAGTGGGTACTGTGACTGAGGGAAGATGGAAATAAATGTGTGTTGGGTTTTTCCCCTTAGTGTTCATGTTTATTTTACTAAAGTGGACTGACAAACTTTATCCAACATTAACTTTTTCTAAAATCTGAAAATGTGTGAACTGTTTTCTACGAGGAAAACATTTTCAACAAACAAGTAAATACTTTAATGGGAGGCTAAAATGATTATTCTGATATTTATACCAAAACCAAAAGTAGGAAGCTGAATTTATAGGAATATTAATGGCTGTGTTTAATTTGATTCCAGCATTTCATAAAAGCAAATTTTTAGCTGTACACTGTGATTTTTTTATAAAAAAGGAAAAAATATAGATTTAACATTTAAAAAAGTAGATATTTAGAAAATAATTGTCCAAATTATTTATGTGACTCAAGTGTCATTCAATTATGTCACATGCCGTTGGGTTTTGAGAGAGAGGAAAGCAAGTGTGGCCTAGTTCCCTCCAGGCCATTAATTTTCTAGCCCTTGATAAAAAAAGTTTTTGTTAAGTATAAAGGAATTATATCTATTGTGATTTTATTTAAGTTGGCATGATTTATTGTAATATATTCTACTAATCTATACAGTCAGATGTAGTCATAAAACATTGTATTGTTCCTTGTTGTTTTATTTTTATATTATCAGTAATACACCTACCCCTCCCTTATCGACTATCTCGTCATCCAACATTTCACATTTAAGGCAATAGTGAAAAATCTACTATCCAAATATTTTGCGCATTAACGATGTATGCCTGGCAGTAACAAATGCCAAGGTGCAAGGCAGGATTAACGCAGCCTATGATGGTTAAGGTTAGGTATCAACTTGGCTGGGCCTGATTCTCAGTGGTTTGGTAGTTATGTAATGATGTAATTTGGCAGCTTTGTAATGATCTTGTCACCCTCCATTTTGTTATCTTATGGGGTCATCCTCCATTTTTGCATAACAGTGATTTTTGCATAATGACCTGGTCTTTGGAACCTAATCATGTCAATAAGTGAAGAGTGGGTGTACTTTTTAAAAAATATATTATAAGAGTGCTTGCTTACCATCTCTTCCATGGGATGTTCTTTTTTTTTTTTTTTTTTTTCACTTTAGAAGAAAACATTTTAGGAAATTAAAGCCTTCATTATGGTGGTATGGTGTGTGTTTTCTTTATAGTCTTATATCTGTGAGCCACCTGGAAGCCACATTTAAGTGTTTAATGTCCCTGCACTGCACACAATGTTTAATACCTTTTTTATCCAAGACTCGGGGTAGCCCAGGAAAAGGCCAGTAGATTACTGCCTTCATTTTCACCTGCCATCACAAAATTAACTCACGAGAATAACTGGGATTATTCTCAGTGAGGTGATTCCTGTGTTTTGTGAAATATGTAGATGGTAATTAAAAACATAAATGTAGACTTTAAGCAAATATTATAATGTACCTGTCTATGACCCAGGAAGAACCAACAATTTAAAGATCACAGTGTAATAACTGCCCCTATACTAAAAAAAAAAAAAAAAATACTAAATCACCATTTAAATGGCCATGTGGATACTTCTAGCTACATTTAAAATACAAACCTTCTGAATAAAGTGGCAGAGGACATGTAATAAGCTTATTACTAAGCATTCAAAGCTAAAAGATTTTTGAAGTAAAACAGTAAGTTTTAAGGTTAATAAACCAAACCAAACCCACTGCTGTTGAGTTGATTCTGACTCATAGTGACCCTGTAGGACAGAGCAGAACTGCCCCATCCTTCTCCCACAAAGTGGCTGGTTAGGCTCAAACCACCAGCCTTTCAGTTGGCAGCCAAGTGCTTAACCACTACGCAACCAGGGCTTCTTTAAGGCTAGTAACTACATAAAAAAAAAAAAAAACTACATAATAATATGTAAAATCATATTGCGTACTTTATTTCTAGAATTAGATCATTTATTGCAAAGACAATGTATCTGGTAGTGTCTTAGTCATCTAGTGCTGCTATAACAGAAATACCACAATTGGATGGCCTCGACAAACAGAAGTTTATTCTCTCAGTCGGATAGGCTAGAAGTCCAACTTTAGCTCCAGGGGAAGGCTTTCTCTTTCGGCTCTGGAGGAAGGTCCTTGTCATCAATCATCCCCCTGGATTAGGATCTTCTCTGTGTAGGAACCCTGGGTCCAAGGAATGCACTCTGCTCTCAGTGCTTCTTTCTTGGTGGTGTGAGGTCCCCCCTCTCTGCTTGCTTCCCTTTCCTTTTATCTTTTGTAAGATAAAAGCTGGTACTGGCCATAAAAAAAAAAAAAAATTCATTGGATCAGGGATGTGACCTTAGTAAGGGTGTTACAATCCCACCCTAATCCTCTTTAACATAAAATTACAATCACAAAATAGAGGACAGCCACACAATCCTGGGAATCATGACCTAACCAAGTTGACACATTTTTGGGGGACACAGTTCAGTCCATGACAGGCAGTAGATTATAAGCCAGTGCTGTCTCAGTTGAGCATGAGCGTTTTAAGCGTGAGCATTTGGGAGCATCTATTCCAGATACAGGGTCACTGTGAGTCGGAATTGACTCGACAGCAGTGGGGGTTCGGGTTTTTTTGTTTGTTTGTTTTATTCCAGATATGAGAAGTACAATGTAGGAGTGTACTTTGTAGATTGTAACATGCACTGCAAACATTATATTGATAATTACTCTCAATCTCCAGTAAAATACAAACTTATTTTAGGTTCATATTCTGAAATGTGTCTAAGTCTGTTGTGGGCCTCTTGGCTCACACAGTGTACATAACAATCCAGTTGGTCATGCTGATGCAGATGAGTTTAGAAACATCTGTGGGTTCAGTACCCACACAGGTAAGGGATTCTTTAGCAGCTCAGAGGGGTTGCCAGGCAGCATCTGACCGCTGACGCGTTGGTGGGGGAGCGTTGAAGATATTAAGGTTTGCCTTGTGGTTTCCTTTCTCTCAGGGCACCTGGATGATGATGGATTACCACACGGATTCTGCACCGTCACCTACTCCTCTACTGACAGATTTGAGGGGAACTTTGTTCACGGAGAAAAGAATGGACGGGGGAAGTTCTTCTTCTTTGATGGCAGGTAAAACCAAAATCCCATTGCTGTCGAGTCAGCACCGACTCATAGCAACCTTATAGGACAGAGTAGAACTGCCCCATAGAGTTTCCAAGGAGCGGCTGGTGGGTTCAAACTGCTGACCTTTTGGGTAGCAGCCAAGCTCTTAACCACTGCACCACCAGGGCTCTAGGTGGCAGGTTAGCACTCAACAATTTTTAAAATATTTGTCTTTGGGATAACTGGTCTTTATGTGTGACACCTTAATGCTGATGTCCTAACTAGTGTTTTCCACATTCTAGTTAAAGTGTTTTTCACAGTAGGGTTCCTTTTTGTGTGTGGCGGGGGCATTGCTGGTTTAGCAGCAGAATTTTTGCCTTCCGCGAGGAAGACTCAGGTTCAATTCCTGGTCAGCACAGCTGATGCGCAGCCACTGTCTGTCAGTGGAGGTGTCCATGTTGCTAGGATACTGAACAGGTTTCAGTGGAGCTACCAGACTAAAATGGACAAGGAAGAAAGGCCTGGTGATTTACGTCCAAGGATTAGCCATTGAAAATCCTGTGGATCACAGTAACCCAATGCAAAACCAATCTCAGTCGCGGCGCAAAGCCAGGGAGTGTTCCATTTTGTTGAGCATGGGGTTGCCATGGGTCAGGGGCTGACTCGTAAGCAGGTAACAACAGCAACAACAGGGTTTTTTCTATTTTGTTTTCCCCGTCTGTGTGAGGACGCAGTGATAGGTGGTAATGACTGTGGACTTTTCTCTGTCAAGAGGAGGTAGGGTCACACTGGCCCAACTTCCCAACGGTGACTTTTAAGTCACATCAGCTTTAGAAGAAAAGAGTGACCATGTGAATTTTTTAAGCATTTAGAGGAATTCCGAACCATGGGAAGGTCTAGCTGTTTTCAGACCAGTGTATCAGGTAATACAAAAATGTATTTCGCCAATACAGGCTGCAGGATTCTGCAGGGGCTACCTAAACCTTGGAATTCCTTTGGGAAAGGAAATGTCTAAGCTGGCAATGGAAGGGTGATTTCAGGGACTAGCATGTGACCCAGCATCCTTTTTCTCTAAGTGGAATGGGTTGTTTTTGAAGATGTTAGTGGTTCCTCAGGCTCCCAATTATCTGGTATAAGGGAGACCCAAAAAACCAAACCCAGTGCTGTCAAGTTGATTCCGACTCATAGCAACCCTACAGGTCAAAGTAGAACTGCCCCATAGAGTTTCCAAGGAGTGCCTGGAGGATTTGAACTGCCAACCTTTTGGTTAGCAGCTGTAGCACTTAACCACTATACCACCAGGTATATATGGGAGAGGGGTGGGGAAAGCAATGCAATCCCATCCGTAGAACTTTTTAAAAATTGCCTTCTATTTATTTTTTAAAACAATTTGTTTTGTTGTTGTTCTTGAGAATATACACAAAAAGAAAATACACCAATTCAAGTTCCTACATGTGCAATTCAGTGACATTGACTACATTCTTCAAGTTGTACAACCAGTCTCACCTCCTTCTCTGAGTTATTCCTCCCCCATTAACATAAACTCATAGCCCCCTACAGTTTCTATCTAATCTTTCGAGTTGCTGATGTCACTTTGATCCCATGTAAAAAACATGTAAATAGATCTTAAAAGAGCATATTACTTAAGGCAGACATTATTTACTAGTTAAGCTAAACTATTGTTTAGTTTTACATGATAAGAGATAAACCAAAAAAAACCATTGCCGTCGAGTCAGTTCTAACTCATAGTGAGCCTACAGGACAGAGTAGGGCTGCACCATAGAGTTCCAAGGAATGCCTGGTGGATTTGAACTGCCGACCAGTGGCAGAGCAAAGATGGCGGAATAGGCAGACACTTCAGGCGACCCCTCTTTACAACAAAGACCCAAAAAAACAGATGAAACGAGTATATTTGTGACAAGCTGGGAGCCCTGAGCTTCAAAGGCAAGCTTGGAAAATGAACTGAGGGGAAGGGGGAGGAAGAGCCCATTCAGAAGTGGAGAGGAGTTATTGGACCTGAGTCACAGAGAGCCCTTAGGCACCATTCTCGAAGCGGCAGCGGGCTGGTACTAGCGTTCAGCTGCTGTTTCCTCAGGGAGAGGCAGCCAGCCACACAGCCCACTCACACTTGCGGAACCTGAGGAATGGCGCTCTCGGCAAAAGCTAAGTACTCGCGTATATTTTAATGCACCCCCCGCCCCCAAACCGGCTTCAGCGGCTGAATCCCCTGGGCCTGAGATAGACACTGTTGAGCACCTAGAGCCATCCTCTCGGCCTTGGGAAAGGAAAAAATTTGCATTTGGGGGAAAAGATAATTTGTTAGTTCCACTAACCGGGGGAGCTCAATACAGAAGCAGCTCCTGTCCAGGCATAAACTGTCCGTGGACTTTGAGCACCTTTCCCTTCTGCATGGACCTGTGTGGGCCTATTTCAGGAGAATAGGCTCTTGTTGGCAGACTCTAACTATTCCAGCTGTGCGGTGGAGAGGTGTGTGTTTGATGTTTGACATTGCTTTGCCTATTAAACAAGAGCCTCACCTACCCACATCAGGGACCTAAGGACTGGTAGCTCCACTCAGGTCAACCAGCCACCCGCAACAGGGGTCCAAAGATAACTGGTACCTCCCAGTCCTTACAACCAAAAACTTTGGGTGCCCATGGTCCATCTGCAGAACCCGCCCCCCTGCATGCTCTAGGGAGCAGGGACGCACTTTCCTCAGAGATACTTGGGTCGGTTCTCAGCCCCCTGCCTTGTTCAGAGGGTGACCCCCCTGCTGCAGTCAGATACCAGTATATATGCCAATCACCCCTGCCCCTCTAAGACTGTAGGACAGAGCCTGTACCACACATTTGATGATCAGCTACCTGGAAACCTGAGCTGAATTCATACAAGAAAACTGAATGGACTCCTAGACTGATATACCTGATAACAGCTCTAGCCATCTGGGGACAGGACACCAGAGCTCCAAAGGCAAAAATAATCAAGCTAGCTAGCTAGCTCAAGCAACCCATAGGGGTATACCAAAACAAAACAAAGCAAGCAGCTACAACACAGTAAGCAGGCATAAACTAATACAATAACTTATAGATGGCTCAGAGACAACAGTCAATATTGAGTCACATAAAGATACAGACCATGATCACCTCAACAGGCCCTCAAACACTTTCTTCTAGATGAAAGTGCATTCCTGGAATTACCAGATGCAGAATACAAAAGTTTAATATACAGAACCCTTCAAGACATCAGGAAGACAATGAGACAATACACAGAACAAGCTAAGGAACACACAGATAAAGCAACTGAAGAAGTTAGAAAGATTATTCAGGAACATAATGAAAAGTTTAATAAGCTGGAAAAATCCATGGACAGGCAGCAATCAGAAATTCAGAAGATTAACAATAAAATTACAGAAGTAGACAACACAATAGAAAGTCAGAGGAGCAGAATTGAGCAAGTAGAAGCAAGAATTTCTGAACTCGAAGATAAATCACTTGGCACTAATATATTTGAAGAAAAATCAGATAAAAGAATTTGAAAAAACAAAGAAATCTTAAGAATCATGTGGGACTCTATCAAGAGACATAACCTAGGAGTGATTGGAGTACCAGAGCAGGGAGGGATAACAGAAAATACAGAGAAAATTGTTGAAGATTTGCTGGCAGAAAACTTCTCTGATACTGTGAAAGATGAGAGGATGTCTATCCAAGATGCCCATCGAACTCCACATAAGGTAGATGTTAAAAGAAAGTCACCAAGACATATTATAATCAAACTTGCCAAAACCAAAGATAAAGAGACAATTCTAAGAGCAGCAAGGGATAAACAAAAAGTCACCTACAAAGGAGAGCCAATAAACTTGGACTACTCGGCAGAAACCATGCAGGCAAGAAGGCAATGGGATGACATATTTTAAAAATTGAAGGAAAAAAATATTGCCCGCCAAGAATCATATCCATCAAAACTGTCTCGTAAATATGAAGGTGAAATTAAGACATTTCCAGATAAACACAAGCTTACGGAATTCATAAAAACCAAACCAAAACTACAAGAAATACTAAAGGGAATTCTTTGGTTACAAAATCAATAACATCAGGTATCAACCCAAGACTAGAACACTGGGCAGAGCAACTAGAAGTCAACCCAGTCAGAGAAATCCAAAAAAACAAAACAAGATTATTAAAAAAAAAAAAGCCCAACACAGGATAACGGCGATGTTATTATATAAAAGAAAACAACATTGCAATAATAAAGAGGGACTAAGAAATGTAATCATACACCTTCCATATGGAGAGGAAGATACAGCAATACAAAGAAATAAAAGTTAGTTTTAAACTTAGAAAAATAGGGGTAAATAATAAGGTCACCACAAGGAGGCAAACTATCCTACTCATCAAAATAAAATACAAGAAAAAAATAGAGACTCAGCAGAAACAAAATCAACAACAACAAATATGAGGAAAGGACAATATATAAAGATAATCTACTCAGCACATAAAATTAAGTGGGGAAAAAGAAACTGTCAACAACACACAAAAAAAGTCATCAAAATGATAGCACTGAATTCATACCTATCCGTAATTACCCTGAATGTAAATGGACTAAATGCACCAATAATGAGACAAAGAGTGGCAAAATGGATTAAAAAACAAGATCCGTCTATATGCTGCCTACAAGAGACACACCTTAGACTTAGAGACACAAACAAACAAAAACTCAAAGGATGGAAAAAAACATATCAAGCAAACAACAATCAAAAAAGAGCAGGAGTGGCAATATTAATTTCTGACAAAATAGACTTTAAAGTTAAATCCGTCAGAAAGGATAAGGAAGGACACTATATAATGATTAAAGGGACAATACACCAAGAAGATATAACCATATTAAATATTTATACACCCAATGACAGGGCTGCAAGATACATAAAACAAACTCTATCAGCATTGAAAAGTGAGATAGACAGCTCCACAATACTAGTAGGAGACTTGAACACACCACTTTCAGTGAAGGACAGGACATCCAGAAAGAAGCTCAATAAAGACACGGAAGATCTAATTGCCACAATCAACCAACCTGACCTCGTAGACATATACAGAACACTCCACCCAACAGCAACCAAGTATACTTTCTTTTCTAGTGCACATGGAACATTCTCTAGAATAGACCACATATTAGGTCATAAAGCAAGCCTTAGCAGAATCCAAAACACTGAAATATTACAAAGCATCTTCTCTGACCATAAGGCCATGAAAGTAGAAATCAATAACAGGAAAAAGCAGGGAAGAGAAATCAAACACCTGGAAACTGAACAATACTCTGCTCAAAAAAGACTGGATTATAGGATGGAAGAAAGAAATTCAGAGAATCCAATGAGAATGAAAACACTTCCTATCAGAACCTTTGGGACACAGCAAAAGTGGTGCTCAGAGGCCAATTTATATCAATAAATGCACACATCCAAAAAGAGGAAAGGGCCAAAATCAAAGAATTATCCCTACAACTTGAACAAATAGAGAGCAACAAAAGAAACCCATAGGCACCAGAAGAAAACAAATAATAAAAATCAGAGCTGAACTAAATGAAATAGAAAACAGAAAAGCAATTGAAGGAATTAACAAGACCACAAGCTGTTTTTTTCAAAAAATCAACAAAATTGATAAACCACTGGCCAAACTGACAAAAGAAAAACAGGAGAGGAAGCAAATAACCCGAATAAGAAATGAGATGGGCGATATTACAACAGACCCAACTGAAATTAAAAGAATCATATCAGATTACTATGAAAAACTACACTCAAACAAATTTGAAAACCTAGAAGAAATGGATGAATTCCTAGAAAGACACTACCTACCTAAACTAACACAAACAGAGGCAGAACAACTAAATAGACCCATAACAAAAGAAGAGATTGAAAAGGTAATCAGAAAACTCACAACAAAAAAAAAACCCTGGTCCGGACGGCTTCACTGCAGGGTTCTACCAAACTTTCAGAGAAGGGTTAACATCACTACTACTAAAAGTATTTCAGAGCATAGAAAAGGACGGAATACTACCAAACTCATTCTATGAAGCCACCATATCCCTGATACCAAAACCAGGTAAAGACACCATAAGAAAAGAAAATTATAGGCCTGTATCCCCCATGAACGTAGATGCAAAAATCCTCAACAAAATTCTAGCCAATAGAATTCAACAACATATCAAAAAAATAATTCACCATGACCAAGTGGGATTCATACCAGGTATGCAGGGATGGTTCAACATTAGAAAAACAACTAATGTAATCCACTACATAAATAAAACAAAAGACAAGAATCACATGATTTTATCAATTGATGCAGAAAAGGCATTTGACAAAGTTCAACACCCATTCATGATAAAAACTCTGAGCAAAATATGAATAGAAGGAAAATTCCTCCACAAAATAAAGGGCATTTATACAAAGCCAAAGCCAACATCACCCTAAACGGAGAGAGTCTGAAAGCATTCCCATTGAGTTCGGGAACCAGACAAGGATGCCTTTTATCACCACTCTTATTCAATATTGTGTTGGAGGTCCTAGCCAGAGCAGTTAGGCTAGATAAAGAAATAAAGGGCATCCAGATTGGCAAGGAAGAAGTAAGAGTATCTCTATTTGCAGATGACATGATCTTATACACAGAAAACCCTATGGAATCCTCCAGAAACTACTGAAACTAGTAGAAGAGTTCAGCAGAGTACTGGGATACAAGATAAACATACAAAAATCAGTTGGATTCCTCTACACCAACAAAAAGAACATCAAAGAGGAAATCACCAAATCAATGCCATTTACAGTAGCCCTCAAGAAGATAAAATACTTAGGAATAAATCTTACCAGAGATGTAAAAGACTTATACAAAGAAAACTACAGTACACTTCTGCAAGAAACCAAAAGAGACTTACATAAGTGGAAAAACATACCTTGCTCATGGATGGGAAGACTTAACATAAAAATGTCTATTCTACCAAAAGCGATCTGTATATTTAATGCAATTCCGATCCAAATTCCAAGGACATTCTTTAATGAGATGGAGAAACAAATCACCAACTTCATAAGGAAGGGAAAGAGGCCCCGGATAAATAAGGCATTACTGAAAAAGAACGACAAAGTGGGAGGCCTTACGTTACCGGATTGTAGAAGCTATTATACCGCCACAGTAGTCAAAACAGCCTGGTGGTGGTACAACAACAGATACATAGACCAATGGAACAGAATTGAGAATCCAGACATCCAAAAATCCATCCACATATGAGCAGCTGATATTTGACAAAGGCCCCAAAACAGTTAAATGGGGAAAAGACAACCTTTTTAACAAATGGTGCTGGCATAACTGGATATCCATCTGTAAAAAAATGAAGCAAGACCCATACCTCACTCCATGCACAAAAACTAACTCAAAATGGATCAAAGACCTGAATGTAAAATCTAGAACTATAAAGATCATGGAAGAAAAAATAGGGACAACGTTAGGAGCCCTAATACATGGCATAAACAGTATACAAAACATTATTAAGAATGCAGAAGAAAAACTAGATAACTAAAAAAAAAAAAAAAATAACTGGGAGCTCCTAAATATCAAACACCTATGCTCACCCAAAGACTTCACCAAAAGAGTAAAAAGACTACCTACAGACCAGGAAAAAGTTTTTAGCTATGACATTTCTGATCAGCGTCTGATCTCTAAAATCTACATGATACTGCAAAAACTGTACTACAAAAAGACAAATAACCCCGTTAAAAAATGGGCAAAAGATATGAATAGACACTTCACTAAAGAAGACATTCAGGGAGCTTAACAGATACTTGAGGAAATGTGCGCAATTGTTAGCCTTTAGAGAAATGCAGATCAAAACTACAATGAGATTTCATCTCACCCCAACAAGGCTGGCATTAATCCAAAACACACAAAAGAATAATTGTTGGAGAGGCTGTGGAGAGATTGGAACACTTCTGCATTGCTGATGGGAATGTCAAATGGTACAACCACTTTGGAAATCGATTTGGCGCTTCCTTAAAAAGCTAGAAATAGAACTACCATATGATCCAGCAATCCCAGTCCTTGGAATATATCCTAGAGAAATAAGAGCCTTTACTTGAACAGATATATGCACACCCATGTTTATTGCAGCACTGTTTACAATAGCAAAAAGATGGAAGCAACCAAGGTGCCCATCAATGGATGAATGGATAAATTATGGTATATTCACACAATGGAATACTATGCATCGATAAAGAACAGTGAGGAATCTGTGAAACACTGCATAACATGGAGGAATCTGGAAGGCATTATGCTGAGTGAAATTAGTCAGATGCAAAAGGTCAAATATTATATAAGACCACTATTACAAGAACTTTAAACTGAGAAGAAAACATTCTTTTGTGGTTACGAGAGGGGGGAGGGAGGGAGGGCCGGAGAAGGGTATTCACTAATTAGATAGTAGATAAGAACTACTTTAGGTGAAGGGAAAGACACCACACAATACAGGGGAGGTCAGCACAAATGGACTAAACCAAAAGCAAAGAAGTTTCCTGAATAAACCAAATGCTTCGAAGGCCAGTGTAGCAGGGGCAGGGGTTTGGGGACCATGATTTCAGGGAATATCTAAGTCAATTGGCATAATAAAATCTATTAAGAAAACATTCTGAGCTGCCGACCATGTATCTGGTAGCTGTAGCTCTTACCCACGATGCCACCAGAGTTTCCGTGATGACAGATAGGGATGTTTAAAGATATAGTCTTGCTTTAAATCTGATAGTCAACATTGAGCAACTCTTTGGGAAGGTTTGGTTTAATGTAGTGTTGTTGATCACTGACTTCTTCACAGACCCAATACAGAGTATTGAAGGGTGAGCACAAGCTCCCGAACCAGTGTGCCAAGAACGAGCTTAGCCTGAGATGCTGATCTCCTTAGACTGAGCGGTAGCCAGGTGGGGCCTGAGAGTTCCCAAGAACTCCATCTTCCCCTGTCAAGCTACTCACCTGTGGCTCCAAGCAGCTTCATCCACTCACCCAGTGTGCCGTACAATTACAGTAATTGGCATGTGTATCATGACTTGAAAAACTAAGCATTTGGCCAGATCGAAGCACTAGGCCAGTAACTGTCTATGGAATAGAAAAAAATTCATTGACTTTTTTTTTTTCCTTTTGAGCCACCAATTCACAAATTTTTATACCTACCATTAAAACACTTGTAGAAACATAGGTCAAAGAGTAGAATCAAGAATGATAGTATTAGCGAGGAGCTCAAGAGGCTATTTTTGTCTTCTTCAGATAGATAGGGGCAAATACCTGGAGGGAGTCCCTGGGTACTGTAAGTGGTTAATGTGCTTGCTACTGAGAGATTGGAGGTTCCAGTCCACCCAGAACTTTCTTGAAAGAAAGGCCTAGCAATCTACTTCTAAAAAGTCAGCCACTAAAAACCCTGTGGAGTACAGTTCTGCTCTGACGTACATGGGGTTGCCATGTGTCAGTGTCCACTCAGCAGCAACTGGAAAAAAACTTTGAGGGCAGAAAGGTCAGTATCAGTGCTTTTATTACAAACGATGAAATAGTGTGGTGACAGGATCTCAAAAGGCCCTTGTGTCTTCTTTCCTAAGCTCTCCGCTGATCCTGTATGAGACATCTGCTAAAAGGATTTGGTGTAAAAATTAATGAAATGGTCTTTTGACTGAAGAAAGGCCTTGGAATCTAGTAGGTCTTGCTAAGGGAGGTGTGGGATTTGGTTATGAAGAAGTCAGCTCTTTCTACATGAAGACAATCGAAAACCAAACCCGTTGCCGTCGATTCTGACTTATAGCAACCCTATTGGACAGAGTAGAACTGCCCCATAAGGCTTCTAAGGGGCGGCTGGTGGATTTGAACTGCCAACCTTTTGGTTAGCAGTCAAACTCTTAAGCACCGTGCCACCAGGGCTTCTCTACGTGAATCAGCACTTTTATTTACAATTATCTATTAATTTTTCTCAACATTAGCCCCTACCCCCAATTTTTAGGGTCTGATGTGGTACGTAAAATAAAGTGGGAATGCTGTCCACTTACTGCCAGTCTTTGTTATGGAAAAATTCCTCCCAAAAGTCAGAAATTAAGAGTTTGAAATAACAGGTGAGGAAACAAAAAGTTTCTGTTAGAGCTTAAGGAGGTTGTTCAAACCTGTAATGGTGGTTTATGTGCCTTCCGAAGGGTTCGTTTGCAATTGTGGGAACCCACGTTTATCAAGAGAGAAAGGAAATTACCAAGTGTAGTGATGGAAGATTTGGCCTTCAAATCTTATATAAAAACCAAACCTGGATGTGTAATTTAGGAGAAGATTCTAAACAATTATGAATTTATATCAGGGAAGTTCTAGAATCTATTTTTTTCCCTTGACATAGAATATGACAAATCTGAATAGAAATTTTAAATATCCAGATCACCAGGAGAAATGGCCCTGCTAATTTTTTTTAACGACTACCTTTTACCTAGATGCAGGGAGGAAAATTTTAAATTTTGTAAAAATTACAAATGTAATAAAAACTTGGTGGAATAAAAACTTCAAGGAATAGAAAAATGTAAAAAGTGAAAGTGGTTCCTTTTTGTTTTTACTCCCATGCCCGTGTCACAGAGGTAAACCACTGTTGGCAGAGAATTTAAGCATCTTGGTTAAATAAATTCTAAGTAAAATAAGGAAATGACTATTTCTGTTGCTGTTATTAGCTGCCATCCAGTTGATCCCTGACTCATGGCGACCCCATGCACAATGAGATTGGACCATTGTGATCCATAAGGGTTTTCACTGGCTTATTTTTTTGGAAGTAGATTGCCAGACCTTTTTTCCTAGCATGTCTTAGCCTGGAAGCCCAACTGAAACCTGTTAAGCCTCATAGTAGGAATCGAATCCAGGTCTGCATTGTTTTCTGTGTACCACTGTCTCAGGTTCAGAATGTTTGCTAGTTTTGAGATTATAATCAGGAGTTAGTCTTTCCCTTGACAGGTGACAAAGTGTAGAACAGAGAAAGCTAAGTTATTATAACTGCCTTGTTAAGTTGGAAACTTAAAGTCAGACCACTCATCCTTTATCCCACAACTGAGAAGTGAATGGAAGACTTGACTTTATTTTTGAAGTTGTCTGTTAACACAGCTGTTGCTTCAAATTTTCCCACTTCTTAAAGGAAAGAAGAAAATTGTTTTAAGATTTGGTAATAGCGACCTCTTAGCATATACTCTTTGGTCCCGAGATAGAGGCATTTATGTAGTGAGGAGAAAGGAATTTTGAAATTCGGCTGGTGTGCCCTGGAGTCTATTTGGCACTAGTAGATGCTGTGGAGTATTATGAAAATGGTTAGTATTTGTCTTAGTTAAGGTTCTCTAGAGAAACAGAGCCAGTGATATATATATATACACATAAATGTGTATATATAGAGAGAGAGAGATTTATTTCAAAGGATTGGGTCATGTGACTGTGGGAGCTGGCAAGTCTAAAATCCATAGGTCATGTGACAGGCTGGAGTCTCCTTCAGGCTCACAGGATTGTGTGGGACTCGCAAGACTAAAATCTGTAGGTCAAGCAGCAGCCTAGAGACTTCAGCATACTTGTATCCCAAGATCCCTAGATCAGGAGATGGCAAGAGTACAGAATGAAAAGAGAAGGGAGTTCTGCCAAAATATCTATTTATAGTCTGGAGGCAGAACATACTGTAAGGAAACTCCCTTTTCAACTGATTGATTATATTACCGGAGATTACATTTACAGAAAGTGACTACATTATAAAATGTTATATTATGTTACCTTACGTTAAGTGATGAAACAGCAACTAGACTAGTGTTTGGCCAAACCATAGCCTAGCGAAGTTGACATGTAAAATTAACCATCACAATATTCAAAATACTTTAACATCTCTAATTTTTATACTAATTCCCAATTTTTTTAATATATTTTGATTTTTTTTTTCCTTAATTCTCCTCAGTGTGACCAGGACTTAGTAACCTAAAGACAATTTAGTAGGACTTCTCATAAATCCTAGAATAGTGATAAGAAAGGGGAATTTCAATGCAGATTGACTTTGGTCTGCGTAATATTAAACAATCATGAGGTTTGTAGTCTGATTATGAGGTAGAGATGAGGTAATTAATTCAGTTTTATTTTGTTACATTGTGGATGCTTTTCTCTGACATGCCAATTCGATTTCATAATATGGTTTACAACTTCACAACATCATTCCCCAGTCCCCAAGTTATTTTCTGATGTTGGTTTGCTACATGAATATGCCAAGCCAGAAAGCCTCCTTATAGCACTATATTACTGGCTGAATAACCTGAAAAAGTGAGACTGCCCATCTGGTGAATCACTGAAAAAGAGACGGTTTCCAGGTGACAGATCCGTGTAGGATTTCTTGTGCCTGGTTTTTAGAAAGTACTTGGTCATGTTTCAGAGAAATTGGAGTTGGAATGGACTTCTCAAGCCATGTATTCCAACCTCCCACACAAGACAAAGTCCCTTCTGTGTTCCTGACCCTCACCCAGCTTTTGTTGGAACCAGGCTCAGCAAATACACTCATCTGCATTCTAACAGTTCTGATTACAGCAAAAAAAAGTTACGATGTGCAAGAAAGGGAGTGGAAAAGAAATTGGTAACTTGGACTGTCTACCATTTGTTCAACACATTGTCACATTTTAAAGAATCTGTGAAGTCCCACTTTACATATGAAGAAACTAAGGCACACAGTGGTTAAGTAACTTGCTCAAGGTCACATAGTTAGGAAGATGCATTCCTGTCTGGAGCTACCCCTCTTTTCACTATCTCTACTACCCCATTTTAACAAGAAACAACGAAATGGCTATGATCCTGACTGCCTTTCTTCCATGCTTTAATTTTACTTTGGCACTCTCATTAGCTGTACTGTACTCGTGAAAAGTACAAAGGAGCCCTGGGGTGAATTCAGTTACTTTCTTGTAGAAGCTTTAACAACTCTTTCGGAGCTTTGAGTGGTTGATGGAAGGTTTTCTTGAGAAATCAACTTAGAAGAGTCCTGTTCTCGCCTAGTCTGCCTCTTCTGAACTTCTGGTTTCTTGTTTCTAAAATGGAGATAATTGTACTTACTTCTCAGTTGTGAAGATTGAATGAGAAAACCTATGAAAATACTGTACAGTATAGAGCACCTAGTAGATATTCAAGGGGAAAAGATTATTATTATCTTTTATTATTACTATTATTATTGTCACTATTATCATGAGCTGATAGCTTAATGACAAGGAGAGCTTTCTTAGGGTTTGTTTTTAGAGAGCAAGACTAAACTTCACTAATTGTTCTTCAGATATTTTACTGTTTTCTTGAGGCTTTACAATAATCAGATCCTACAAAGTCATAGGTTTTCTATTAAAGTGTAAAAAGCAACTTTGAAGATCAACAGCACATGGTATGTACTACCTGGAAGCGTATCACACCGTGGAAGAAGCTGAAGTTTCTGGCTGGAATTAGCTCTACTGAGTGATTTGTGTCTTCTTGTTCTTCTTACTTTTAATGTATTAAGAGATAATATATATTGTCATATAAAGTAATTCCTAAAACAATATTTAAATTCTAAGTCATAATTTAATTTGGTCAGATACAGTAATGTAAAGTAAATTATGATTCACTTTAAAATTTCCCTCTTGGTTCTTCTATTGCTATGCCTGACAAAAGGAAGGAAAAGAGAACAGAATTAGGCCTCATCACGGTAGAGACCCCAAAAGTTTCTGTATCCCCAAACCATGAAGAAAAAGCCAAAGCTATTAAGTCTCTTAAGAACAACTTTGGGTATTCAGATATTAAAGGGAATTTTTAAATAAAAATATCCAAAACCAAACCCACTGCCATCCAGTCTTTTCCGACTCATAGTGACCCTACAGGTCAGAGTAGAACTGTTCCACAGAGTTTCCAAGGAATGCCTGGTAGATTTGAACTGCCTACCTTTTGGCTAGCAGACATACCTCTTAACCACTATGCCACCGGGGTTTCCAAATGAAAATATAGTAGAGTTTAAATAGAATACAGATATACCAGTCTAAGTAAAGAATTGTGAAAAGTCTCAAGTTCTTTATAAATTAGATTTTCCAATTTAATGTATTGTTGAAAATTTAACTCTAAGTACAAGAGCTCTGATAAAATAGGTAAATGTAGTCTGCATGTGTACAGAGAAGGAGCCCTGGTGGTGCAGTAGTTCAGTGCTCAGCTGCTAACCTAAAGGTTGGTGGTTCAAACCCACCAGCCACTCTTCAGGAGAAAGATACGGCAGTCATCTTCCATGAAGATTTACAGCCTTGGAAACTCTATGGGGCAGTTTTACTCTGTCCTGTAGGGTCACTATAAATCAGAATTGACTCAACGGCAACAGCTATGAGTTTTGTGTAGAGAAAAAATTTTAATTAAAATTGAGTTTTAATTTCCTGTATATTTTCCAATTGTTCAATTCAGATGCTGGTGCCAGAAAAATCAAACAATTGAAAGACTATTTTTATAGTTTCTAAATACACTAAAGAATTTGCCAAAGGGACTTTAAGAGACACAAATTGAGAACATTATGTATAATATGATCCTATTTTTATTAAAACAACAACAAAAAGTGGGAAAAATGCATGATATTATACATGGGAAAATTTTTTTTAGTATAAGTATGTTCTCTCTTCATCATGACCCCATGTAACAGAGTAGAATTGCCCATGGGATTTTCCAGGCTGTAATCTTTACAGGAGCAGATCACCAGGTCTTTCTCCCACGGAGCTGCTGAATGGGTTCGAACAGCCAACCTTCCAGTTTGCAGGTGAGCAGGATTGCTCTGGGTCAGAATCTACTCGATGACCCACAACGTGTTCCATTCAATATTTGGGGGCATAACCAAAAGCGAAACCAAACCAATTGCTGTTGAGTTGATTCTAACTCATAGCGACCCCATAGGACAGAGTAGAACTGCCCCATAGGGTTTCCAGTGAACGCCTAGTGGATTTGAATTGCCGACCTTTTGGTTAGCAGCTGTAGCTCTTAACCACCATGCCACCACGCCACCAGAGTTCCCTGTTTGGGGCATACTTGTATTAAAAAAATTATTCATTCTTTATCTGAAATTCCAATTTAACTGGGCATCCTGGATTTTATCTGGCAGTTCTAGAAATGAAGATCCGTGATTAGTGTTTTTATGCTGTATATTGCATAATTACATAAGTTGAGTAACTGTCCTTCAGCAAGGTGGTTCTTTTTCTTTCTTTCTCTTTTTTTTAATTGTGGGAGCCTAATGACAGTTACATCTCATGAATTCCAACCTCACTGGTTTAGAATTTTGATTATTTATGCAAGGGCTGTGCTAAAGTGCACTTTATTCTCGTCGTGAATTTAGTAAGCCTCATTAATAGGACAAACAAAACAGAAAGAGAACTATTTATCTCCTTGGGAGACTAGACTAGAAATAATGTGATTACAAACGTGCAATCGGAGGCTATCGTTAGTTAGGCTGAGCTTTTCAACTCTTAATTACAGATCATTCTCAGTCATTCATTAAAACAGAACAAGACTTTACCAGGCAGAGCCAGGTCCAGCCACCTTGGTCCCCACAGCCCCCTTTGCGTGCCACCTGCCCTTGGTAAACATGTGGGCCTCCCACCTTTCCTGTTTGTGTGCTCTGTAAGGACAGGGCTATTTGTTTTGTTCATCAGTCTCTCACTAGAGCCTCACACAGTACTTGCTTGCTACTTAGAAGGCACACTGTGTTTACTAGTTGAATTAATGAATGCATGCTATCTGCATGTGTTAAAATAAGCAAACTATTTCTAAATATTTTGCACTTTGAATTAAGAATAATTCTTTCCCTTATTCCGAATTTAAGTACATGAAGGGAATTTTTATTATTATTATTTTATAATTTTTATTGTGCTTTAAGTGAAAGTTTACAAATCAAGTCAGTCTCTCACACAAAAACCCATATACACCTTGCTACACACTCCCAATTTTTCTCTCCCTTCACTCTTTCTTTTTGTGTCCATTTTGCCAGCTTCTAACCCCTTCCACCCTCTCATCTCCCCTCCAGGCAGGACATGCCAACATAGTCTCAAGTGTCCACCTGATCCAAGAAGCTCACTCCTCACCAGCATCCCCCTCCAACCCATTGTCCAGTCCAATCCATGTCTGAAGAGTTGGCTTCGGGAATGGTTTCTGTCCTGGGGCAACAGAAGGTCTGGGGCCATGACCACTGGGGTCCTTCTAGTCTCAGTCAGACCACTAAGTCTGGTCTTATGAGAATTTGGGGTCTGCATCCCACTGCTCTCCTGCCCCCTCAGGGGTTCTCTGTTGTGTTCCCTGTCAGGGCAGTCATTGGTTGTAGCTGGGCACCATCTAGTTCTTCTGGTCTCAGGATGATGTAGTCTCTGGTTCATGTGGCCCTTTCTGTCTCTTGGGCTCGTAATCACCTTGTGTCCTTGGTGTTCTTCATTCTCCTTTGATCCAGGCAGGTTGAGACCAATTGATGCATCTTAGATGGCTGCTTGCTAGCGTTTAAGACCTCAGACACCAGTGGGATGCAGAATGTTTTCTTAATAGATTTTATTATGCCAATTGACTTAGATGTCCCCTGAAACCATGGTCCCCAGCCCCGTGAAGGGAATTTTTGATAAAGTTAGTTTCATTGTGTATTGGCCATTGAGAGGCCAACGCTGAAAAGATGTATCTGAACTTCCTCCAAATGTGTTTTCCAGAAGAGAAAGATAGACTGGTGCTCATAAAGTCACCATGAGCAAGCACCCTTGTGAGGGTTGGTCTAGGACCATTGGTCTCAAGATTTAACAGGCTGGTAATGACATTAGTAAGATGAAATTCTCTCTGTCTCTCTTTCACACACACAATAAATCCGCATTAGGATCGAAGGGATGGAAGAGGATCTTTTGACTGGGTACTGATTCTGGCTCTCACTGATAAATAATACATTAATGACTAGAACAAATATATAGACATTTACATATTTTAAACCACATTCATATTATTAGAGACCACCATATATGAACCATCTTACTCCTGAGAACTACCAGTGGACTCTGGACTCGTGAGGGAAATTAAGCATGAGTGGTTTATGTGTGGCAAGGCTAACTACAGAGTTTCTATTTCCTGGTATTGGTCAGCATCTAGCCTTGGAAACATATTCAGGTGAGACTTGCTCTCAGTTTCCACCAGTGGCTTTGTTCTTCTCTATTTCCTCCAGCAGAGAAAAATGGTGAATGGGTAACCAGGAAATTAGGAATTAAATCTCCCTCTTAGTCCCTAATCCTGCCTGTACCTCTGATCTATTTTGCTAGCAACCTGAGAATTCAAGGGGCTGCACTGAATACATGTTGAAGTTGAAACAGAGCTGGGCAAAAAGTTCCTTGTATGTGGTCCTTTCTTTTAAGAGCATTGAGTCATGTTCTGACTTTTGTTCCCTTTTGTTCTCCCTTCCCTCATAGCACCCTGGAAGGGTATTACGTGGACGATGCCCTGCAGGGCCAGGGAGTTTATACTTATGAAGACGGGGGAGTTCTCCAAGGCACCTACGTAGATGGAGAGCTGAATGGTCCAGCCCAGGAATACGACACAGACGGGAGACTGATCTTCAAGGGGCAATATAAAGATAACATTCGGCATGGCATTTGCTGGATATATTACCCAGTAAGCCTTATGACTGTTCATTTTGCTGGAAGTAACAGGAGTTAAGACATTTAAGACATTGCTTTGATGCTTTACCACGAAGAGCAGAATGCATTCTCTAAGTTAGAAATTGAGCTAGGACACTTCAAAGTCACAGTAGCTGCAGCCAACAGCTTATGAGGCATGCCCTAGCGCTTTTCTTAACTACTGACTTAGACTGTGAGTCCTTGTATCTACTCTTAATTATTTTTCAGTGTTGTTTTGGAAACAAATGATTCACCATAGAACTGTTCTGGATCTTGATTGTGGTGGTGGTTATGAAAAAATTTTTTTAAAAAGGATAAAACCAGGTATATAAAAAAATTAGAACAAATTCATTTTATTGTACCACTAATAAAGGAAAAAATACGTTGCTTTTAATTCCATTGGCATATAGAAAAGGATGATGGAATTGCTCACTTTTGCTCATTTATTCTGTTTCTCATGTGTAAGAACTAATCCAGCAATTTCCAATTTTTTTTGTTCTGGAATTATTACACTATTATTACTGGATTTTGCAGTTCTACTCCCTACTTTTTAAGGTGCTTTAGGGTTTATATTGCTTAAATGAAGACAATGAAAATTCGCTTGCCTTTGAATGATAACATTTCACAATATAGCTGAAGTTTATTAAAGCAAAAAATGAGGCAAAACCCATGGTTGGGAATTAACGCTCTAATTTTTGTTTGCATTTCAAATATCCCATCTGTTGTTAGTGAGTTTCCAGAAAACATTTCAGAAAATAGATGTTAGAAAATATTTTATTTAAAACTTTATTTTGTACAGAGCTTAAGTCAAAATACATTTTTCCTTTCTCTGAGTGCTATGTTCTTATGGTTAAAAAGTATTTATAAAAGCAAGGTATCTATTACATGATAAAAAAGAGTGTTATTTGTCATAGAGTCGATTCTAACTTCCCAACAAAATAAATAAGTTATATTCTATATATGTTGTTGTTGTTGGGTGTTGTGGAGTCGATTTTCAACTTATAGCGACCCCATGTGACAGACTAGCCCCATAGGGTTTTCTAGGCTGTCATCTTAATAGAAGGAGCCCTGGTGGCTCAGTGTTGAAGTGTTCGGCTGATAACTGAAAGGTTGGTGGTTTGAACCTGCCAGCAGCTCCTCAGGAGGAAGATGAGGCAGCCTGCTTCCGTAAAGATGTACAGCCTTAGAAACCCTATTGGGGCAGTACTGCTCTGTCCTTTAAGGTTGCTATGAGTTGGCATCGACTCGATAGCAATGGGCCTTTTTTTTCTTTTTTTTTATTGGGAGCGGATCGCCAGGTTTTTCTCCTGAGGAGCCATTGTCTGGGTTCAAACCAAACTTTCAGGCAGCAGCTGAGCTCTTAACTCTTATGCCACCAGGGCTCCTTACTCTTGGGATAAAAACAAAAAACCTGTTGCCATTGAGTCAATTCCTACTCATAGCGACCCTATAGGACAGGGTAGAACTGCCCCATAGAGTTTCCAAGGAGTGCCTGGTGGATTTGAACTGTCCACCTTTTGGTTAGCAGCCTTAGCTCTTAACCAGTACACCAAATAGGGCATAAGAAAAAAACTTTGTAAATAGGTATTTTAAAGAATTACTAAAGCATTTACATATCCTCTTGGTAGGATCTATGATAGATCAAAAGTCACTTAGTTACTGCCTAGAAGAAGGCAAGGAGAAGGACAGGAAGTGGGTGGAGGTACTTACCAGTCTAGGGAGACAAACCTTTGTTGCTTCATGATTGGCCAGATTGAGCATCTTTCTGACCAGTGGCTGGGGGCTGCTGATACGAATCTTGAAGTCAGAAAAAGTAGGAGTCTATGTGTGATGGTGGGGATAAAAAGGGGCAAAATACGGATGACCAGATTCTCCCACGACCTGTCATTTTACCTGCGACTGTGATCCTCTCAAGTCCCTAGATGAGATCCAAGATGCCCTACGGTTGGTGAATGGGTCTGCCTCACTCAATGTAGTTGCCTTTGAAACCTGAACATGCAGCTAGTTGAGCCTTTAGTATTAATTATTAAATACCAAGAGAAGACTGTCTTAGGAAGGAAGTATTGGGGAGTTATAAGTTTTTGAAATTTACTTGCTTGATACACTTGCCTTATATATGGTATCTGTCAGCAGTTGAGAGGACTAATCACACCCCTCTGCCCTCTGGGTTTTGAATCAATTAAGAAATTGACATAGGTGTCAGGAATCAAGATGTCCCTTTGATTACGGCAATGTTAGATTGGAGATGTTGTGTAGGCCTGTCATGGATTGGATTATGTCCTCCGAAAACATGTGTCAACTTGGCTAGGGCATGTTTGCCAGTATTCTGTGGCTGTCTTCCATTTTATGATCTCATTATCCTCCATTTTGTGATGTGTTGTAAATCCTAGCCTCTATGTTTGTGCTTATGGTCCCATTTGGGATTGAACTGAGCCCTGGTGGCTTAGTGATTAAGAACTTGACTGCCAACCAAAAAGGTTGGCAGTTTGAATCCATCAGTCACTCTTTGAAAAGCTGTGGGGCAGTTCTACTCTGTCCAGTAGGGTTACTATGAGTTGGAATCAAGTCGACAGCAATGGATTTGGTTTCTGTTTTTGGTTGGCCGTTAGGTTAATGGGCGGATTAGGTCACGTTAATGAGGATTAGGTTAAGTTTGGTATGTTAATGAGGTAGGATTAGGGTGACATGTATCTTAAATCGCCACCCTTCACCACCCTGGAAGAGATAAAAGCAGAGGAAGCAAGCAGAGAGAGAGGGACCTCCTATGTCCAAGAAAGAAGAGCCGGGAGTGGAGTGCATCCTTTGGACCCAGGGTCCCTGTGCTGAGAAAATCCTCCTAGACCCAGGTGAAGATTGATGAAAAGGACCTTCCCCCAGAGCTGACAGAGAAAGAAAGCCTTCCCCTGGAGCTGGCACTCTGAATTTGGGCATCTAGCCTCCTAAACTGTGAGAGAATAAATATCTGTTTGTTAAAGCCATCCACTTTTGGTATTCCTGTTACAGCAGCACTGGATAACTGAGACCAGACCCAAAGCCAGCAAAATGGACTTCCCACTCCCTCCCCTCTGAACTCAGTAGATGAACCAGCTGCAGACAGAGCAGCTAGAAAGCTACAGGTTCCCCGGGTGAGCATCTCCAGGGAGGGGGCAGGAATAGCAAGGGGACCAGGTGCAGCCTGTGGGCACTGCTAGTTCCCAGGACCCAGGAGAGGGTGAGTGAAAAATGAGGCCAGAAGGAACAGCAGCCTTATCCTGTGAACCCCACCCAGCAGAGAATGAATGTCCCTGGGTGTCAGACTCTGCCTTCTTACCAATCAAATGAACGCCTCCCTCTTTTATGGGGAGGAGCCAGTGAGCCCAAGAGAGGAAGCAGGAGCTTCTTCCCCAATGCTTCCTTCTAGAGCAGATGAGGAAGTTTTTGTGACATGGGGCCAAAGCAGACAGAAGGGGAGGAAAAATCATTACCAAAGGTAATGATTCGCCCTACTGTCTTTACAAGTGCACTCTGAGAACAGTTTCTTTCTTTCAAAAATTTGCTTTGGAACAGTGATATGAAGTTTTTAATTAAAAATTTATGGCTTCCTTTGGAAATAAAAGAAGTTCTGCTTTATCATTCTAGACAACGAAATTCACTTTCTCCCCAAATCAGAAGTTCAAAGCATTTAAAGGAAAAGGTGTGAAACTCAAGACAGACAGACTCTGGTTATTGGTTATAAATAAATAGGCATGGTGATGGCTTATATTAGTTATGGCATGTAAGAAACACAAATGCTGTAACACGCTTTAGCTCAGTAATCGGTACTGAAAGCCTGAAGGCAGATCATGCAGAAAGAACCATCCCCATTTGTGCTGGGTTATAAAGACCTAACTCAGGGAGGAAAAAGAGTGATAAATGTATTCCTAATGTACTTTCTGTGCACTTTCTATCCATGAAGGGTGCTTCCAGTTATTTCTCTTTCTATGGAAGTGCTGTGATGTGTTCGTAATTTATAACCTTTTCCTCCAAAGAGCAATTAGACTACTGTGAACTGTAGGAATCATGTACCCGGTGTTCTTTATTCCTGCTGGCTCTCAATGAGCTGCATTTGGAATCACTCACAAGTTATCCCACATCATTGCCTTTGAGTAGGAACCCTTGAGTTGGGGAAGTAACCAAGCGGTCAGAAGACATGATGGTATTACTGTTGTTATAACAAACCCACAAAGGTCTCAGGTTCCTAAAGTTATATCATGAGGACTTCTGGGTGGAAATAAAAAGGAAACACTCTCTTGCACCCTGGATTAGAGTACTTATGACTTTCTGGTATTCCAGGTCAATTCACCAAGTATTTGTGGATCACCGACTGTGTCCCTAGCACTAAGCAAAACCAGAAAACCAAACCCACTGCCGCTGAGTTGATTTGGACTCATAATGACCCTCTACAGGGTAGAGCTGCCCCCATTGGGTTTCCAAAGCTGTAATCTTTACGGAGACAGAGTGCCAGATCTTTCTGCCACGGATCAGTGGTGGGTTGGAACCACCGACCTTTCAGTTAGCAGCCAAGCATTTAACTAACCACTGTGCCACCAGCACTTAGCAGAATGCAGAATTATTTGATTGGCTTAGTGACCCTTAGCAAATGAAGTGAATGTGAGTTAAACATGAAGTTAAGCTGCCTCCTTTCCTGGAAAGAGGCAGGAGGGAGCACTGAGTAAAGATGAGTGGGAAGAATTTAGATGTTTATCTCTTAGGGCAGACAACCGTATCTTTACAAACATACACTAAATTGCTTCTTTAGTACATTTTGACCTAAAAAAAGACCTCCTTAATTGACTGAAATTCAAAATTTAACATTGAGGAGTGGGATTGTATAAATAGTGGGTAGGACTGTCTTTGGAGCCCTGGTGACACAGTGGTTAAGAGCTCAGCTGCTGACCAAAAGGTCGATAGTTCGAATCCACCAGCTGCTCCTTGGAAACCCTACGGGGCAGTTCTATTCTGTCCTACAGGGTTGCTATGAGTCGGAATCGACTCGACGGCAGCACAGATTTGTTTTGAAGACTGTCTTGCTAAGATCTACATCACAGCTGATATTGGCCAAATAGAACATTTGGTTACATTTCCTTTAAATGGAACATATTTGCTTCTTAGATAACAAACCAAGATGGAATATCAGTAACTTGTCCAGGATTACATAGCAAATGTTTACTAACTCAATAATAGAGCTACTCAACCTCTTACTCTCTAAGTCAGGCTTGCATACTTCCTACGTGTATGACTTTCTAGACGTTTTTGTATAAAGGAGGATGAGAACATATGCGCCATGTTTTTCTTACTCATGGGAAAAGCTCTGGGTTCTTGAACAGTTATTATCCGTATTAGTGTTATTGAGAATGGGAATATAAGAGAAATTTTTTGAACTCATGTTATATAGATAAATACTATATATAATATTTTCTGGTTTTTGGTTTCTCCTATCAGGATGGAGGTAGTCTTGTAGGAGAAGTAAATGAAGATGGGGAGATGACGGGAGAGAAGATAGCCTATGTGTACCCGGATGAGAGGACCGCCCTCTATGGAAGATTCATCGATGGAGAGATGATAGAAGGAAAACTCGCCACCCTTATATCCACTGAAGAAGGAAGGCCTCACTTTGAACTGATGCCTGGAAGTAAGTTCAATGCGTTTCACATTCGTTGCTCTGATTCCAAGGCAGACCGTTAGAGCTATTTGAGAGTTTATTTGCTTCTCCACTTAGTCCACTTTAAACAAAACAAGACAAAAATCAGTCACTGTCAAGTCCCTTCAGATTCCTGGCAGCCCCGTGTGTTTCAGAGTAGGACCGTGCTCCGCAGGCTTTTCACTGGCTGATTTTCCCGAAGCAGACTGTCAGGACTTCCTTTTGAGACACCTCTGGGTAGACTCAAACCTCCAACTTTTCAGGTAATAGCTGAGCACATTAACTGCTTGCATCACCTAGAGACCCCTTAGTCTACTTTAATTGAGTTTTGCTGTGTAACAATGTAAAACAGCTTGGGAGCTGTGTCTGATCTCCTCTAACTTCACAAGCGGGAAGGAGAATCAACAGCCCAAGGCTGACTCCTGGGAGGCAGAGGTCAGACAAGCCTCCTCCCCACCGTCTTTACCAACTCTGATACCAACCATCCCTCCCACAGCACTCTCTACTTCTCTGCTGGGTTTGATAATTTATTGAAATGGTCACACAGAGCTCACAGACTATACTCACAGTTCAGGGTTTATTAGGGAAGTAACAGGTTACACTTCAGGTTGAGGACTACTCAGGATGCAGCTCTCCCCAGCTGTGCTCGCAGGCCTGCCTCTTCCTGGCCCTCAGTCTCTGCCCAAAGGCACTCAGCTTTCTCGCTCCACGGGCCAGGAAGCCCACTGTACCTCTCCTGTTGGTCTGTCCTTTAGGTTACTCCTTCCTTGCTGGTAGTGGGCTTTTCTCTTTCCTGTCTCTGGGTTGGCTCATTTCAAGCCCAGCGGGACGGCAGAACTGACCGATCCTTTTGGTGGGCCACGATTACCCTATCACACAGTCCCGCTCAATTACCTGGGTGGGAGTTACAAGACCATGGCCAAAAATGCCACACACAAAAGTGATCTATCACACCACAGACACCTCAACGTCCCAGTGGTTTACAGCGACAAACATAGGTCAGCTGATAAGCAATATTTCAGCTGGTCTAGGCTATAGGCTGTATTTCAGCAGGTCTAGGCTGGGTTTGGCTCAGCCAGCTTGGACGTGAGGTTTCTGGTGAGTGTTGAGTCTGCTCTTTATGTCTTAAACCTGGGTTCCAGTCTGTAGGGATAGTAGGTACCTGGAGCATGAGTTTCTCACGGTGGCTCACAGGACCACCAGAGCATGAGCAGAAACCTGTGACGCCTCGTAAGGCCTCAGCTTGGAACTGAAACACTGTTCCCTTCACTCACTGTTAATTGCCACAACAAGTCACGTTGCCAAGCCAAGCATCAGTGGAGCAAGGAAATAGTCGCCACGCACTTTAGCAGGAGATACTGAAAAGTCACATGATAAAGGACGTGGATATATAATTCTCATACAGGGAAGGGGTGGAGAAATAAGAGCAGTAAAACAGTCTACTTCAAACAGTTATACCTGAAAGGCTAAAACACCGTTTAATGATACTGAAGAACCAAATTAAGCAGATCCTCCACGTTGGCACAGATTGTAGAAGTGACTCAGTCTGAACCCCAGTTGGGGAAGATAAATGCGTATGGGCATCACCTGCACTGTTCAGAGCCCAGCAGCTTGCCTGGAGCACACGTTTAATACGTGAGTGAACTAGATGGAATCCATATCAGAGAAAATTATATCTTATTTCCTTTCAGAAGTGCAGTATGCTGTGCACACACACAAATTCTGAGTATAGGGTTGTTTATTGTAGAAAATCTGGAAAATACAGAAAAATATACAAAGAAATATCAAGACTTTGCATTTTGAGTGGCAGAGTGTAAGAAAGCTGTAGGCATGTGTGTTAGAGATTGAACTGTGTCCTCCCCAAAATATCTGTTGGAATCCTAACCCTTATACCTGTGGCTAAGGAGCTCTAGTAGTGCAGTGGTTAAGTGCTCAGCTGCTAACCAAAAAGTCGACGGTTGAACCCACCATCTGCTCCTTGGGAGAAAGATGTGGCAGTCTGCTTCCATAAAGATTACAGCCTTGGAAACCCTATGGGGCATTTCTACCCTGTCGTATAGGGTTGTTATGAGTGGGAATCAACTCTACGGCAACGGGTTTGGTTTTTGGTTTTTATCATGGTGATGTAAAAGGTTAGCATTAGGAGAAATGGTGAGGGGTATTGAAAATTCTCTGCTATCTTTGTAACTTTTCTGTAAATTTAAAATTATTCCAGAACTTGTGTTTATTTTGAAAAAAAAGCGAAGCAGTAATCTTTGAATTTCAAATTCTAATATATGTGCTCTTCACATATGTTCTAAAAGAGGCCAGTGTTATAGTGTTTCAAAATGAGGAGACTGGGCCAGAGGAAGGGCGAAGGGGAGGATGCCAATTGGTGATACAAGTTTTAAACTTCAGAAGTGGCAGCATTTTTTTTTTCCAGCTTTGAAATCTTTATTTCTTCTTTTAAAATTTATCTTAAGAAAGCCTTTATTTTTTTGTTTGTTTTTTACTTTGAGAAGGTTTTTTTTTTGTACTTTAGATGTAGATTTACAGAACAAAGTAATTTCTCATTAAACAGTTAGTATACATATTGTTTCATGACATTGGTTAACAACCCTACAACATGTCAACACATTCCCTTCTCAACCTTGGGTTCCCTATTACCAGCTTTCCTGTCCCCTCCTGCCTTTTAGTCCTTGCCCCTGGGCTGCTGTGCCCTTTTAGTCTTGTTTTGTTTTATGGGCCTGTCCAATCTTTGGCTGAAGGGTGAACCTCAGGAGTGACCTCATTACTGAGCTGAAAGGGTGTCAGGAGCCATACTCTCAGGGTTTTTCCAGTTTCTGTCAGGCCAGCAAGCCTGGTCTTTCTCTTTGAGTTAGAATTTTGTTCTACATTTTTCTCTAGCTCTGTCAGGACCTTCAGTTGTGATCCCTGTCAGAGCAGTCAGTGATGGTAGCCGGGCACCATCTAGTTGTACTGGACTCAGTCTGGTGGAGGCCGTGATAGGTGTGGTCCATTAGTCTTTTTGACTAATCTTTCCCTTGTATCTTCAGTTTTCTTCATTCTTCCTTGCTCCTGAAGGGGTGAAACCAGTGGAGTATCCTAGATGGCTGCTCATAAGCTTTTAAGACCCCAGACGCTACTCACCAAAGTAGAATGTAGAATATTTTCTTTATAAACTATGTTATGAGAAGTGGCAGCATTTTTACTGCAAAGAGCCCTGAACCTAAGAGTCACCTAATTTGAGTTCCAGTGCTAATCTTGACTGGATTATGGTTTTTGGCAAGTTATCTTTTTAGAGTCTGTAGAATGGGAATGTTCACAGTTCTACTCTGTCATATGAGTTGCTATGAGTCAAAATCAACTCGACAGCACACAACAATCCATAAAACACTGTCATGAAAGTTACTGTTATTATTACACTGTGCTTGTGTAAATAATAGATTTTGAGAAGTGAGAGTGATAATTCTACAGTGCAAAGAATGGTAATTTTTCTTAGGATTCCTGGTTGCAAATAGACACCTTCTTCAAAGTAACTTAAGGCAAGAAAAGGAGGAGGAGGAAGGGAATTTATTGATAAGATTCTGGCAGGTGTCAGGTATTTTAAGAGAAAAAGCAAAACAAGGCAGTTACCATCAAGTTGACTTTGATTCATGGCAACCCCATGCGTGTTAGAGTAGAAGAACTGTGTTCCATAGGGTTTTCAGTGGCTGATTTTTCAGAAATAGATCACAAGGCTTTTCTTCTGAGGTGCCTCTGGGTGGACTTCAACCTCCATCCTTTCGTTTAACAGCTGAGTGCATTAACTGTTCACTGTTTATACCACCCAAACCAAACCCGTTGCCATGGAGTAGATTCTGGCTCATAGTGACTTTATAGGACAGAATAGAACTGTCCCATAGAGTTTCCAAGGAGCGCCTGTGGATTCCAACTGCCGACCTTTTGGTTAGCAGCCATAGCTCTTAACCACCACGCCACTAGGGTTTCCTTACACCACCCAGGGACTCCATTTTAAGGAAATGTTGAACATTTGGGCCTCGAGATAGTTGGAACTGTGGCTGCTTTAGATAGCTCAGAAGAACCATACATAGATCTTTACTCTGGTATTCTGCCATGTTTGGGTCTCTTCTCCACTCCCTCTTTCGGTTACAGCTGTTGACCTGCTAGCTAGCCAATAGGCTAGGTTTTACCAACTGTGTTAGTTTCCTAGGGCTACCAGAACAAAGTATGACAATCTGGGTGGCTTAAAGCAACAGAAATTCATTCTCTCATGGTTCTGGAGGCCGGAAGTCCAAAAATCAAGGGGTTGGCACGGCCATGCTCCCTCTGGAGGCTCTAGTAAAGAATCCTTCCTTGCCTTTTCTAGCTTCTGTTAAGTCCTGGCTATCTTTGGTGTTCCTTGGCTTGTAGCTACGTTACTCCAGTCTCTGCCTCTGTCTTCACATGGCCTTCTTCCCTGTGCATGTCTCTTTGTGTCCTCTCCTCACCTTAGAAGGACACCAGTCATGTAGGATTAGGGTTCCTCCAGTATGAACTCACCTTAACTTGATTACATCCGCAAAGTCCCTATTTCCAAATGAGGTCCATTCACAGGTGGGGGACGTTAGGGTTTGGAGGACATAATTCAGCCCACTGCACAGGGCCATGTGACCATCTGTATAACAATGGAATAACAATATTAGTTCTAAAGCAAAAAAACCATTGAGTAGGTTCCGACTTGTTGCGACCCTATAGGACAGAGTAGAACTGCCCCATAGGGTTTCCAAGGAGCGCCTGGTGGATTCAAACTGGCGACCTTTTGGTTAGCAGCCGAGCTCTTAAGCAGTGTGCCACCAGGGCTCCATCTTAGCTCTACCCAAAACCCAGTGCCGTCGAGTCGATTCCGACTCATAGCGACCATATAGGACAGAGTAGAACTGCCCCACAGAGTTTCTAAGGGGCGCCTGGTGGATCTGAGCTCTAGGATGGTGCACATCTTCTGATTGGGGGAGGGAGAGGAACACAACACAGACACCTCACGTAACGTTCTCCGTGCCCTGCCCCCACAGACCTCTTCTCCTAACGAGTCCTTTCTCTTTAGGCTTTCACAGCACAAACTGCTTCTAGTTCCTCACTTACTGCAGGCTGCTTTTCTCATCCATGCCTCTGGCTAGAATTTCTTCTCGCCTCATCTCTTTACCCTGCCACAAATAAACTTATTTCCCTGGCTCATTCCTACTCTGCCTTTAAGCTTGGCTCATCTCTTACAAGTAATGTTTGTCGCCTGAATGAGTGAATTCTAGACAAAGGGCATGGCCTAAGCTAGACCAGAAGGGAAGAAAGTCACAGGGTGTGTTCCGTTGGCCTGGAGTGTAACCGGTTTCTGTGGAGCCGACTCCGATTCCTGGAGACCCCCTGGGTGTTAGAGTAGAACTGTGCCCCATGGGGTTTTCAGTGGCTGATTTTTTTGGATGTAGGTTACCAGGCCTTTCTTCTGAGGCACCTCTGGGTAGCCTCAGACTTTTAACCTTCTCTTGTGGGTTGAGGAAACACTGGTGCCATAGTGGTTAAGTGCTACGGCTGCTAACCAACGGGTTGGCAGTTCGAATCCGCCAGGCGCTCCTTGGAAACTCTATGGGGCAGTTCTACTCTGTCCTATAGGGTCGCTATGAGTCGGAATCGACTCGATGGCAGTGGGTTTGTTTTGGGGTTTTGGGGGTTATGGACTGAATTGTGTCCCCCCACAATATGTGTTGTAAATCCTAACCTCTGCCTATGGTTATGATGCCCTTTGTGAATGGATTGTGTTTGTTATGTTAAGGAGGCAGGATTAGGGTGTATCTTGAGTCAAACTCTTTTGAGAGATAAAAGATTAAGTAACCAAGCAAGAGAAGCAGAGATGGGGGAAGAGAGATGCCAAGCCACGTGAGGGTCACCCAGGAGCAGAGAAGCTCAAAGAGATAAGGACCTTCCTCTGAGCTGACAGAGAGAGAAAGCCTTCCCCCAGAGTGAGCACACTGAATTCAGACGTCTAGCCTCTTAAGCTGTGAGAAAATTAATTTCTTTTTGTTAACACCTTCCACGTGTGGTATTTCTGTTACAGCAGCGCTAGATAACCGAGACACCTTTCAATTAGCAGCTAAGCGCATTAGCTGTTTGCACCACCCAGAACCCCTGGAGCATAGGCCCTGCCTGAGGGAGTGGAGGAAGGAGAGCATGTGTTGGAGAAGATGCTGGAAGCTCCCTGAAAGCAGCAACAGATGTTTTTCCTATTTGCATCCTGCACAGCCCCTAACATAGTACTTTACACATTGTTGGCACTTAGTACATTTGTGATGAAACTTTTAGTCTGCAGAAGGAAATGGAAGTTTGCAGAATAACTTTCTGACACTAGAACAGGTATTCCACAGAAAACTTGATAATTTTCTTTTTTTTTTTTTTACTTTTTTTAACAAAATTCCTTGAATGGATTGGGTATAAATCCATAACTGGTTTGCTTTCAGAGATATTCCTTGTCCTTTTCCTATTCAGCTTTCACTGCAGGGAGCTTCTGCCCCTTGTAGGCTGAATTTCCCAGATTTCTCTGGCATCTGGCTTCTGGCTGGGTTTGGCCCAAGGGAGGTGCTGGCAGGAGGTGGGGAGAGGGAAGGGATCAGGGAGAAGCCCTGTCTGCATCCAGCAGCATCTCCAGCGGGGGCGTGTGTCCTCCAGGTTCCATCTCCCACCAGGAGGGCCCACCAAGGTTCCAGCTTCCCCTGGGTTACCCCAGCCTCTGAGGTCCAATGACACCACCCTCTCCTTTCTGCCTCTGGCTGAGGGATGGGCAGCAGCTTCTTGCTCTTGTTGATATCTAGCTAGGTTCCTCACTTGCCCTTGTTTGGCTTCTCAGCTCTTCCCTCTCCTGTGTGGCCAATTCCCTGAATTAAATTCCTTCTCTTTGAAATACTCAAATGGCTTTGTATCCTGGTTAGAGGCTGACTGATATGGATTGTTTTTTAAGTCTTGGTTTGAGGCATTAGATTGGGTTTTGGTTGGACAAAGAACCAGAAAGGACCAGAAGTGCTCATCCATTGGAAACCATTAAGGAATTTCCTAATGGAATGATTAGTGATACCCTGTTGTTGTTTGGTGCCATCGAATCAGTTCAAACTCATAGTGACCACATGTACAACAGAATGAAACACTGTCCGGACCTGCACCATGTTCACAATTGTTGCTACGCTTGAGCTCATCATTGCAGCCACTGTGTCAGTCCATCTCAAATAAGAGTCTTCCTCTTTTTTGCCGATCCCCTACCCTAGGACCTAAATAATTTACCCTTCAGTTCTAAAACCTGTTTCTTTACCCTGTAAGCCGTCAGGGCCATTGTACTGTGGGCTGTGGGGTTCTTGTGGTCTGTGAGTATTCCTGAAGGCTAATCATTTCCAGAAACCAGTGTTCTAGGATGGTGCATACCTTAGTTTCTGGAATAAATTACTAATTGGCTCCTGATACACCTTAATAGAAATAAGATGACTTTGTTAATGCTTTATCAAAAGTAGCTCTATGCTCGTTAATCCTCACGAGCCTGAAAGTTTATTTTTAGTGAAGGAAGCAATTGCCAGGGCTGGGTTGTTGTATTCTACAGACTGTATCTGGTCTGAAGAAAACCACAGTGCAATTTAAGAGTCCAACCTAATCTGGCCAGAGAGATCTCAAAATATCATGACAAAGCATTTTCGTGATTAAAAATTTTAATTATGCCAACATCTTTTAAATCATTTGAATAAAGAAAATTCAAGAACACATAGGGATTTTAAGAGATACACCTGATGGTTGTTCCTTAAAACTTGAAAATAAAACTTTAGAGCAAATCTAAAAGCTATCCATTATGTTGAAGAATTTCATTCTAGTTGGTATAACTTGAATAATTTGTTCAGTTATTTAACTCCCTCTTATAACCCTGGTGGTATAGTGGTTAAGTGCTACGGCTGCTAACCAAGAGGTCAGCAGTTCGAATCCGCCAGGCGCTCCTTGGAAACTCTATGGGGGAAGTTCTACTCTGTCCTATAGGGTCGCTATGAGTTGGAATTGACTCAATGGCAATGGGTTTGGGTTTTTTGGTTTTGCCTGGTAGAGAAAGAAATGTCTTCAACGCTCTTTCCTGACTCTACTTATACTGATATTTTTGTTTTTTTCTTAGGTTCCGTGTACCATTTTGATAAGTCGACTTCATCCTGCATTTCTGCCAATGCTCTTCTTCCAGATCCTTATGAATCAGAGAGGTATTTTTGTTTCCTGTGGTTTTAATTGCGCTGCTTATCTGAGGTTAAATAGCCCTGATGGAGGGACCTAATGCTGCGTAAGTGGCTCTTGGCTCAGGTCAGAGTCCTGGTCAGGCCAAGCTCTTCATTAAAATATCCTTTTTCTTTGAGAATCCTCCAAATCAATATTCGTATATTCTGAGGAAGGTTTTATTCTCATATAGAATCTGTCTTTGTAAGAGAGCTTCTCCACCCATGAGCATACAACAGCCTGCATGTCCATCCCTGACTGGAAACCTCTGTACGAAGGGCTGTTGGGCCAAGGAGCCAGCTGCACCTGCTGAAGTGTCCCTTTTCTTGGGATCCTAGTACCACAGTGTGTGTTGAAGCCACATGCTGGCTTGGAGGGGTGCATTTCATACTCCTCAAAGTTCTGGCCTGAGCATGAACCAGAAGATCTTTTTTTTTTTTAATTGTGGTAAATACATAGATAAAACATTTGCCATTTCTACAGTCTTTGCTTATACAGTTCAGTGACATTAAATATGTTTGTCATGTTGTTCAGCCGTCACCACTAACTGTTCCTGAATTTTTCCATCACCCTGAAGACACTTGGCATCCCCTAAGCTCAGAATGCCTCCTTTTACCCAAGATAATTTCTCTATTCACTAAGGGAATTATAAGAAGCATGAAAACCTACCAGTTTCTGATTCTATGACCTTACTCCCGGAGGGTCAAATCCTGTCCCATTTCATCTCTAATCTATGAGGATCGCTAAATTCTAGTTCTGGATTCTTGGTATGGATTTCTTTAGTACCTTACCGGGATTCTTACTCCCCAGCAACTGGGCCTGTTTATGAGTAAGGGTGTCATCCTGAGTTGGTTTTCTATTTCCCTCACTCTTTGTAAGCATGGCTTACCTACCACTCGGTTTCTGTTCCCACCTGAGAAATAGGCCTCTTCCCCAGGCTGTGGTGTTCGACGCAATGAATGGCTTCTTTCTCGACATGAAGCTCTAGCCCATTTACAAAAGGGAGGGTTTAGTCTTTCGTCCCCAGACACTACAGCACCATAACCATGTTTTAGTCCTTGTGACGCTGCTGCATAACACCCTCAAAATACCAGGGCTTTCCAAAGCAAGCATTTTACTTTACACTCATGTTTCTGTAGGTTGGCTGAGGCTCGGCGGTTTTGGCTAGGCTCAGGTGAACTAGGCTGAACTCCAGGTTTCAAGTTGGATTCAGGCCTGTTTCACATGTCTTCATCCCAGGACCCAGGCTAAGGGAACAAAAGCTTCTGGGGCCTCTTCTTCTTGTGGAGATGAACAGAAACTCTGGAGAAGGCCGGCAGGAACTTGCCATGCCTTTTAACGCCCTAGACCTGGCATGCAGTCACTTCTGCCCACATTCCATTAGCAAAGCAGGTCATATGGCCAAGCCCAAAGCCAGCAGAGAAAGAACGTACCTTCCACCTGCTCTGAGGGAAGCTACAAAGTCGCATGGCAAAGTGGCAAAATGTATAATTCTATCAGAGTGAGTACAGACTTGGAAACCATAACTCAGCCTGCCAATCAACAAAATAAGCGTAAGATCCATGTAGAAAAAGTACAGATGACTAGTTTCAGATGTGTCCAAAGAGCTGAAATAATTGTTGATGAAGTATGTACTTTTTTACTAAATCTAGTCCCGTGATCACCAGTCCTGTTTTCACTTCCTACAAACCAGTGGTTGGCAACATTTTTCCTAAAAGGCCTTTTTTTTTTTTGAGCCATGTGGTCTCTGCTGCAACTACTCAGCATTGCAGTGAGAAAAATGCCACAGACAATATTAAACAAATAGGTGTGGCTGTGTTCCAGTAAAACTTTATGTACAACAATGGGCTCTGGGAGATTTGGCCCTTGGGCCTTAGTTAGCTGCCCTCAGTTATAAACTCTTTTCTTGGGAAGTACTTATTATTGGATGTATTTTATTAACTCTGCTTGTTACTCTTTCATGTAAAAGAGTTGTCCTGGGGCTTCACTAGTCTTTCCCTCCTTTTAGCATTGACCAACATGGGTACAGTCTTACTATCCTTGGAAAGTGTTTTATTTGTCCTTACTGGACTGAAAATTGTCTCTGACTAAAAATATAAAATTCTACGTAAGAAAAACCCTATAGCAAGTACCAAGTAGCTTTATGAGTATATGACAATAATCCTCTTGTTAGCGAGTAAATGGTAAACACCACTGCTAAAAGAGGCATGACTACTCTTTCTTCAATTTCCAGCGCAAAAATATTGTTCTTTGCCAAATGTTACCAAAGTTTTTCCTCCTGTCTTCCTTCCTGAACCAACATTTTGGATTCAGTAGCCATAATAATATGGTGGGGGTTGATTTAGGGAATAACATATCAAAAAAAAAAAGTCATTATCGTATTCTTTGTTTGTTTTTGTTTTCTATTTAGGGTGTATGTTGCTGAATCCCTCATTTCCAGTGCTGGAGAAGGACTGTTTTCCAAAGTAGCTGTGGGATCTAGTACTGTTATGTCTTTTTATAATGGAGTCCGAATTACACACCAGGAGGTGAGTGGGGTAGAAGTGGAACACCAACTGGGTTGGTTAAAGGGCTTGGAAGGGCTTTGTTTCAAACACCTTTAATTTTCTCATTAGACCTTTACTTCAGTATTCATGAGAAATATAAAGGAACAAATATATTGGCTTTTTGTAAAATTGATTGGTTAAATTATTTTCCTTTATGTTGAGCCTTAATATGATTTTTTTTAAGTTTTGTAACTATTTTTATAGAAAGTAGAATGGCACTGTCAATGAGAGAGTAATTGCATTGTACCCAGTATCTGAAAATTCGAGCTCTGGTTGGACTCAGTCAATAATAATATTTGATTTTGGGCAGGGTGCTTTGTAGGAAGACCCTCTACTTCTGTTTGTGCAAAAATCGTTGCGCTAATAAAGGGACCAAAGAAACAAACCCATTGCCATCCAGTCAATTCTGACTCATGGCGACCCTATAGGACAGAGTAGAACTGCTCCATAGATTTTCCAAGGAGCAGCTGATGAATTTGAACTGCTGACTTTTTGGTTAACAAGTGAGCTCTTAACCACTGCATCACCAGGGCTCCAGTAAAGGGACAAAACCAAAAACCAAACCCAGTGCCGTCAAGTCAATTCCGACTCATAGCGACCCTATAGGACAGAGTAGAACTGCCCCACAGAGTTTCCAAGGAGCACCTGGTGTATTCAAACTGTCAGCCCTTTGGTTAGCAGCCGTAGCACGTAACCACTACGCCACCAGGGTTTCCTAGTAAAGGGAGAAGATGGGAAAATCCCACCTTTATTGCTAACTACGTGTAAGGATCAGCATGAATCCATTTGCCACCTTGAAATGAACCCAGCCTTCACCTTTCCACATCTCCATCATCCTCATCACCAGCTACCCAGTGGCACCGTCTCTCTGACCCTAACTACCCAGAGTTAGGTCAGACCTTGCAAGTTAGAGGGATTCTGTCCTTCTAATCAACCATCCGTGCAGCCTTTCTCGTCCCCCAGCCACCCAGACCTGGTTCTCACAAGTTAGAAGGACTCTGTCATTCCAACTGCCAAGTAGGCAGACACCAGCCCTGCTGGCTCATTGTCCCTTGTTGGTTCATTAATTCTCCAGAATGGCCCACAGAATTCATGGAGACTATTACTGTACTTTACTGTATTTATTATTACCCGTTTCTTATAACCAAAAAGGATACAGATGAAGAGATGCATCAGGTAGGGCTTGGTAGGGATCCTGGCACGAGGCCTCCATTGTCCCCAGGGACATGCCACCCTCTTGCATGCATGGATGTCCTTGCTAATATAGGAAGCCCATGGAACTTCCATGTTCAGGGCTTTTCTTGGCTTCATAGCATAGTCATGACTGATTGAATCACTGAATATGTATGACTAAAGATGGCCCTCCTTCTTCCTGAGGGCCAGGTGGGGCTTGTGGAGCCCCCACTTGTTTGCACACATTCTCAGATGCTGACCAGAGATTTTCTGTAATAAAGGCACCTGGATTGCTAGGGAATTCTAAGGTCTGTCTTTAAGGAAACCGATGACAAAGGCCAGTTTTTAGATCATAATGAAACAATAGCTGATCTCTTGTCAGGAAGGCTTTCAGTTGCAAATAAATTAAAAATAAAAAGCTAAAGAGTTGAATCAACTCTTGCCTTTGCGACACAGTCTTTGATATATATCCAAGATTCTACCATAGGTTTTTTTGCTTTTGTTCCTTCATTTCACAATTAATTTCTCTAAGTGTCTGATTGAGGGCAAAGGTTTGATATTTTTAGCATAAAGAATGCTTTTCATCTTGGTCTCACTTGTAATAAATATGTGGGACTCAAGTTTATTGCTAATATCCCACATTGGTGTTTTGCTTTTCGCTCATTTCTATGAAATGATCAGTAATTTCATGTTTGAAGAAGTTACACAGACAAAAGATGGCAGTGCTCGGAAACTGAGCTGTGGTCTGGCAGGCGGCGTGTGTCCCCATGTGATGGCCCTGGACCTCTCTGTGAGCAATATATGAAAGTCCAAGAAATTCAGCATATGAAACCTAGCTTTAGGATATTGATGTATAACTTATTTATCCAGCAAACATTTTTTTAGATGAGAAAACTGAAGCCCAGAGAGGTTAACCAACATTGCCAAGGTCACAAAGTAAGTAGCAGAGTTCAAGCAGGATTTCAAATAGCAGAATCTGGCTCTGTGTGGAAACCCACCCCTGCTTTACTGTGTAAATGAATGAGACACTATCCTTGCCCTCAAGCAATTTAGAGTCCATTGGGGAAATTTAAAAAACCACAATTAGTGGGAACGTAAGGTAGCTGATACCAGGTGACATGTATCACTAACATAACAGATCTGGAATATCAAAATGCATAATTTTTTTTTTTTTTTTGCTTTTTGTCCCTGCTATATTGTCTGCACCTAGATCAGTGCCTGGGACTTGGTAAAACCAAAACCAAACCTGTTACCGTCGAGTCAATTCTGACTCATAGTGACCATATAGGACAGAGTAGAACTGCCCCTTAGGGTTTCCAGGGAGTGCCTAGTGAATTCGAACTGCCCACCTTTCGGTTAGCAGCCAACCATGTAACCACTGTGCAACCAGGGCGCCCGGGGACATGGTTTTTTACTCAAAATCTGTTGAATGAATATTAGCTACAAATAAAAGCGTACTTATAATTTAGAGGCAGGAGAGGTGATATAACTCTGAGAGTCAATAGTTCTGTATGAAAATGTGATCCTGTTTGCTCCAAAGGCTGTTGCTGGCATTAACAGATCCTGGGGTTTGTTGGTGGGGAGTGATTTGGAGGTGGAAGCCTGATGGATACATTGTGGATAGTGAATCCTGTTAGGGATGACAGAGCTCACCAGTAATTGGCACTAGAGTCCCTGGATGGTACAAACAGTTAAGGTACTTGGCTGCTAACTGAAAGATTGTAGGTTCAAGTCCACCCAGCGTGTATTGGAAGAAAGGCCTGGTGATCTACTTCTAAAAAACCAGCCATTGAAAACCCTGTGGAGCAGAGTTCTAGGCAGACGCGTGTGGGTCGCCGTTAGTCGGAGTCAGCTGGTTAACTGGCGACGGGCTCTGCGGAGCACAGTTCTACCGTGACGCGTGTGGGTCGCCGTGCGTCGGAGTCAGCTGGTTAACTGGCGACGGGCTCTGCGGAGCACAGTTCTACCGTGACGCGTGTGGGTCGCCGTGAGTCGGAGTCAGCTGGTTAACTGGCGACGGGCTCTGCGGAGCACAGTTCTACCCTGAGGCGTGTGGGTCGCCGTGAGTCGGAGTCAGCTGGTTAACTGGCGACGGGCTCTGCGGAGCACAGTTCTACCGTGACGCGTGTGGGTCGCCGTGCGTCGGAGTCAGCTGGTTAACTGGCGACGGGCTCTGCGGAGCACAGTTCTACCGTGACGCGTGTGGGTCGCCGTGAGTCGGAGTCAGCTGGTTAACTGGCGACGGGCTCTGCGGAGCACAGTTCTACCGTGACGCGTGTGGGTCGCCGTGCGTCGGAGTCAGCTGGTTAACTGGCGACGGGCTCTGCGGAGCACAGTTCTACCCTGAGGCGTGTGGGTCGCCGTGAGTCGGAGTCAGCTGGTTAACTGGCGACAGGCTCTGCGGAGCACAGTTCTACCCTGAGGCGTGTGGGTCGCCGTGAGTCGGAGTCAGCTGGTTAACTGGCGGCGGGCTCTGCGGAGCACAGTTCTACCGTGACGCGTGTGGGTCGCCGTGAGTCAGAGTCAGCTGGTTAACTGGCGACGGGCTCTGCGGAGCACAGTTCTACCCTGACGCGTGTGGGTCGCCGTGCGTCGGAGTCAGCTGGTTAACTGGTGACGGGCTCTGCGGAGCACAGTTCTACCCTGAGGCGTGTGGGTCGCCGTGAGTCGGAGTCAGCTGGTTAACTGGCGACGGGCTCTGCGGAGCACAGTTCTACCGTGACGCGTGTGGGTCGCCGTGAGTCGGAGTCAGCTGGTTAACTGGCGACGGGCTCTGCGGAGCACAGTTCTACCGTGACGCGTGTGGGTCGCCGTGAGTCGGAGTCAGCTGGTTAACTGGCGACGGGCTCTGCGGAGCACAGTTCTACCCTGAGGCGTGTGGGTCGCCGTGAGTCGGAGTCAGCTGGTTAACTGGCGACGGGCTCTGCGGAGCACAGTTCTACCGTGACGCGTGTGGGTCGCCGTGAGTCGGAGTCAGCTGGTTAACTGGCGACGGGCTCTGCGGAGCACAGTTCTACCGTGACGCGTGTGGGTCGCCGTGCGTCGGAGTCAGCTGGTTAACTGGCGACGGGCTCTGCGGAGCACAGTTCTACCCTGAGGCGTGTGGGTCGCCGTGAGTCGGAGTCAGCTGGTTAACTGGCGACGGGCTCTGCGGAGCACAGTTCTACCCTGAGGCGTGTGGGTCGCCGTGAGTCGGAGTCAGCTGGTTAACTGGCGACGGGCTCTGCGGAGCACAGTTCTACCGTGACGCGTGTGGGTCGCCGTGAGTCGGAGTCAGCTGGTTAACTGGCGACGGGCTCTGCGGAGCACAGTTCTACCGTGACGCGTCTGGGTCGCCGTGCGTCGGAGTCAGCTGGTTAACTGGCGACGGGCTCTGCGGAGCACAGTTCTACCGTGACGCGTGTGGGTCGCCGTGAGTCGGAGTCAGCTGGTTAACTGGCGACGGGCTCTGCGGAGCACAGTTCTACTCTGACGCGTGTGGGTCGCCGTGAGTCGGAGTCAGCTGGTTAACTGGCGACGGGCTCTGCGGAGCACAGTTCTACCCTGAGGCGTGTGGGTCGCCGTGCGTCGGAGTCACCTGGTTAACTGGCGACGGGCTCTGCGGAGCACAGTTCTACCCTGAGGCGTGTGGGTCGCCGTGCGTCGGAGTCAGCTGGTTAACTGGCGACGGGCTCTGCGGAGCACAGTTCTACTCTGACGCGTGTGGGTCGCCGTGAGTCAGAGTCAGCTGGTTAACTGGTGACGGGCTCTGCGGAGCACAGTTCTACCCTGAGGCGTGTGGGTCGCCGTGCGTCGGAGTCAGCTGGTTAACTGGTGACGGGCTCTGCGGAGCACAGTTCTACTCTGACGCGTGTGGGTCGCCGTGCGTCAGAGTCAGCTGGTTAACTGGTGACGGGCTCTGCGGAGCACAGTTCTACCCTGAGGCGTGTGGGTCGCCGTGAGTCGGAGTCAGCTGGTTAACTGGCGACGGGCTCTGCGGAGCACAGTTCTACTCTGACGCGTGTGGGTCGCCGTGAGTCGGAGTCAGCTGGTTAACTGGTGACGGGCTCTGCGGAGCACAGTTCTACCCTGAGGCGTGTGGGTCGCCGTGCGTCGGAGTCAGCTGGTTAACTGGTGACGGGCTCTGCGGAGCACAGTTCTACCCTGACGCGTGTGGGTCGCCGTGCGTCGGAGTCAGCTGGTTAACTGGTGACGGGCTCTGCGGAGCACAGTTCTACTCTGACGCTTGTGGGTCGCCGTGAGTCAGAGTCAGCTGGTTAACTGGTGACGGGCTCTGCTGGTCGGGTTGGTGGTGACTTCCTTGAAGAGCTTTCTTAGGTTTCTGGTTCCGACTGATGTTCTTGCTTTTGGTTTCCCTTTGCCTCATCTTCCTCACTTATTTTAACTCAAGTTACCTGGTTGTGTTTCTGTAAGGGACTTTAAATCCTTTTTAAATAAGGGGAAAAATCAATATATACTAAGCCAAACTGCCTGAAGCTGCCCAAATATGCCGTTGTCACCATCAATGAGTGGAGGGATACCCTAGGCTCTTTTCACATCCCTAGCCATGGCGTAGTGGTTATAAGCTATGGGTGCTAACTATAAGGTCAGCAGTTTGAATCCACCAGGCGCTTCTTGGAAACCCTGTGGGGCATTTCTACTCTGTCCTAAAGGATCGCTATGAGTCAGAATCGACTCGACGGCAACAGATTTTTTGGTTTAGCCATCAAATCAGAAATTTTACATTAAGGATAAATGAATAAATATCTTTGACATCCTTTGAGCTCTTGGGAGAAAGGTCCTCTCTGATGCTTGATTTCTTATTTTCTGGCAGGTTGATAGCAGGGACTGGGCCTTTAATGGGAACACTCTCTCCCTCG